>NC_056695.1:52313568-52656068 GCF_018350215.1 Panthera leo | reverse complement strand
GGATAGGACAGATGAGGGAGGCCTAGAGAACTTGGATAATGTGAGACTTGAGGAGAGGCTGGAAAAGCTTGAGGGTGAAGAGGTCTTGAAAAATCAAGAGGGAGAAAATCTCAGTGACTATTGAACAACAACAACAGCCTAGTAAGAGGCAGCCTAAAGTAAAGTCAGAATTCTTTCCCCTAGCCTAAAAGTCCTTGCCTGGTGGGAACTTCACCTACCTTTATAACCACATCTCCTGCCCCTCTCCTCCTTACTCAATATGAACTTCTTTTGAACACATACCAAACCTGATCCTACCTGAAAAACTGTGCCCTAGGTCAGTGGTTCTCAATTAGGTGTGATTTTTGTCACCCTGAAGACATTTAGCAATTTTGGCTGTCAAGACCTACTAACAGAAGATCTACTGGTATCTAGTGGGTAGAGGCTCCAATACTGTTAAACATCCTATAGCAAGCAGGATGTTCCCCTACAACAAAAAATTATCAGTCCCAGAGTGGCAATCATGTCAAAATTGAGAAACTTTTAGGTGTTCCCTTAGCATGAGTACTCTTCTCACAGATGTAGTCACTCTGTCACCTCCTTGTTTTATGTTTAAATGAATTATCACTATGAAGTGATTCTTGTTTGTTTCAATTATTGTGCTGACCCTCTATCAAAATATAAGCTCCATGAGGGCAGAGGACTGGACTATATCAACAGCTCCCAGACAGTGCCTGGAACACCACAATGCTCAATAAATATTTGTTAAATAAATAAATGGGTGGGTTGCAATCCTGGTTCTAGCCTCTACTACCTCTGTGATTTTGGCAAGTTTCTAAATTGCTAATGTCCCTTTTTCTCATATGCAAACTGTGGGGCAAGAACTGTGTGTATTGGGTACAGAGCTGTCAAGAACAGTTCTTGACACATCAGTAGAGTGTCATTGGCACTAGTTGAATGAATGTTGAAAGGCAATAAATTCCTTATTAGAACGTACTAACCCCTTGCTTTGATTCCCGGGTAAACTTTAGCATTTAGGAAAATGGAAAAGTGGGTAGGTGTTTTAGCAAAAGTAGCTTGGGCCCTTCAAAATTAGATGATACAGTCCATTTTTTCCCTTGTTTAGAAACTGATTTTTTTTAAAAATATTTATTTTTGAGACAGAGAGAGAGACAGAGCATGAGCTGGGGAGGGGCAGAGAGAGAGGGAGACACAGAATCCGAAGCAGGCTCCAGGCTCTGAGCTGTCAGCACAGAGCCCGATGCGGGGCTCAAACTCACAGACCGCGAGATCACGACCTGAGCCGAAGTCAGACGCCCAACCGACTGAGCCACCCAGGCGCCCCTAGAAACTGATTTGAGATGCAAGTTTCTTTACTTGTGATTGGAAAGCTCCAGCCTGTTTTTGTTTGTTTGTTTGTTTAAGAAAACAAGACTCTGGTTAGACATTTTAGAGTAGCTAAACCATGTGTTCAGACCAATTCTGGCCAAACTTGAATGCTTAATGAGGATAGGATTAGTATTAAGCTCAGTGCAATGCACAGGGCTAGACATCTGGGTGACAAAGTAAGGACATGGCTGATTTTTAAAATAATTAGTTTCACAGCTTCCATTTTTGGAAAAAGCCTTAGGGATACCACTGGTTCAGAAACAATATGATGAGACAGCATTAGAGGAAAAAGAAAATGTCACATTTAACTTGTGAAAAATGTTCAGCGATAAACCAGATATTTTCTCCATTGGTAAAACAAACAAGCAAGAGCTAGTGAACTGGACCCAAGGAGCCCTGCCAAAGTCAAATCGCCCACGGACACTGTGCAGACTCTTTATTTCTATTTCATTTGGTTTTTTCTATCTTTCCAATACCTCCAGCATAAAATTAAAGTGGGAAGCAATATGTTCTGGTTTATTATGTATTTTTTCATCCTCAGTAGAATCTAAAATTATACCTAAGCAGATATTCATGTTTGGAGGATAATGTTCTGAAGCCTAACCATGAGAAAGATTGTATGTTCTTAGGAAAAATGTTTTAAACAAATCAATATTATTGTTGATCTTTTAAATAAATTCTTAAACTTATTTAATGATCTCTACTCTCCCTTTTCCTTCTTTTGAAGGCTGAATTGGAATGTCCTAGATATTCAGAGCCACAGGACAGAAAGACCCTGAGTGCAAAGAGACACCCCCCTGAGCACAAATGCACTGAACTGTTACCTTGGTATTTATTTGACACCAACTAGCATTAACTTAGGTAAGATACCATGTCTTTTACTAATGTTGGGAAAACATAAGAGCATTCAAGAGGGTAATATGTTTCAAGTAGAAGGTAGAATTACTTGCCTACAGCAATAATTTGCAGTACCTACCTGATGCCTGAAGGCCTTTGAGTTTGAGACTCCTTGCTTATTGAAACCCTTCAGATCATTAATTGCCCTGTAATTTCACCTTTGGTCATCTTCTCTGTAATAGGAATAAAGAAATTTAGCCGTAAAATTCAGAAAGGTGAATTTATCTAAAATTCTTAAAATTTTAGACCAAAGGAAATGGCTTGAGAAACATTTTCAAACATCTCATGTTCATTATTTTATCTGTGGAAAGCTATAAAATAAATACAATCAAGGACTTGTAAAATTAAAAGAGGTCTAGGGCCATCTAACCTTAGCCTCTATATCTGTGTGTGAATTTTCTCAGTTGTTGCATTTGAGTACCACCTCTTTTGTAAGTACTTGGAGTAATGGGGAGCTCCTTACCATACAACACAGCTTTATTGAGCAGTTTTATTGTTAGGACTTTATTATTTGATAAATAATATACCCACAATATAATATGTCCTCTATACCTACCACTGACTATAATAAATTCTGTTGTCAAATGCATATGAAGTCATGTAGGATAAACCTGATTTCTCTTCCATATGCTCATGAAATAGCCCGTTAGTTATTGGAAGACATGTCAGATGTCCTGTCTATACAACATCTTAGTTTTTCCAGACCAAAGACTCAGTTCTTTCAACTGTTAAACATGTTTATTGTGGTATCATAATCCTGATTGTCTCTTCTAGAAGCAATCCATAAACTTCTAGATACATTCTTAGTTATAGCCTATTTTTATTATCATTTTGGATTTGTTTTGGGCTGTCCTCATCTGACAGCTGAAACATTTGAACTATTGTCAACCATATAGCCTATATATTTTATGGTAAATACAGCTCAACGTTTGTTGTTTAATGTTTGTTTAAGTTATTAATCCTTTGTTGGTTTAAAATATTTATGAAGATTTCATACATTTCAGTACTTACAGTACCTGCAGGTTTGGTATGAGGGGAAAATTGATATGGTCTCAGGAACCTAGATATTAATTTTTTAAGAATAAACTAGAATTTATTCTGTGAGAGATTCAGAGGCAATCTTAGATTGAGGTTTTTTTTTTTTTTTCACTGCCATTTTTTTTAAAGTTTATTTATTTTGAGAGAGAGAGAGAGAGAGAGTGTGTGTGTGTGTGTGTGTGTGTGTGTATGTGTATTTGTGTATGTATGTGCATGAGCTGGGAAGGGGCAGAGATAGAGGGAGACAGAATCTCAAGCAGGCTTCTGACCTGTTGACCTAGGGCTTGAACTTATGAATTGTGAGATCATGACCTGAACTGAAATCAAGAGTTGGCTGCTTAACTACTGAGCTACCTAAGCCCCCCTTCACTGCCATTTTTAAATAATCATTTTCCCATTTTCTCTTCATGTCTCTTAATTACCTTTAGGTTTCTGCATTTCTAAATGTCTATATTTTCTTATGGAATTTTGAAGCTTCTGTATTCTAACTTTATTCAATTTGAGGAAAAGATCATTTTATTTTTCAGTATATCTGATACGATGCTTTATGGTTGTGATAATTCACAATAGTTAGCAAAACAAAAATGAAACTTCCATTTTATACCTATACAAACTTTGCTGATAAAGAAACCTGCTGCCTTACCTAGCTAGACCAGTAGACTGACACTGAAGTTTCTTCAACACATTAAGGTGTTATAGCTCACTTGAAAACTTTACACATCACGTTTCCCTTCAAGGGTTTTCCCGTTCCTTCTTCCTGGTTCTAATTTCTTATGATAACAGAGAACAATAGGGTGTTAATGGAAGGGGGATAGGGATGTCTGTGTGTATGATTGCCCACTCGTCAGTACTAAGTAACCCAAGTAGTCCAGGAGAGTTTTTATACTGGCTCCAGCTGTTAGTGATCCCAGTGGGTTTGGTGACCAGTTGTTATTGCCCTCACAGCACATGCTGGCACTATAGTGTGTTACACTGCATAGCTGGAGGGCCCAGCTGGGTCTCTTAATAATAATTTTATGGCATGGTGGTCCTTTGACCTTTAATCCAGAGACTCTTCCACATAATTAACGCCAAGGTCCCTGTTGGGGGCTGATGGATTGTCATTTATCTGCTTAATATTTATAACCTCTTATAAGCCCACATAAATTTTAGGATTTTCTTCTATACCAAATTTAACTTCAAAGAAAACTGTGGCTGGTCCTTGCCTTTTCCAGTCTAGGCATGCCTTTGCACCTATCACTTGTGATCTGCCCCAGAAAAATCTGCACATTCCTCTGTTAAGAAACTCTAGTCAAGGAGTGGTTGCTCGTCTTTTAGATTCTGAGCCCTCTTCCCAATTTCCTGGCAGGGCAATTTTTGTGGTACCATCTCTTTCCCCCAGTAAGCACCCAGGTAATATGTAAGGCAATACAAATTGCACTGTCAGTTCCCTTCCACTTTCTATTCATCTCTTTTTATAGCTGGAGAAAGATGCTCGATTTTCAGGTTTGCATATTTTTCCCAATCTTCTGCCTGGTGAGTTGCTTTCTAGCCAGGTAGTTTAAGCTATCCCCCTTATTGGTGGTCCATGGAGAGGATGGAGGAAAGAATGAGAGTGTGGTCAATATATGGCTCAAGTTGAAGCCGTATCTATCACTCAGTTCATGTAATGCTCAGAGACAGCCTTACCTTGGAGTTTTATTAGCTCCCTTTTCAAAGTACATTGGCACTCTGGACAATAATAATTATTCACAATAATAACGTGAAGATTTGTGTTTGATGACATACTGGTCTAACAAAAACGTGGAATTGAAAAATCAATTCTTGCAATCATGCATATTTGAAAGACAATTCTGGGAACTGTTCCTCTTTTTCATCTTTTGCAAAGCTACTCTTGTATTTGACAGTTTCGTAATTCAGATAAGTGGATAATTAAGCCCATCTTTCAGTTCATCTGTCTATATTTAGCAAGCCACCATGTGAGGATATGAAAATAAGACCTGGCCCTTGCCTTGGGCCAAGAATGGTTTTCACATTTTTAAAGAGTTGAAAAAAACAAAACAAAACAAAGAATTCGTGTCACCCTTCATGGCCTACAAAATCTAAAACATTTAATATCAAGTCCTTTCCAGAGTTCACTAAACCACTCACCAGTGACATTTTCACCTGAGTATGGTATTTTCATATTTTTTATTATTTTATACTTTTACTCACTACTTTATATTTATTATTTTTTATATCGATATGATTAATATTTAACATTTTGAGATATTTCACTTAATTATCAATAATTTTTCCGTGATTCTTATAATCTGTTCATTAGCTTTTCCTTTCTTTCTTGCTTTATAAATCTAGTCCGCTCTTCTACTCAATAGATACAGTTATTTTGGCAGGGTAAAAATTGAGTACAGACTACATTAAAATCATCAAATTGATTTCTTACATTTGATTCAGGCATTTTTGAGGCTTTGTGCTGAGAGCTGCATTCAATAAACAATTTTACATTTAAGAAAACTTTATTTGACTGGAATATCATGCCATTTGACTTAAATTGATTTATCAATTCAGTCAAAATTATCAATGTTTATATACATATACAAAGTATACATGTATATAGATAAATCGATATCTTCATCTAGGAATAATGTAGCATGTCAAAACATTGTACTTTCTTCAAGTTGACTTACTGCTATATTTCAACACTGTCACCTTATATTCAGTACATTTGTGCATTTCACCATACATTTTTGGAAAGAGTTGAGTCACAGACATCCATCCAATCTAAATGTTTTTTTCAGGATATGAAAGAAAAATATTGTTTTAAAAATCAAGTGAATTTTAAATACTTTTTAAAACTGCACTTCTATCTGAATTTCCTGAATTTGAAGGGTCATGATAGCTTATCCCTTTTTAGTATAAAAGGAGTTAGGATATAAAGTGTTTTGGTGTGTCAATTTTGTATACATAATAATTCAAACATTCTTAAAACGGGTCTAACATGACCCATATGCTTTTATTCACTACTTGTTACTACTTGAGTTATTTTAATCCTTATCATTTATCTATTGATTATATTATTCTTTCATGGTATTTATTATGCCAAATAGAACCAGGAATAGCATAGTAATTGAAGCAAGCTAAAACCTTTCAAATGATGTCCATGAAGAAAGAATATTCCTGCAAAACCCAAAGAGGACTTAATACCATATTCGAATTCTTTCCATTCTACAAACATGTAAAACTCTTCTTTCTGCAGAGACCTTGTTGCCTTTCTTTCAGGATGGTCTTTTACCAACTCTTTGCTCTAATGATTTTCTCATTTTGGACCTGAAGTATAGGATCAATCCAAGGCATTAATCCAGTAACCCATGATTATTAAGATTATATTCACCCCTATCTGTATCTAGAGGTTTTGGAGTGTTGGAGTAGGAACCTTGTGTATTCTTCCTTACTTTGTGGCACAAACATCCAGATTGTATGTGGAGATTTGTTTCAGATCATTTGCTGTTTGCTTCTCAATCTTGTTTTCTAAAATATGAAATATTCTTCCAGAAGATAAGGCAAATATATACAGTGGGAAAAGACAGAAAAAAAAAGAGAGTTGCTATTTCACATGGTCACTGCCAGGAAAAGCTCCTCAGACATCAGTTATAAACTTGTAATTGTAGTCCTTGGAGTAAGCATCCTTTTGTCATCCTAGTAAGATTATGGAAACAATACAGCCACGATTCCTTTATAAATAATTCTGACATAAGAATTTTGTATGGCATATTTAAATTAAGTATAGTATAAGATACTTGGTATATATGCCTGGAGTCTAAATGTGAATTGTACATATAGTTATAATAGTATTTACAAATTTTACTCCATAATTTTATAGCTGATAAATAAATTATGGATTTAGGTTTGAAATTAGTTCTTTGGGGCAGGCTGTAGCTCATTAATAACAATTAAAGACAAAGTTTTGATTTTGAATATATGTTAATATATGGTGAGTACATGTTAATCTTTTTTCTTTGTGTTTATAAATGCATATTTAATACCCTTTAATAATTTTTGAATGAATCTTTTGCATGTGTTTTTATGTTAGCCTCTCACTATTTAAAATGCCAGTGCACTTACCTAGAGTTACATATGATAAGGGTAGTTGTAGCATAAACAAAGTTATTGCAAATTCCTAATGGTCTGCACATTACTTTTTTATGTTGAATTTTGCATAACTTACTATCTCTTCAGCTATTATAAAAAATCTTAGTAATTAGAGATAAACAGGCCAATAATCATTTGGCTAGTTTCCCTCTCATATAGAGTGATTCCCTCTACTATATTTTCTACTGATTTATCTTATTATAGTTACATGGTTTAAAGGAGAGAGTTGCTACCATTCCGAAAAGGAATGTTTCCTGATGCGAGGGGTCAGAGAGAAAGAGCATAATTAGAGCTGGAACTTCTGGGTCCCAGTTTTAGCTCAACTGCTTATTATCAGAGTAGTCATTTAATTGTCTGTGAAAATTAGGATAATAGTACTTTACAGGTTTACAGAAGGAGCCAAATGAAATCCTGTGTAGGAAGGTATTTGGTAAAGTGCTAGTTGTAAGTTAACATCATCAATTATTTAACCTGTTTCTTTTCTGTGTCCCATTAAATGGAATTTTATAGCATGCTTTCTTAACAACAGCTGTATTGCTACCAAGGGGGCAAAAATAGATTCTTGGAGGAAGCAAAAAGAAATCTTACTCTTTTTATATGTACAGCACATACACAAATGCAGCATATATGTAATATGTGTTATATTTGTAGTGTTAAAATTTTATGAGGAAGAGGGGCACCTGGATGACTCAGTCGGTTAAGCATCTGACTTCAGCTCAGGTCATGATCTCCTGGCTCCTGAGTTAAAGCCCCATGTCAGGCTCTGTGCTGGCAGCTCAGAGCCTGGAGCCTGCTTTGGGTTCTGTGTCTCCCTTTTTCTCTGCCCCTCCCCTGCTCACGTTTTGTGTCTCTGTCTGTCTCTCTCTCTAAAATAAATAAACATTTAAAAAAATTACGAAGAGTATAATAAAGAAAAAAATTTCTATGGAGGCTTGTTAGGGGGTGATAATATAAAAAAGGTTGAGAAACACTACGTTATAGTTGATAACAGACACAGATTTTGTGTGGAATAAATATAATTTCATGTTACTTTTTTTCTGTAAGCAAACTTGTTTGTTTCATGCTCCCATTGTGCCTTAAGGAATACATGTAATCTGAGATATTCAGAGTTTCAGTGCCCTTACCCCCCTCATTCCCAGAATTATCTATGTGCTAGGGAACTTATGTTATAATAAAGTTTTGAGGCATTGACTCTTTGAATTCCAAGATCCCTTGGAGTTGGTCTCTCCCAGCTGCTTCTGTACCTCCCTGTAGTGCACAGGTCAAAATTGGCTGCTTTCCTGCTACTCTAGAGCTATAGGAAACTTGACAGAAATCTCAGAGACCTTCTGCCCAGATTCTCCCTCCAGATAGTTTTGCCCTGTTCACTTTTTGTCTATGAGGAATACAGAGATTTTGTCTACATTTTGGGCTTTATCCAAATATAGGAGCCAAAGATTCCTATGCATTTAGATTCCTCAAAATTTTACTGGTTACTTTATCTTACCACTACCCCCACCCCATGGTTCAGCCCCAAGGGTAGAGGGTGAGGTTGAGTGTGCAGAGTATAATTCCCTTTTGGGAGAACATTCTGAAAGCTATTATCCCTTCCAGGTATTTTAGAAATGAATTGTTAAGGGTAAACTTACTCTTTATATTAACTCTTTTGTTGTAATAACCCTATCCTGACAAAGTGGTTGCTTCATGATATAATTTAATGGGGAAGGGCCACTATATTAAATGAAAGTATATGTGGGTGATGGACACATGCAGGGGGCATGTTAGATTTTATTAAACAATTATTTCAGGATATTTTTCTCACTTTGTTAATATATTGCATAGCAGATTATTTTTTTCAACAACTTAATTGAGATGTAATCTATGTATAAAATTTACCCATTATAAAAGTACAATTGAATATTTTTTTGTAAATTTATGTAGCTGTGCAACCATAGCCACCATCCAGTTTTAGAACTTTTCTATCACTGTCCCTAAATTCTCAAAAGACCATTTCAACTCAATCCTAGTGGGATCATTCCATTTTACTGCTGAATTAGTATCCCAGTGAAATAGTATTTTGTGGATATACCACATTTTGTTTATCCATTGATCAATTGATAGGCATTTTAGCTGTTTCCAGCTTTTGGCTGTGATCAATAAGACTACTATGAACATTCTCATAGAAGTCTGTATGGGTGTAAATTTTAATTTCTTTTAGGTAGATTTCTAGGAGTGGATTTGCTTGTTCATGTAATAAGTTTATGGTTAACATTTTCAGAAAGTGCCAGACTGTTTTCCAAAGAGACAGTACTTTTTTTCCATTCTCACCAGCATATATGGAGGGTTCCAATTTCTTTACATCTTTGACAACACTTGGTATTATATGTCTTTTAATTATAGTTATTTGGTATGCGTGTTGTTTTTTGTCATTGTGGTTTTAATTTGTATTGCTTTAACAACTAATGATATTGAACATCTTTCATGTGCTTATTACCGGGTAATGTATTATCCTGGTGAGCTGTCTACTCAAGTCTTTTGCTTATTTTTTAATTGGATGTTTTTAAAAAATATTGAATTGTATGTTTTCTTTATATTTTCTTGGTACAAATTTTCTATCAGATATATAGTTTTCAAATAGTTTATTTCAATCTGTGGCTTGTCTTTTCAGTCACTTAATAGTATCTTTAGAAAAACAAAAGTTTTTAATGAAGTCCAGTTGTCAGAGATTTTATTTTTTATTTTTTTTTAATTTTTAAATTTTTTTTTTTTTTTTTTTTTTGAGAGAGTGTGTAAGGGTAGAGAGAGAGGGAGAGAGAATCCCAAGCAGGCTGGGTGCTGTCAGCGAGCTGCAGGGCTTGATCTCAAAAATCGTGAGATCATGACCAGGACAGAAATCAGGAGTTGGACACTTAACCATTTAAGCCACCCAGGAACCCCCAAGTTTGTCAGAGATTTTTAAAATGGATTGTGTATCTGCTGTCATGTCTAAAAACACTGTCTAATTCAAGATTATGAAGATTTTCTTTCATATTTTCTTTTAGAAGGTTTTTAGCTTTAGTTCTTACATTTCAGTCTCTGAACTATTTTGATTTACTTTTTTATATGGTTATGATATAGGGTCTAAATTTAGCTTTGTTTTTTATTTTATTTTATTATTTGCAAATGCATTTCCAATTGTCCCAAATGTTCTAGCACCATTTTTTTTTTTTTTTTTTTTTTTTTTTTTTTTTTTTAAAGACTATGCTTTCTCCATTGAACTGACTTTGTGGCACTGTTGTAGAAAACCAGTTGGGCATAAATGTAAGGGTTTATTTCTGAACTATCAATTTTGTTTTGTTGATCTATCTGCCTATCATTATACCATTATTACGTTATTTTAATCATTATAACTGAATGTCCAAATTTATTCTTTTTCAAAATTGTTTTAACTATTCTAAGTCCTTTGCATTTCCATATAAATTTAAAAATCAGCATGTAAGCTTCTACATAAAAGACTGCGGGATTTTAATGAGAATTATGATGAATCTATAGATCAGTTTGGGGAGATTTGAAATCTTTACAATATTCTGTCTTCTAATCCACAAACAATGGAATTTCTTTCTAATTATTTGGACTTCCTTAATTTCTTTCAACAATGTGTTACAGTTCTCAATTTACAAATCTGTATTTTTTTTGTTAAATATATTCCTAAATATTTTATTCTTTTTTGCTGCTATTGTATGTGTAATAGTTTTCTTGCTTTCATTTTTATATTGTTCAGTGGTGATAATTTTGATTATTCAAGCCCCTATCTGTCTCCCATCCTGATACTCTCCACTGAGTCTCTGGCTGGTTTACCAGTACATCACTTGCCTCAAACAAGACCATAACCTCAGACTAGCAGAGCTGCTGTCTGTCACTCTTTGCTTGCCACCAGGGTCACCACTTTAACTGTCAACACTTCATTTCAAAGGAGCCCGTTCTGGCAGAATCAGCAAGACTAAATAATTGTTTTTGGCAATTTTGCCCAAGTATATAGTTGGTTTTCTGTCAGATTGAAAGTTGGAAAGAACTTATTTGTATATAATTTTTTTCCCTAAGTTAGTTTCAGTATTTAAAAGGTTGGCTATTTTATGCTTAGAAAGTTTTTCTTACACTTTTGTTTAGAACCTTAAAATCAGAATTAGGGAGCTATACATTGTATATTTTTTGCTAAATAAAACAACTCTGAAAATGTATTTCATTTTTTGTACCTATTCATGAATATTTTGTGATATTTGAAGGACAGAAGTAACTGATGAATAACCAAAAATATTCACATACTTAAGTCACTTTCTGTTAATTAGGTGAGGTCATTATTAATATAGCTTGAGTAGTGTGGTATTTTTCAATGGTATATTTCTCTTTTGAAAGTTTCAAATTTACTATTCCACTTCAGTGTTTAAAGCGCTGTCATAATTTCAATATTTATTCTGAAAATGAGAATTTTTCAGCTTCTTAGCTATATAATTGATTCATTACATGACAGTGCTCCAAAATCCACATACATGGATACAGATACTAAGCCAGAAGTGTTTATACAAGTTTTATTTTACTTCGGTGTTTTCATTTATTGAGATTAGTAAATATTGTGTAATCTTTAGGCCAAAGTTTTGAATTCTAGAGATAAAATAATTTGCTTTATTCTTGACTAAATTTTAAGTCCTTTGAATATAGATATCACATTCTTTTTAATGTTTATTTATTTTTGACAGAGAGAGAAAGAAAGAGAGAAGGAGAGAGCGCAAGTTGGGGAGGGTCAGAGAGAGGGGGAGACACAGAATCTGAAGCAGGCTCCAGGCTCTGAGCTGTCAGCACAGAGCCTGATGCAGGGTTCGAACTCACGGATCTCGAGATCATGACCCGAGCCGAAGTCAGACACTCACCCAACTGAGCCACCCAGGCACCCCTAGATATCACATTCTTTTAATAATAATTCTCTAATAATACTCTTCACAGATTCTTATATAAGTAAATTTAATAGATGCATTCACTACTCCACTCAGTCTCCCATTGTGGAGGTATCACGTGTCTCATTATGAAAAGTTAGAAACAAAAGATAAAGTACCTAGATATTAAGATAAATATATAAAAACCAATAGTTTTCCCCCCATCTAATGAAAGGATATTTATTTGGTACCTACATTATGCTACCCACTAAGGGAGGTTCTGGGGATGGTGGTAAACAATAATAAACATTATCCCTGTGCTCAAGGATTGTTTCTAGGGAGAGAATCAGCAAATAATGAACAAATAAATAATTCAAACTACAAAATTACTACAAAAAGGAATTAGCTAGGTGAAGCAACAGAAAATAATGGGAAAATCTACCTTGATAAGATGGTTCAGAGGAAAGTTTTTTTGACATTTTCCCCTATTGTTTCACTATTTTACATTTATTTTTTTATTATTTAAAATTTTTATTTGGAATAATTTAAAACTTATGAAAAATTTCAAAAATAAGTACAAGGAATGTCTGTATATACTTGTTCCAATTTATGAAATGCTAATCTTTTACAGCATTCTCTTTATCATTTATTCTTTAAATCTCTCTTTCCATCCGTGTACCTGTGTCCTACATAATTTGTTTTTCTGAGTCATTTAAGTGTGCTTCCATCATGGGCCTCTAACCATATTAGTTTAGTGGATATTTCCTAAGAGGAAGAATATTCTCTTACATAACCACAACAGACTTTTCAACTTGAGTAAAATTAATGTTGAGGAAATAGGTTAATTGAAACTAGTATTTCTATTCCTATTTTGTCAGTTGACCTAATACTGTCCTGTATGTGGCATTGTGTCTGTATTTTCTAGTATGGGATCCCACCTGGGATCAGATAGTGCATTTAGTTGCCATGGCTCTTTAGCTTCTTTTAACCTGTAACATTTCCACAGCTTTTCCTTGTCTTTTATGACATTGACATTTTTGAGGAATGCAGTTCTATCTGAACCCCCCTATTAACAAAAGAATGTTCCTTACTTTGAGTTTGTATGATTTTCCCTCATGATTAAATTCTAATAACTACAAAACAGGCTATGGGAAGACATTTTAAGACCAGGCACATATCCTTCTCAGCAAAACATTCCTCTGGATTTAGCTTCCATTGACATTTCTTTCCTGTTCAATCTTTATTGTAATGGTTGCAAAATAATGATTTTTATACCCCCACTGGTCCCCTCATATCCTTCAGAGAACATTTGTCATTCTCCTGTAAGGAAAGCCTTGCCTTTTCCTCCATTTATTTACTTATCTGGTTATTATTGGTAGGAATTCATAATTCCTATTTTTCAATGGTTTATAATTACTGAGCTTAATTAATTTGATGTTCAAACTGTCTCAGATTTGGCCAGTGGGAACATCTTCATTCTGTCTCCTGTGTCCTTTTGATATACCCATCTTTTTAAAATTTACTTTTATTTATTTATTTTTTTACCACTTCCTCCTACTTTCTGGCACTATAAGGTATTTCAGGCTCATCTTGTTAATACTTGTATTGGCCTTGATGTCAGTCATTTCCCCACATATCCTGCTCAGTAGGTCCTATATAAGCGAAAAACAATCGGTTATAAGAAACATCACCTATTTGATTCTAAGATCTGCATTCATGTAATCAAAATTGAAAATCTCTTAGGGAATCCAACACGTCTTCTAAAAGCTAATAAAATATAGGAAAATCGAGCAAAAAGGCAGATTTCATCTCAACAAGTGAAAATTTGTTAAAATATTGATATATTTGGAATAATTTGGGATGGTACTTGACTCAACGGGTATAATACAGTAATAAGAAAAGCTAAAACAGAGCCGACAGTGATTTTTAAAAAAGGACTAGAATCACTAATTAATTTATAGATTATTGATTAGTGCAGTCTTGGGCTTTTTCCCTCATTGAACAGAATTCATTTAAATGGAATGGATTAAAGAGTTAATGCCAAAAATTAAATGTTATAAAAAAAAAGTTACATGTGAATATGTAATTGAACACAGAATCATTGGGATTTTTTTTTGCATAAAAGCAAAAGAGAAACTATTTATTGAATTGTTACTCATTTCTACAAATGTTTTACCTTTCTCTTAAAATTATTTTCCAAAAGCTAATTATTTCATAACCTTAGAATAAAATGCCCTATTAAAAAAAGAGAACAGTCTTCATGTATGTCACAAATGTCTCCATGCAACTGTGCTTTCTGTACACATACCTTCTTAGCTTCATGTCCACTGTCTCCTTTGTTCATTTTATTCCTGGTGCTAGGAAAGTGCCCAGCGCATGGTATGGCCTGGATAAATATTATCTGAGTGAATAAATCAACAACTTGAGGCAATTGGAGTAAATGTATTTGTACATGCCCTTCTAGCTGTAGGATTAAAATGAAGTCTTTCAGACTTCAGGCCAAAATTGTTTTCTGTACAATGTCTGTCATCTGAAGGGTATTTAGTTTATATCTGTGCCCTGATGGTGGCTGAGATGAGCATCCACAAACACATAACATTAATTGGAGCCTTCCTTTTCTTGTCCTAGCATATTTATAGATATATAAATATCTATCTCTCTGTATATATATCTTCTAATGGACTGAATATTGAAGAGGCTTGAGGACCATTTCAGTATTTCAAAGAAAATGTGATTTTAACCTTTTTTAGATTTCTTAATATTTTGAGCACTCACATCCTCAAGGTGACTATAATTTAGAGGGGGGAAAAAAAAGATTGGAAATTACTTTGAAACCCTAGGAGCACAAATCTAACTGGCTTCTGTTCTTCAGTAGTTGTGAGTAATGATAACAAATAAAAAGGTTAAGGCTGCCAGCTTGCGCCCATGGAAATGCAATGGAGAGTTCCAGGCCTGCTGTGGTTCCTACAAAGAGAGATGTTGATTTGGAGATGTCTTTATAAAGTATGAATGAAAATATATCACAATTTTTGTGTGTGTCTGAATAGATAAATAATTATAAGAACAGTTATATTGACCTTTTTTTAAATACTGTTTTGTCAGGTTAGACTAAATATGAGAGATTCTATCTAGTATTTTTTTATACCTTGCAATATTTAGCTTATATGAGTGATGCTTAATTTCTGTATTTGAGAAGTAAAGTGCTGTAGAACATTTGTGTAGGTGTATGGTACCCTGTCCATTATAAATGCCTAATGCCATAAATATCAAAATGTTACTGCCAGTATTATATTATTTAGCTCTTATAATAAAGCTACTGGGAAGGCATTTCTGTGCCCCTTTAGTAGATGAGGAATATAGGTCACATAAAACTCAGGCAGTTTGTCCAAGGAACACAGACCTGTGAAGTGGCAAAGCCAGGGCTTATCTCCAGATCAGCCTGTCTTTGCTGCATGGGCTGCCCTTGACTTCTCATGGCCCCAAAATGTTGATTGCCATGTGGTTTTGATTTCTGGCTACAAACCCAAACGTATTTATTAAACATATGCAATTCTTTTAGATGTAGAGGCCTTCATATTCATATATTCCCTGTTGCCTTGCTAAATGGTGTTATAAATTACACTTATACACACACACACACACACACACACACACACACACACACATATTTTTTCCCTGAGTATGGAAGAGAGAAGAAAGGAGAAATACTGGGTATAAGACAGTAAAGTAAGATACCTAAGAAAAAAATATTAGCACGATTACCTGATGTTGCTAAAATCCAGAAACTCATGAAATATCCTTGATTCTTAGTTAACTTTGTGTTAGATCTTTTGCTTAAAACCTGAAACAGCTTCTGTGTAGGCAGAATAATGGCCTTCCAAAGATGTCCACATACTTATCTCAGGATCTTATGAATATATTACCTCACATGACAAAAGAGACTTTACAGGTGTGATTAAATTGAAGACCTTGAGATGCCGAGATTATCCTTGTGGGCCCAATGTAATCACTTTATAAAAGTGAAAGAGGGAGGTAGAAGAGTGAAAGGGAGAGGAGATGTGACATTGAAGTGGTAAGAGGGCCATGTGCTAGGAAATATGAATATGGGTAACCTCTAGAAGCTGGAGAAGAAAAGGAGATGGGTTCTCTCCTACAGCCTCCAGATGGAACACAACACTAGTAACCCATTTTGGACCTCTGACTTGAGAACTATAAGATAATAAATTTATGTTACCTTATTTAAGCCACTAAATTCTTGATAATTTGTTACAGCAGCAGTAGGAGACTAATACAGCATCCCACTATGATTGTAATAAAACCCAAAGTCCTCAGCCTTGACTCTAAGACCCTTCAAGATTGCATCTCACTCAACTGCCTGCCTCACATCTGAACTCCATGCTTTATAATTTGCTCTCCACCAAGATGATATTGCTCAGAGTTGGTTTGCATAAATTCTTGCCTTCTCTGTTTCCTGGTCTTGCTTTTCTCTGCCTCAGGCTGTGCCTTCTTTCCTATTCTTTCTCATATCATCTCTAATATCAACCACGGTTCTACTTATACTATAGCCAGGATAATCAATACTTCAGATTTCATTCCTATAGGAAGTCTTCCCAGTACTTTTTCTATCCCTCAGTAAGTAGTTCTATGCTCCCTGTGATATTGTGATTTGTAGGAAATATATATTTGGTTTTTGTTCATGGTTCCTGGCTCATGGCTTGTAAAACCCCTTGAATTTCCTGTAATATGAGCAATGAAGGTGTTTTTTGTTAGGCTTATGAAGTTATTTTTGTAAAGCCCTTGGGTGACTTAAGGGTAGGGATATGGTTGTCAGGAGAATTAACCATGTGATTAGAGGGTTCAAAGTTTCAGCCTCCTCTTCCCCCACATCCCAACCTCTGGGGAGGGGAAAGGTGCTGGAGATTGTGTTCAGTTGCCAGTGGTCAAAGACTTAGTGAGTCATACTGATATAATGGAGCCTCCATAAAACCCCAAAAGGACAGGGTTCCAAGAGCTTCCAGGGTGTGCTTGGGAGAGTGACACACCTGAAGAGGGCATGGAAGCTCCGCACCCTTTCCGTGTATCTTGACCTTTGCATCTCTTCCATCTGGCTGTTCCTGTCATTATATCCATTTATAATAAACTGGTAATCTAGTGAGTAAATGCATTTCCTGAGATCTATGAGCTACTCTAACAACTTAGTGGAACCTAAAGGGGATGTCTTTTGTAAATGCATCTTATTGGAACCTCTGATTTATAGACAGACTTGTAACTGGCGTCCAGAGTTGGGGTGGGAAGCAGACTTGTAGAACTGAGCCCTTAACCTGTGGATTCTGATGCTACCTCTGGGTGTTAGTGTTAGAATTGACTTGAATTGTACAATACCCAGTTGGCATCTAGAGAACTTTTGGTGGTGGTAGAGGGAAGTGCTCCCTCCCCTCCAGGAATTGGAATTGGGTTCCTGTTACTCCCTTAATTCAACCTCTACTCTAATTAATCTTTATGATAGCATCTATTATACAGCATGAAACAGTCTATTCATAGTTTCATAATTTTGTCTCGAGGCCCAGCATAGTGTTGCCAGTATACAGTCAATGCTCATGAAAATTTTTCTATATTAATTTGCTCAAGAAGTTTGTGAAACTAAAGGTAACTGAATTATTTATAAAAAGAGGAAAGACCTTCTTGGAGGGAGTTCTGTAAAAAACAGCTGTAGGTAATGAATAGTTTGACTGATAGCCTGTGCAGCTATCTCTGTTCTGGCACAACATTTATGCTTTTGGTACACGTAACATTAAGCTCTTATAAAGGGGAAGGTGCAGCATACCAATTCATGAAATGATCCACATTCTGTAGCTCTTTATATCAAAACTATGTATCACAACTGATGTGTCCAACATTTGCATTATGTACAAACAACTATAGGGCATTTCTTATATCTAGATTTCTTTTAAAGTTTGTTTCCCTTTTAGTAGTGTAGACAGAAGATGGACAGTTTCACGGAGAAGTGACAGCCCTTGTCTCATCACAGTATTACAGATGGAAACTGCTTAAACAGGCTGGGGAGTTAAGGGAACCTAAAGCAATGTAGAATCTGTGAAAGAGGGGGTTTCACATGAGGGAAGGGTTAGGATCTGCAGGGGAAGACTTGCCACCCTCATGCTTGCTACTTCAAAAAAGTCAGGAGTAAAAGAAACCACATAGAAATTTAAAAAATAGTTTTCTGTTGGGAAAATTTAGGTAAAGTTATACTAAGCCTATAGTTTCAGTTGGTAAGAACAATTATATTAAACAAATATACCCTGGAATCAGAGACAATTTGTTTATCAGCTTTGCTTATCTGAGTCTGAGTTAGGTCCTCCAGTGTTTGAAAAGCTTTGATGCCTCAACATGATGTTTGCCAAAGTGGTGTCTATAATGAGCAGCCAAATTCTCTGTATTTCAGGCACTTTCTTTTAAACTGCTTTTGAATGAGACTGTCAAGTGTTGCATGCTGTATGTCAGTTAACACTTGGGGAGTGAAATTCACAAAGGGCACTTATTGTACCTTCACAACAAGGATATCTTTGCCAACACTTCAGAGCTATTTTAAGTTTTGGAGTTGTGAGTATCTCACTCTTCTTAGAAGTGATAGTAGTGACCCAGGATGCCTGGGTTTTAAAGTGAGTTTACACTTTCAAGACATTCTTGCACACGTTGGGATTTTAACTGCACTGTATGTCCGAGGAATTGGGCCCTTTATTTATGTGCCTTCCTTCATCTAAGAGGTTTAATAATAATGACAGTGACAAAATAAGCAATGACAACATTTACTGATTGCTTATTAATTACTTGACACTGTAAGCATTTACCTGTATGATCTCACTGAATACACACTAGAGCCTAGAGGTAGATACAACTCTTAGTCCTGTTTACAGATGCAAAAATTGAGGCTTAGAAAGTTTAAGTAAAATACTTAGCGAAATAGAACATAAATGGTGAAATTGAATTTGCTCCAATGAACCCATGACTTGAGGTCTTGTACTTTATATTTCTTTATTCTGATAAAACAAGGCTGTCAAAGGAGGGGGAAAAAAAGGTGGATGTGTGGTTGGCAGGGTAGGCAAGGATCATATTAAAAAATACCTAGGCACCAATTAAATCCTTTATTTCTCAGTATTCCTCAGTGGAGTATTTTGTGTGGGGGGGGGGGGATGTGTGTGTGTACTTTTTGTATGTATGTATTTTCTCCTTTTCAGTTTTCTTGTGTCCTCAAAAACCTTCTCTGTAATCTTCTGTGTTTTATTCTGGCAACTTGAGATACTTGTATTTCTCTCTGTTGTAATGCATTCTAATGGTAATATTTTAAAAAGTATTAGTTCCTGTAGATTGGAGCTGGGAATTTAATATGTAGACATGTCTTTATTTCTCTCCTTGCAAGCCGACCACGAACTCACTTTGTACATGCTTTTGAGAATAATGGAAAAATAAAGAAAAACAAAGAATAAAGGCAGGAATCTAAAGATTGGGAAAATAAGCATCAAACTCATTTTGGAGACAATTGTGGATTGGCTTCAGTTTACAATGCCTACACATTTCCCTCAGCTTTTCATTCATCACTGTCATTAATTTCTCTCCTCATTTGCTCAACAGATGAATAGCAAGGAAGACAATAGAATTAAACTGGAACAAAAAGGCCCCTTTATCCCAGTTCCTCAGTGTTCCTTCCAGAATAGGGACATTTAATGATGGGAGGTCCATCTGATTATCTGAAGCCAATGCATTTCTACCTCAGTAGTCAACTGTTTTCAGCAAAAGGAAAGGCTTGTAAATTGTAAAGATCAAGTTAATTGAGTGCTTTGAAGAGAATTAATCTATCAGAGGAAAAGGTGGATACCACAAATTTATTCTCTCCTATACAGAACTACATTATGAAGCACAGGCCAGGCACTGCCTTCACTTAATTTTTTGTGTCCTTATAGCTTAATTTCACTTCTAAAAACTTGTATGTCCTCTTCTAGAACCTGACCTATCTTTCCCTTGACCTGCTTATCTATGTTATTTCTTTGTAGAACTGCTGCAGAGTCTATCCACTTCTCTCTTCTTGGCTTTATCTTACTAATTAGCTACCTAATTAATCTTCCTAAAGTACAGATCTGATTAGGATATATTGCTGCTTAGTAAATTTTAATAATTTACCTTCATCTAAACAACAAAAGTCTGACTTTCTGGCTTAAGCTTCAGAACTTTCTATGTCCTGGCCCTGTTTTCTTTCTCCACCCCCCCCCCCCCCCCCCCCGCTTTTTTAAAGTTTTTATTTATTTGAGAGAGAGA
The DNA here is from genome assembly GCF_018350215.1 of Panthera leo. Lineage (NCBI taxonomy): Eukaryota > Metazoa > Chordata > Mammalia > Carnivora > Felidae > Panthera > Panthera leo. The sequence goes on along the minus strand of NC_056695.1, from coordinate 52,635,441 downwards.
AAAAATGAGAGAGAGAATGAACAGGGGAGGGGCAGAGAAGGAGGGAGACAGAATCCCAAGCAGGCTCCACACCAGAAGCGCAGAGCCCAATGTGGGGCTCTAACTCACAAACCACAAGAACATGACCTGAGCTGACACCAAGAGTCGGTCACTCAACTGACTAAGGCACTCAGGGGTCCCTGTCCTGGCCCTGTTTTATCTTCTCAAACATTATCTGCCTCCTTCCCTAGTGTTTTTTGATTGATCAATTTTCTGTTTGCTTTGCTTCTGCCAAACTGAAACTTTGCTTTCCTACAATAAAGAGTAAGTTCCTCAAGGATAGGATTTTTGTCTGTTTGCTTACTGCTGGCTGGCTCCTGGTAGGCACTGAATAAATGTATGCTGAATGAATAAACGGCCCTTTCCCATGTTCCCTGACTTTGTAACTCTGCCTATATCTTGTCTTGCCTGAATAAAGGTTCAGCCTTTGTTTAAAACCTGTTAATAAACCAACTACCTCATTAAACAATATCAGATTAGCTGGAATAAAAATCTCTCCTCTCTGTGAGTTTCAACAACTCTTTATATTCTAACAGTTCTCAATCACATCATTTTATCACTTTTATCTTTTAATTGTAATTATTTAGATGTATTATTTATTTTATAACTTAAAGCTTAGAAGAATAAAAAGCTTACGGAACAAAATACACACTAAATCATTTTTATCTCCCTGTCTCTTCCCCTATAACAGTGGTCCTAAGATACTGCCTTATAGGTAGACACTCAAAAAAGCACTTGGGTAAGAATTTTATGTTATGGTGTCACTTTTTACTCCATTAAAATAGTAAAAGCCTTGCAGACAAAGATTTACCTTTTAGTGCTTTTTTTGTTACATCCCAGTTAACTATAGTTTTGATGAAATAAGATTTGTTTTATTAATAATCACTGAATTATTAAATATAGTCAGAATGGACTATTTGGCATTTTTGGAAATAATTTATATCTAAATCCATAAAATGTGCAACACCAAAAGTGAACCCTAACATAAACTATGTACTTTGGTGATAATGATATGACAGTGTAGAGTCATCAGTTGTAACAACTGTACCTCTTTGGTGGGAATGTTGATAACAGCAGAGGATGTGCATGTGTAGGGACAGTGAGTACATGACAACTCTGTACCTTGCCCTTGGTTTTGCTGTGAACCTAAAACAGCTATAAAATTTAAAGTGTATTAAAACAAAACAAAATAAAATAATCATTTATATACATACTTCTTCCTTTACACGTTGCTGCCAAATTTTAAAACACACACACACTCATTCATAGGAAATCTGTAACATTCATCATAATACTGGCTAATTTTTTTGATGCTTAGTCACATACTAATCATCTTCAACACTTATGTGACAAATAGGTCCTCATTTTGAGGTAAATCTTAGAAAAGTTAAATAACTGGCTTACTTTAGCAGCTGCCAGTTGGTGAGTCTGGAACCCAATTCTGTAGTCTGACTTAGGATCTGAGCCTCCTGCAGAGCAGTCTGCTTTCAACAAGTCTCAGGAGAAGTTCTCTGGAACTCTGTGCCTCTGCTTTGGCCTCTAACAACAAAACCTTTCTTCCAACACAAAGCTGAGTGGAGTACAAGAAGGTAGTAAAATGTATCTTAGCCTTTGGTTTAAACTTCCTATGTATTCTAGGCAATAGAACAAAACAATACTAACACTTACTTGCCTAAGGTTAATCTCATATTTATGTATTTCTAGAGCATTTATAAGTAGATTTGGCAGCAGTACACTGATCTACACCATTTTTTTTCTATGTTGTCGTTTCTTCAGTCTGTATATTTTTATCTTTTTGTTGTTTATAGGTATAACCTATCAGGAAAAAAAATGAGTAAAAGCAAGAATAAATGAAGTGGGGATCAGTTTCCAGCAGGCACTTTCATCTAATAAAAGATACCTTCTAAATTTGAAGCTTTGATTTGTTATTGTCCCCAAGGGCATGCTTCCTTAGGAAAGAACATGTTTTCTTGTAGGCTCCTCTCCATTTGTTCCTACCACACAGATAAGTAATAATCTATGCAGAGGAATCTTGACTTTGGTAAGACTCTTTTAAAGATGTATTGATTGTTGGGGCACCTGCCTGGGTGGCTCAGTTGGTTGAGCATCTGACTTCAGCTCAGCTCATGATCTCAGGGTTCATGAGTTAGAGCCCTGCATCAGGCTCTGTGCTGACAGCTCATAGCCTGGAGCCTGCTTTGGATTCTGTGTCTCCCTCTCTCTTTCTGTCCCTCCCCTGCTTGCGCTATGTCTATCTCTCTCAAAAATAAATAAAACATTAAAAAAATTTTAAAAATTCAGACAATAGTTATAAAAAATAAATAAGGATGTATGGATTGTAATCAATTGTAGATTTCTGAAAATAAGTTCCTCATGCAGCCTTTAATGAGTTGAAGTCTAGTTTCATGGTTTTGAAAGTAAACTATAATGAGAGCTTCAGTTTAGGATTGCCAAAAAAAACTATAGAGTTGCCAGTGCCTATATGGCTACTCTTTTTCTCTAATTTCAGTAACTGTTCCATATGGGGGTATAATTATATTTATTCATGCCATTGATTACTCCTGGGTTTGAAGATAGATGTTCATCCACAAAATCCACCTCTTGCAACAGGGACTATATGGATCGTCAATGAAAAGAAAAGGATTCAGCAGGACCCTATGAGCTCAGAGACCTTTATGCCCAGGCACATGTTTTTCCTGATATGTTACTGGTATCATTGGTGAACAAGAACGTGCTGCCTCCTAAAACACCACAAAACAGGTTATGTTTAGATTCTCTTCCAGAAAAAGAAATTAGACATTAGGCATACTGAGGTTGTTTGAGCTCTGGAGAATATATATATCACTGTCTCCTTAAAATATGGCAGTGTCTAAATTGAGTCATTGGATTACCAGTGCTATCTGAATGTAAACAGATAGGGTGACAAATAGGTTCAAACATCCTCTTACATGAATACAGAGATTGACAACGAATTGGAGGGAAGACTGAACCTATTGTTAAATCCAAAAACGAATTTAAATTTTCCATCTTTTAAATGTATAGTATTTTTAGTGGTTTGCATACAAAAAAACAAGAACCCAAAGCCAAAACAGTATTCTAGTTGTATTTATGGTTGTTTTCATTCCTCTAGAGCTAAAACAGATTGAAAGTATTGCTAAGTCCTAGTTTTCAAATATAATGCCTAGAAAATAATAAATATTTAGTTAAACACAGAAATGCTTATTTAGATATTTCAAATATACTGATGATTTGTTGACATAGAAACCAAATCTAGTTTTGGGTGGTCATAGTTTTACAAATCAGCTATACACCAGTAAGTATCCATGTAAATTGAGTTTTGTTATTCATATATTAATTAATTTATTTGGTAAATATCTAGGCAATGCCATCTGTATGATGAGCCTTGGACTTGGTGCTGCATAGTGAATACTGAAAAAATAGATGTAATTTCAGCCCCTTTGGAGCTTATAGCCTATTGAAGAAAACAATCATTAAACAAAAAGAGATGAAATGTAATTACAGAAAGCTAGAAAATAAATGAGCAAGATGCATATAAGCTCCTGTCATTGTAATGCGGGTAAATTTAAAGCATTTTACCCCTATTCCTTCTATTAAAAAAACAACCCAGATATTCATTACCCAGAGTTAACATTCTGTTATGTGGCCATGCAGTATTTAAATTTCCCATTTTTCTGTCACTCTTATTCTTTCTCCAAGTCTCTATGAGTGTTTTGGGTATTGACCTTCCCTACTTTCCCACATGGTCAAGGAATTCTTGCTCAACAACAAGATGTGAAGTCAAATCAAAATGTGCTTTTGACCAGTCAAGGCTGATGTTTCTTTGACTGGCTGCCCAGTTTTCATGTTGAGTGCTGCATGCATTTCTGCATATTGTCTTCCTCTATTCACCTCTTTGTGGTCCACTTTGTCACCTGCCATCATCTGCTTACTTCCCAGAGACTTTGTTCCCACCAGCTTTTCCTACTAGTCAGTTTTTTTTTTTTCCTGTTTCTAAACATATATCCCAATGTCTGGCATGATCTTTAAACTTTTCCCAGTCACCTTCCTCAGTTAAACCTGTCTACTTGGCAGACAAGCACTTTGGAACTTCATATCTATTCTTTCTCATGCCACTGACGTATTCTTTTTTTGGCATACAAATGTCAACAGGTAGGATCAAATGGAAAGAGGCATGAAAGGTTAATTCCCCAATATCACCACCAACTATAGGAAATATATTTGCAGAGTTACAGCTAAGTGGAGCTCATTGAATGAGCTGTGGTCTGTGACAGCTGTTAAATGAGAACATTTCTATCACAATGAGGACAAAGTTAGGTTGTTTCAATGTCATGAGTCACTGGGTAAAGAGCAGAGAAAACCAGCTCTTCATCCTTACACAAGAGCCCTTCAAACATGGGAGGCCAGTGTTACAAAGGTTTAATCAAAGAGTGAGCAGCTCTTGTCAAAGTCAAAGAACAATTTTTTTTTTAAACACAGTTACCAATCTTAATCAAATTCCTATTTGGACTCGGCCAATATTAGCTTGTCATTATCACATATGAAGACACATGAAAATGATAAATGTATAATATATAGAAAAGGAATACAGTTATTCTAAAATGGATGCTGTGTAATGGTTTTTATAAATGAATTTTTAAAAGTTAGAAATTAAAGATGTTATTTGCTAGTCTGAGTTGAAAATGAGAAAGCTTAAGCTCTTCCTCCCTGCCCCCAAAATGGCTTCTTTCCAGATTTCCTCTTTACAAGCAAAATTTTTAATGAGATTAATATACAATGGGGAGAACTTCAATTAAGCATGAAGATCTTCCTTAATAAAAGATTTATAAGCACCTATTTGTTTAATTTTTTACTTATACTCATTAAAAATGATTTGAAATGGCTTGTATATAATCAAGGAGATATAACAGATAAATAAGAAAAAGAGTAAAGAAAACAGAAACAGGAAAGTAAAGCTGAGCCAGGGATAAAATTAGTGTTCATAATAATAGATTGGATTGGAGTTTCTTAGTAGTGAAAACCTCATGAGAAGGAATAATCAGGGACATAATCCATAGATTTTAGTAGCTCAAGAGAAGACAAGTTATTTGTGTACTGACTACCTGAAAAATTTGTTTCTCCAGTAACTCTAAAAAGTTAAAAAGTGGTGGAGTTAATTACATAGTCAACAATATTAATACAATGAAAACCATATGAGATTTTACATACTATTTTCTTGTAGCTTGCTATATTTCTTATTGGTGCTGTAACAAATTACACTTAGCGACTTAAAACAATACAAGTTTATTATGGAATAATTCTGGAGGTCAGAGCTCCGAAATGGGTCTAACAATACCAAGATCAAAGTGTTAGCAGAGCTGGGATTCTGGAAGCTGTTGGGGAAAGTGTTTTTGTTTTTTGTTGTTGTTTTTTTTTTTTTTTACATTTTCAGCTTCTAGAGTTTACCCACCACATTCTTTGGTTCCTGGCCATGTCACTTCAGCATCTACTTCTGTAATTAAATCTCCTTTGCTTCTGACCCTTCTGCCTCTGTTTTATTAAGGACTATCATGGTTACCTTGGACTCAGAACAATTTCCCCATCACAAGATTTATTTTTTAAAACTTAAAAAAATTTTTTTAGTGTTTTTATTTTTGAGAGAGAGAGAGAAACAGAGTACGAGTGGGGGAGGGGCAGAGAGAGAGAGGGAGACACAGAATCCAAAGCAGGCTTCAGGTTCTGAGATGGCAGCACAGAGTCCAATGTAGTCCTCAAACCCATGAGCCATGAGATCAGGACCTTAGCCGAAGTCAGACGCTTAACCGACTGAGCTACCCAGGCACCCCTCCCCATCACAAGATTTGTAAATCCCTTTTGCCATGTAAAGTAACATTCAGTAATTAGGATGTGGTGATCTTTGGGGGATGATTATTCACCTTAGCATATATGCCTTAATCTAAGAGGATGATTGTATGATAAAATGTGTATGAAGCTCTCTGATATTTTTATCTAATCTGAAAAAATATGCCAAGAGAAAAAGATGAACTATAAGGCCCCAGGCAACACACAACCAATAAAATTTATTTCAGTGAATATTTTTATTAGCATTGGGGGCCAAAAAAGATTTAGGTTTGCTCTCTGGTAATATCTGGAGTACAGATATTCTGTGCTGCTAATGAAAGGGCAGATCCAAAATTTTGCCTTGCACAAGAGACAGATGATACCTTCTAATGAAAACTGAGAATTTTAACCAGGTTTTCAATAGAAAAAGCACCCTCCTCAAAATAGAGCTCCCTAGTTGGGTGTTTTAATTATTCACCATATAGCTCTGTACCCGCTAACCACTGGCAAAAATGGGCACTGGAGACCTCAAAATTCTACATCCTAGCACTAGCAGAAATCATTGTAGCTTGTTTTTTTTCTTTTTTTTTTTAGTTTGTATTTTTTAGGTGGATGTTTCCAAACACATACTACAGCCATTAAAATTCTAGAAAGTCCAATTCATTGATGCAACAATTTGAGAACCCTCTATGGTAAACTTTTCGCAAAATATGCCTCCTTGGTAAGGAAATGAACTCATTTAAGGGTTTCTCTTTTTTTAAATCAGTATTTGGGAACGTTCTCCAAAATGATGGCTTGGATTATTTTGCCTAGATATGAGGCATTCATTTGGACAGTATGCAGATTAACTGTATTGAGAGAGTACCAATCTACTAAATCAACTCTGATTATAAAGCAATAAAGAATCTTGTCAACAGCATATAGAAAAATATTAACTTTTCTCTCCTTTATAGTAGAGTAGAAAGTAGGCCAACTAAAATGATCTTAAGTCTTCACTATACAAAGAAAACAGATTTCAGAGCATGCATATTTTACCACCATGAAAGGAAAATCTGTTCTGACAGGTCTGGTTTTCATTTTGATGTTAAGCTGTAGGTACTACTCTGAGCTTGCATAGCTTATCTTAAGACCTATCTCTGTTTTCAGAGTTAAAGGGCAAGAAAACATTAATAAAGGCTGCAAATAAATTTCTGTAGATTAATTGACATGGCGATAAAGAGTGTAGCAATGGTCAAGAGCAATAGCTGTACCTAACTATCTATATGGAGAAAATTGGCCTAAGAAGCTCACACTTGAAATTTATCAAAACAGAAACTGGTTTTACATTTTATAAGGAATTAGCTAGGCTGTTTTAGAGAAAATGTCTTATCTAAAATATTTACTGTTTTTTGGTATGCTGGCTTTTCTTTTTGCTAAGCAGATGTCCAGAGATCTAAACTCTAGTGTCTCCTCATTTTAGGCACCCTCTGTCATTAGAAGGAATTCTTTTGGGAATCTTACATCCTAGAAGTCCAGGAAGGGTAGCATCCACGTAGGGTATGCAGTGGATATATCCCTCTTGCTGAACACTGCATGCCCCTGAAAAGTGATACTTTCTATCCACTGTTTAGTTGATACTTTCTAGTCTTACCTAGTCTCACCCTGAAGTTAACTTGGAGATGAAACTGGAAGAAGGGTAGGCTTTGGCCAAGATTTCTGAATTGGCACCTCTCAGGAGGCCCTGAAGGGAACTGGCTGGTTCTAATCATTGGAAGATGTATAGAAACAAAATGTGGAGTATTTGCACATTTAGTCTTATTTGGGTCTTAACCAAATTTTGGGACAATAGGAAAAGTTCCATCAGATGTTTATTACCATCACAAACATATTAATTTTTATATCTAGCAAATTACTAAGTAAGTTGGCCAGAGGTAATGGCAGGAAAGGAAATATTTCGTAGCCAAAGTAGCTCCTGATTTTTGTGTGTGTGTATTTAGTGCTTCTGTCACTCTCCTCATAAAATAATACATCACATCCACTTCCCACCACTGACCACAACCTATCAGAGGTATTTGTCTTGACCAAAGAATAGATTAAGATCTCAGGATTTTTCAAGCTGTAACTAAGTAGAGGAGAGCACAGTTTTACTCCATAATCCACATCTACATTCTCCCTTTCGGAGAAAGTGCTTTATGAAATTAGGCAAAAATGAGAAACCAGTGAAGAGAAAGAGGGATCAATCATCTTACAGGTTTTAGTACATGAATCTATCATCTCTGATAATGTGTTCCTATCCTTGTTTGCAAAATTTTGTTACATTTGCCAATAAACTCACCTTTTTGGCACACCCTAGCTCCACTTGCACATCTGGCACTTTCAGCCAGCATCCTGATCACTTCCATCTCTGACACATGATTGAATGCCTCTCTCCATCTTACTTGAACATGTGCATAATAGTCATATCCAAAAGTCCCAAGGAAAGTAATGACTATTTTCGATATTCCCAAACATACTACTGTTTCAACTTCCCATTTTTCCTTATCTAGGAGATTTTGGTACACCTGATGTTTCTCAAAGGCTGATTGCTAGGCTTCATTTTCTATCACGATAGATTTAATGGCAGTAGGCATTCCATGGAAGCCAGCTACTAGCTTTATCTTGTACATAGCCATCCAGCATATAAAACTTAGACAAGAAGATAACTTCATGGATTTCTTGTGCTTCCAAAGGCCTTGCTTACTATACTCTGAAGTAGATGAAAATTATGAACATGATTGTAATTAGGGGAACTTCAGATCTAATTTGTTACTTTTATTTTTGCAACTATCAATTTTTTAAATAGAGAAAAATATAATTTGCTTTTCCTTAAGGAGCATAACAATGATAATACCCTATGACTTTTAGATTTCCACATCTTTGGTAAAAGATTATCAGTGTTTTAGTTTTCTTCCTTTCTCTCTCTCCTACTGTTCATTAGATAGTTGCAAATACTTACAACATTTGCATAAATAAGTTATAGATGTGTGTGTGTATACACACATGTAAAACACACATGTACACATATGTGTAAATCTTGGTACATTAACCCCTATATATATACACACACACACACATATATATACATATATATGTACATGTATATATACATATATATACATATATATGTATGTATATATATGTATATGTATACGTATATATACATTTATACGTATATATATGTATATGTATACGTATATATACATTTATACGTATATATATGTATATGTATACGTATATATACGTATAAATGTATATATACGTATATACGTATACATATACATATACATATATATGTATATACATACATATATATATATATGTATAAATATGACTTATTTATTTATACCCAAGATTAAAACCATCTTTCTTAAAGTTAGTCCATTATTATAGATTGGAAATAAGAAGGTTTTGGTTAAGGACCAGATAGTAAACACTTTTGGTTTGCAGAATTAGGAAAACAATTCCATTTACAAACACTGATGAAAGAAATTGAAGATGACAAACAAATGGAAAGATATTTCACGCTCATGGATTGGAAAAAATAGTATTGTTAAAATATTCATACTACCCAAAGCAGTCTACAGATTCAATGAAATCCTTATCAAAATACCAACAGCCTTTTCCACAGAACTAGAACAAATAATATTAAAATTTTTATGGAGCCACAAAAGACCCCAAATAGCCAAAACAATCTTAAGAAAGAAGGACAAAGCTGGAGGTATCACATTTTCAGATTTCAAGATATACTATAAAGCTGTCGTAATCAAAACAGTATGGTACTGGTACAGAAATAGACCCATAGATCAATGGAATAGAATAGAAAGCCCAGAAATAAACCCATTGCTTATATGGTCAATTAGTTTATGATAAAGTAGGCAGAAATATACTATGGGAAAAATACAGTCTCTTTAATAAATGGTGCTGGGAAAACTGGATAGCTACATGCAAAAGAATGAAACTGGGCCACTTTCTAACACCATTCACAAAAGTAAACTGAAAATGAATTAAAGACCTAAATATGAGACCTGAAACCAATAAAAATCCTAGCGAGAGCACAGCAGTAATTTCTTTGACATCAACCATAGCAACATTTTTCTAGATATGTCTCCTCAGGCAAGGGAAACGCAAGCAAAAATGAACTATTGGGACTACATCAACATAAAAAGCTTTTACAGTAAAGGAAAACATCACAACAACAAAAAAGGCAACCTACTGAATGGGAGAAGATATTTGCAACTGATAAGCCAGATCACCTGATCTTTACAGTAACTGTTCATTTCTGCTGTTGTAGTAGGAAAGCAGCTGTAGACAGTGTGCAAATACATGGGTGTGGTTTGGTTCCAATAAAGTTTCATTTATGAAAACAATTTTGGCCTTAATTTGCTGACCCTGGCTGTGTAGATTGTCACTTTATGATGATATTTTAAATCTATGCCTTTGATTCTGTATCCCTTTTGACCATAGGACATATTCACCAGGATACTCCATCATTAACTCAGTTTTAAATGGAAGAATGAACACTTAGGAAACTAGTTCACTGATTTAGACAAAAGAAGATGGTGACATGGATTAGCAGATGACCAAAGGTGTGGAGACAAGTGGGGGTGGGTATGTTCATAGTATAAACTCAACAGGGTTTTTGATTGACTGAATAGGGGGTGTAAAGAAGAAAGGAGACATGGAACATTCCTGCTCAGTAAATAAACAGTATTTTTTTTTTCCTTTTGGAGGTCTTCCCGTATAAAGTTTGACCACAAAATCAAACACGTTTACCTAATTACCTAACTGCTCAAGTTCACAGTGATGGTCTTTCTTTGGACTCCTACAGTATCTATTGTCTGTTTTTCTCCTCTTTACATTTACATTAATAATATCTTACATTATTATTTCATGCATATGCCAAGATTGTAGGATGTTGTAGGATATGTGGACTATGTTTTATATTTCTTTTGCTTCTCACCAAGTTTCTTGCATGGTTCTGTGTAACTAACAGATACACATTAAATGCTTATGCACAAATGGACCAGTGAGCCATGAATGAATCACATTCAAATTTAATGAAGAACACAGTAGGAAACTTCAGGAGCAGATTTTGTCTTTCCACAATCTCATGTTATCTTTCTTCTTAATTCTATCAATTAATAACGATGGCTAGTTTTACTGGCATTCAGGTCTTTCATTCCTTCATTAGAACTTAATTCTTATTACGTTGTCTACATTTTGCTTTTTCTAATGATCCCATTATCATTCTGTGACTGTATCTCGGATGCTCCATTGTAATATTTAATTTCATGTTTATTTTCAAGATCTGTTACTTTAAATGTACTCTTTGATCTTCTCATCCAGACTTTTCTTTAAATTCTGCCAAAGATCTACTCTGAATTTATGTGTTTTCCCAGTGAGATTTGTGCTCTGAAATATATGTCTGCAGACAAGATTCAATTTTAAAATAGTTTCACAGGATCTGGAAAGTCCAGGCCTGTTCCCATTGCCTCACTGAACAATGTCAGAGGTAGGAATTGAAACTTGTGAGTAGATGGTAATGAGGTAATGCTTTGGGGTGTAAGAATCATTATAAACTAGAGGATATATCAGGAGGACAAATGATTTCTTCTTCTAGTGGTTGTTTATCATCTTTATGTCACAGATTCTCAATGTTTTCACCCTTATCTCTCAACATAGTTGAGATTATAATCACACTTATTATACATGCATATATATATATATATATATATATATATATATATATATATATGTTTTCCAGATTAAGTCATAAATACTCTAAAAAGGCCATTTGAGAAAGTCACAGATGAACTTTTTAGCTGGAGTTTAGTTATCAAATTATAATCAATGTGATTACTGGACTAGTGGATCAAGCATAGGATTAGAAACAAAGTCTGAGGGGCACATGGGTGGCTCAGTCGGTTGGGTGTCCAACTTCGGCTCAGGTCATGATCTCGCAGTTTGTGAGTTCAAGCCCTGCGTTGGGCTGTGTGCTGACAGCTTAGAGCCTGGAGCCTGCTTCGGATTCTGTGTCTCCCTCTCTCTCTGCGCTTCCCCCACTCCTGCTCTGTCTCTGTCTCTGTCTCTCTAAAAAATAAATAAACATTAAAAAACTAAAAAAAAATTAAGTCTGAAATGTAACTGCAAATATATGTGTGTAAATAGTATATATATATATATTCACATATGTAGTATATATTATATACAGTGTATTAAAAACCATATGCAACCAATATAGATGAAGAGAAAATGTATTTGGCTGTTTACCACCTCCCATGAATTTCTGAAAATATATGTGAAAACTAAATTATAAAAATTATTTCTTAAGTTACAGTGTATAAGAGTTAAAAAACACATGTATGGAAAGAATCCTGTTATATTAATGTCTGTTTCTATTACTACAACGTATATTGATGTGCCCTTAGATCTGTATTCAGTCCATCAAGCATGTTTCCTCTTCTTCCCAGATTCTTGTTAAATTTAATAAGTACATATCTTTGGCCTCATTCAAATGATTGATAAATATGTTGTATAAGATGGATCTATCAACAGAGACTAGGAGCATAACTTTGTCAAAGTGACATTAATTCACTAGCTATTACCCTTTTTAAAATATTTGCATTATCATGAATAATTGTGCCATTCTGTATAAGGCATTTTTAATAATAATTCCTATATGTGAGGGGAAGTAGATTAAACTTATACATTATGATTAACCAACCCAGTGTCATGGATATCTGTAGTTTTATTTTTGAATTCTGTACCTTTTCCCTTCTTCTTCTGATAGCCATACCTTGAGGAAATACATCCCTTTCCTGAATCCTGTAATTCTACTGGAATCTGCCAAGTAGTACTTAGTTTCTCTCCTCTTCCTGCTTGAGTATTAATCATAGGAGCTGATTGGAGGCCTCCACCAAGAATTTTTTTTATTTTTATTTTTTAATATATGAAATTTATTGTCAAATTGGTTTCCATACAACACCCAGTGCTCATGCCAAAAGATGCCCTCTTCAATGCCCATCACCTACCCTTCTCTCCCTCCCACTCCCCATCAACCCTCAGTTTGTTCTCAGTTTTTAAGAGTCTCTTATGCTTTGGCTCTCTCCCTCTCTAACCTCTTTTTTTTTCCCTTCCCCTTCCCCATGGGTTTCTGTTAAGTTTCTCAGGATCCACATAAGAGTGAAAACATATGGTATCTGTCTTTCTCTGTATGGCTTATTTCACTTAGCATCACACTCTCCAGTCCCATCCACGTTGCTACAAAGGGCCATATTTCATTCTTTCTCATTGCCATGTAGTACTCCATTGTGCATATAAACGACAATTTCTTTATCCATTCATCAGTTGATGGACATTTAGGCTTTTTCCACAATTTGGCTATTGTTGAGAGTGCTGCTATAAACATTGGGGTACAAGTGCCCCTATGCATCAGTACTCCTGTATCCCTTGGATAAATTCCTAGCAGTGCTATTGCTGGGTCACAGGGTAGGTCTATTTTTAATTTTTTGAGGAACCTCCACACTGTTTTCCAGAGCGGCTGCACCAGTTTGCGTTCCCACCAACAGTGCAAGAGGGTTCCCGTTTCTCCACATCCTCTCCAGCATCTATAGTCTCCTGATTTGTTCATTTTAGCCACTCTGACTGGCATGAGGTGGTATCTGAGTGTGGTTTTGATTTGTATTTCCCTGATGAGGAGCGACGTTGAGCATCTTTTCATGTGCCTATTGGCCATCCGGATGTCTTCTTTAGAGAAGTGTCTATTCATGTTTTCTGCCCATCTCTTCACTGGATTGTTTGTTTTTCAGGTGTGGAGTTTGGTGAGCTCTTTATAGATTTTGTATACTAGCCCTTTGTCCGATATGTCATTTGCAAATATTTTTTCCCATTCCATTGGGTGCCTTTTAGTTTTGTTGATTGTTTCCTTTGCTGTGCAGAAGGTTTTATCTTCATGAGGTCCCAGTAGTTGATTTTTTGCTTTTAATTCTTACCTTGCCTTTGGGGATGTGTCAAGTAAGAAATTGCTGCGGCTGAGGTCAGAGAGGTCTTTTCCTGCTTTCTCCTCTAGGGTTTTGATGGTTTCCTGTCTCACATTTAGGTCCTTTATCCATTTTGAGTTTATTTTTGTGAATGGTGTAGGAAAGTGGTCTGGTTTCACGCTTCTGCATGTTGCTGTCCAGTTCTCCCAGCACCATTTGTTAAAGAGACTGTCTTTTTTCCATTGGATATTCTTTACTGCTTTGTCAAAGATGAGTTGGCCATACTTTTGTGGGTCTAGTTCTGGGGTTTGTATTCTATTCTATTGGTCTCTGTGTCTTTTTGTGCCAATACCATGCTGTCTTGATGATTACAGCTTTGTAGTAGAGGCTAAAGTCTGGGATTGTGATGCCTCCTGCTTGGTCTTCTTCTTCAAAATTACTTTGGCTATTCGGGGCCTTTTGTGGTTCCATATGAATTTTAGGATTGCTTGTTCTAGCTTTGAGAAGAATGCTGGTGCAATTTTGATTGGGATTGCATTGAATGTGTAGATAGCTTTGGGTAGTATTGACATTTTAACAATATTTATTCTTCCAATACATGAGCATGGAATGTTTTTCCATTTCTTTATATTTTCTTCAATATCCTTCATAAGCTTTCTATAGTTTTCAGCATACAGATCTTTTACATCTTTGGTTAGATTTATTCCTAGGTATTTTATGCTTCTTGGTGCAATCGTGAATGGGATCAGTTTCTTTATTTGTCTTTCTGTTGCTTCATTGTTAGTGTATAAGAATGCAACTGATTTCTGTACATCGATTTTGTATCCTGCAACTTTGCTGAATTCATGTATCAGTTCTAGCAGACTTTTGGTGGAGTCTGTCGGGTTCTCCATGTATATTATCATGTCATGTGCAAAAAGTGAAAGCTTGACTTCATCTTTGCCAATTTTGATGCCTTTGATTTCCTTTTGTTGTCTGATTGCTGATGCTAGAACTTCCAACACTATGTTAAACAACAGCGGTGAGAGTGGACATCCCTGTCGTGTTCCTGATCTCAGGGGGAAAGCTCTCAGTTTTTCCCCATTGAGGATGATATTAGCTGTGGGCTTTTCATAAATGGCTTTTATGATGTTTAAGTATGTTCCTTCTATCCCGACTTTCTCGAGGGTTTTTATTAATAAAGGATGCTGAATTTTGTCATATGCTTTTTCTGCATCGATTGACAGGATCATATGGTTCTTATCTCTTCTTTTATTAATGTGATTGATGTATCACGTTGATTGATTTGCGAATGTTGAACCAGCCCTGCATCCCAGGAGTGAATCCCACTTGATCATGGTGAATAATTCTTTTTATATGCTGTTGAATTCGATTTGCTAGTATCTTATTGAGAATTTTTACATCCATATTCATCAGGGATATTGACCTGTAGTTCTCTTTTCTTACTAGGTCTCTGTCTGGTTTAGGAATCAAAGTAATACTGGCTTCATAGAATGAGTCTGGAAATATTTCTTTTCTTTCTATTTTCTTGGAATAGCTTGAGAAGGATAGGTATTATCTCTGCTTTAAATGTCTGGTAGAATTCCCCAGGGAAGCCATCTGGTCCTGGACTCTTATTTGTTGGAAGATTTTTGATAACTGATTCAATTTCTTCGCTGGTTATGGGTCTGTTCAACCTTTCTATTTCCTCCTGTTTGAGTTTTGGAAGCGTGTGGGTGTTTAGGAATTTTTCCATTTCTTCCAGGTTGTCCAGCTTGTTGGCATATAATTTTTCATAGTATTCCCTGATAATTGCTTGTATTTCTGAGGGATTGGTTATAATCATTCCTTTTTCATTCATGATTTTATCTATTTGGGTCCTCTCCCTTTTCTTTTTGAGAAGCCTGGCTAGAGGTTTATCAATTTTGTTTATTTTTTCAAAAAACCAACTCTTGGTTTCGTTGATCTGCTCTACAGTTTTTTTTTTAGATTCTATATTGTTTATTTCTGCTTTGATCTTTATTATTTCTCTTCTTCTGCTGGGTTTAAGGTGTCTTTGCTGCTCTGCTTCTGTTTCCTTTAGGTGTGCTGTCAGATTTTGTATTTGGGATTTTTCTTGTTTCTCGAGATAGCCCTGGATTGCAATGTATTTTCCTCTCAGGACTGCCTTTGCTGCGTCCCAAAGTGTTTGGATTGTTGTATTTTCATTTTCATTTGTTTCCATATATTTTTAATTTCTTCTCTAATTGCCTGGTTGGCCCATTCATTCTTTAGTAGGGTGTTCTTTAACCTCCATGCTTTTGGAGGTTTTCCAGACTTTTTCCTGTGGTTGATATCAAGCTTCATCGCATTGTGGCCTGAAAGTATGCATGGTATGATCTCAATTCTTGTATTTTATGAAGGGCTGTTTTGTGACCCAGTATGTGATCTATCTTGGAGAATGCTCCATGTGCACTTGAGAAGAAAATATATTCTGTTGGTTTGGGATGCAGTGTTCTAAATATATCTGTCAAGTTCATCTGATCCAATGTATCATTCAGGGCCCTTGTTTCTTTATTGTGTCTAGATGATCTATCCATTGTTGTAAGTGGGGTATTAAAGTCCCCTGCAATTACCACATTCTTGTCAATAAGGTTGCTTATGTTTGTGAGTAATTGTTTTATATATTTGGGGGCTCCTGTATTCGGCGCATAGACATTTATAATTGTTAGTTCTTCTTGATGGATAGACCCTATCTACAGGATAGACCCTGTAATTATTGTATAATGCCCTTCTTTATCTCTTGTTACAGCCTTTAATTTAAAGTCTAGTTTGTCTGATATCAGTATGGCTACTCCAGCTCTCTTTTGACTTCCAGTAGCATGATAAATAGTTCTCCATCCCCTCAATTTCAATCTGAAAGTGTTCAGGTCTAAAATGAGTCTCATGTAGACAGCAAATAGATGGGTCTTGTTTTTTTATCCATTCTGATACCCTATGTCTTTTGGTTGGTGCATTTAGTCTATTTACATTCAGTGTTATTATAGAAAGGTATGGGTTTAGAGTCATTGTGATGTCTGCAGGTTTCATGCTTGTAGCAATGTCTCTGGTACTTTGTCTCACAGGATCCCCCTTAGGATCTCTTGTAGGGCTGGTTTAGTGGTGACGAATTCCTTCAAATTTTGTTTCTTTGGGAAGACCTTTATCTCTCCTTCTATGGATAGAGGATTCTTGGCTGCATATTTTTTCTGTTCATCACATTGAAGATTTCCTGCCATTCCTTTCTGGCCTGCCAAGTTTCAGTAGAGAGATCCATCACTAGTCTTATTGGTCTCCCTTTATATATTAGAGCACGTTTATCCCTAGCTGCTTTCAGAATTTTCTCTTTATCCTTGTATTTTGCCAGTTTCACTATGATAGGTCGTGCAGAAGATTGATTCAAGTTACGTTTGAAGGGAGTTCTCTGTGCCTCTTGGATTTCAATGCCTTTTTCCTTCCCCAGATCAGGGAAGTTCCAGCTATTATTTCTTCAAGTATACCTTCAGCACCTTTCCTTCTCTCTTCCTCCTCTGGAATACCAATTATGCGTAGATTTCTCTTTAGTGCATCACTTAGTTCTCTAATTTTCCCTTCATACTCCTGGATTTTATCTCTCTTTTTCTCAGCTTCTTCTTTTTCCATAATTTTATCTTCTAGTTCACCTATTCTTTCCTCTGCCTCTTCAATCCGAGCTGTGGTCGTCTCCATTTTATTTTGCAGCTCATTAATAGCATTTTTTAGCTCCTCCTGACTGTTCCTTAGTCCCTTGAGCTCTGTAGCAATAGATTCTCTGCTGTCCTTTATACTGTTTTCAAGCCCAGCGATTAATTTTATGACTATTATTCTAAATTCACTTTCTGTTATATTGTTTAAATCGTTTTTGATCAGTTTGTTTGTTGTCGTTATTTCCTGGAGGTTTTTTTTAGGGGAATTCTTCCGTTTGGTCATTTTGGATAGTCCCTGGAGTGGTGCGGGACTGCGGGGCACTTCCCCTGTGCTATCTTGAATAACTTGTGTTGGTGGGTGGGGCCGCAGTCAGACCTGATGTCTGCCCCCAACCCACCGCTTCCACCAAGATTTTTAAAGAGAATCTGAAAGAGCCCTTCTCTTTTCTGGGGTTACATGTATGCATATAAAGACTGAAAATCTTCTAAAATTTTTCACAAGGTTAGTTTGAGAGACATAAGCTACAACAGAGAGAGGGTCAATTTAGAGATCAGTGAAAGTTCAGATAGTATCTCAAGTCCTGTTTCCAGTTTTCCTAGCTTTCCTATTATTTGCCTACACAACTCAGTAGATTCCCTCTTGACCTAACCTAGCTTAAGGTAGGTGTCTGTCACTTTAACTAAAAGAATACTGACTAGAATTTTCAAGAACTTCTTTTTTGTAAATTTTTAAAAATGCTTTATTTATTTTTGAGACAGAGAGAGACAGAGCATGAGCGGGGAGGACCAGAGAGAAAGGGAGACACAGAATCCCTAACAGGCTGCAGGCCCTGAGCTGTCAGCACAGAGCCTGACGCTTGGCCTGAACCCACGAACGGTGAGATCATGATCTGAGCCAAAGTTGGATGCCCAACCAACTGAGCCACCCAAGCGCCCCATTAAGAACTTCTAATAGACATCTGCATCTGAAGAAATACTTGTTGCTTACACATTTTCAGAGCTAAACTTGATAATCAGTGTATATAGCTGTGTAAATGGTAGCACACTTTGCAGGTCTTTCTGGTTCCCAAATAACTGCCTGTCTGCCTTTAGTGAAACTTAAGTTCTCAGTGTCTGTACCAGTCAAGATTGTATCCGAGAAGTAGAAGAACTAAGAGGGGGTATATGCGCATGAGGTGTGTGTGTGTGTGTGTGTGTGTGTGTATGTTAACCATTTTGCTTTGGGGATTTGACCTAACACAATTGTGGCAGCTAGTTAAACAGCTTCTGTACAGCTTTTATTTTCACATATGATGATGGATCTTGGAGTCCTAAGGAAGTAAAGGTGGGTATAAAGTATAGGAGAGCAAGAACAAGATGGAAACAGAAACACACAGTGGGGGAGAACAAGAAAAAGCCCATGAGTTTGTACTGAAACCCAGTTTTTATTGCCTCTGACTTGGATGGTGTGGGTCTCCTACAAAAACCAGGGCTCTTTATCATAGAGCTGAACACAGAGTCCTGTCCCAGGAGTTGGAAATGCTGAAGGACAATACAGAGGAGGATGGGAGAGTTGCAGACCTGATCCCTCACTCACGTCCATGAGATAGATGAGCCAGAAGATAACAAAATGAATTCTGCTTTACTTCCAACCTTCTTCCAACCCTCCCACAAGAACCTCTTTTGTGAACCCTCTAAAGAAACATATAGATATAGGAAGTCTGAGGTATATAGATAAGCTCAGCTAGTCAACCCATTACAAAATCACCACAGCATCTAAATCATTGAAATACTTGAACATATCCTGAAGAAGCAAAATGTGTGTGTGTGTGTGTGTGTGTGTTTGTAAGTGGTGGTGTAAGTATAGGATAGGGAGAAAAAGGAATAACTGTTAAAAAAAAAGGCATCTTAATGAAGCAGAGGGCCAAATTATCACTATATTTCATATTGGAATATCATGTTGCAGAGTGATTCCTTTTAGTGTGCCTAAATTCTGTGAGACGATGAAATTTTTTCTTCAGTTTTTGGAAGAGAGAGTAGGTAACATTAAAATTTCATGAAGAAGTGTGTTTTGCCTTCTAGTAATTGTTGGATTTTCTCATGCTATTTTCTTCTGAATAAAATAAATAGAATTTTATGGTTATGGTGTTTTGTTTAATTCAGGGATGGGTAGTCTTGGCTACAGTCTGAGTATTTTTTTACATCTTAAAACTATTTTAGTTTGTTCTAGGTTTGATAAAACATGTGGCCTGAAGGACTTTTCCTTTAACTTATAAGCCATATGGTTTGGGAAGGAAACTCAATCCATATATTATGGATTCGTTTATACTGAAGTCATTAACATGTAGTGTAAGAGTACTCTCTCCCTGTCTTTAAAATAAGCTTTCTTCTCTTAAAACAGACAGCTTTGCTTTTCCAAGAGTAAATAATCTTAGAGACCAATGGTCTAAATCCTGTTTGAAAGTTAAACTCCATGAAATTAGGGTAGGTTCTTTGCCTATTTGTATTTTTATATCAGCGCTGTCAATCTATTTGCTTATATTTTCATCTCAGTTTTATTAATATTTCATTTTGTGGTGGAGTGTCTCCATCTAAAAAGGATTATCATTACATTATTGTCCCATCAGAATCCTTTTGTTAGATGTGCTAGTTACATAAATCATCACCAAAATTCTTTAATTGTTATTTGCTTCAGAATTCCAAAATACCTCATCATTGCAATAATTGTATCTTAAATCTACTTAAAATTTTTAATTATGTTTTAAACCTATTAAATCTATTGATTAAATTAATTATAGTGTCTAAATACTACTATCTGTATTTCTAAAGTTTATATAGAGTTTTCTCATTGATAATTTTTTGATAAACTTTTCTCACATCATTTTTGCTGTAATTTCAGTGAAATGAAAAAGGATAAAATACTATTCCTCCTGGATGTTTTTCCTATTCAAATCCTGAATTTAAGATTATATTATTATTATTATTATGTGCAATTTTCTTGAGGCAAAACCAAAACCAAGGGCAAAAATCCCAAACAAAGTAGAAATATTACCACAAAATAACATATTTAATATATGTTAATGCATTTTTATTTATTTTTCTTAGACACACACGTGTAGTTGTATGTATGTGCATATATGCATATGTGCACATACATATGGGTACACACATATATATGCATATTTATATGTGTATACCATATTAGTATGGAGGCAGACATACATATTCTTAGTTTTTATACATTTATTAGAAAACGTGTTTATACATATAACATATAGATACATATATACATATGATATATGAATATATGTGTATAAAATTACACACATACACTGTTTTTAAAATTGTGCACACTCAGTTAAACAATTCAGAAAACAAAGAAAGGATATTAAATTCATCTTTCAACTGTCACATGTTTGAAGCAGCACCTTCAGCTTATAGTATTTTCAACCATACAAATGGGTGTATTAATGGATCTGTTCTAATTAAACTATGTCCGGTACCAAGGCATGAAAAATACTATAGCTTTATAATGAATGTTATTATTGAGCAGAGTGGGTTCCCCATCCTATGTTATTTTTTCAGCATTCCCCACCTATTTTTAGAAATAATTACAATTATTTTTAATACACATTTTAACATAAGCTTGTCAGATTTAGAAAAAATAAAATTTGAGATTTTATTAATATTAAATTTATAGATTAATTCAGAAAAAAATATTCTGATTATAATATTGAATATTTTCTCAATATTTAAGAAATATTTTTAGGGGCACCTGGATGGCTCAGTTGGTTAAGCATCCAACTTCGACTCAGGTCATAATCTCATGGTTCGTGAGTTCGAGTCCCGCATTGAACTCTGTGCTGTCAGCACAGAGCCTGGAGCCTGCTTCAGATTCTGTGTGTCACTCTCTCTCTGCCCCTCCCCTGTTTGTGCTTTGTTTCTCTCCCTCCCCCCAAATAAATAAACATTGAGATTTTTAAAAAATATTTTTATATATCCCCTGTGTAGTTCCTGTTTATTCCTAGTTATATTCTTGTTTCTATCTTTATATATATTTTTCTTCTTCCATTTGTTTTCTAACTTTTTGGAAAAATATATAGTAGTTTTCATTTATCTGCTTATAATGAATATCTTGTGTGTACAGTTATGATAGAAAAGATTAAATGAAACAAAATTTTGACTTTGGTTATTTTCATATATATATCTTCATTACCCCAGGTTTTAAAATATATACACATTGCAAACATTCTGATGTTAAATATTATGTAGACATTTACCAATTGAATAAATGGCATCTTTTTTGGTTGCTGTTTAGAGAATGTAGACTTACAAGGTTCCCTCAAGCAGGTAGAGTGGATTACAATACTAGATTCTTATTCTAACTTAAGGAGATGTTTCATTTATTATAAATGCCATAAGGACAAGGCAGTTGGAAAACCATACTTTAAATCACCTTAAAATGGATTTCTCCTAAGAAATACAGAACCCCCTTCCCCCACTCAACATCTTTACTGTTTGGTCTAGCTTAGAAGATTCACATCATCAAGAATTATAACATGTCAAGATATCTAAAATTAATGAGTTCAAATGTATGAACAAGAAAGTACAATTAACATGTAGAATTCTATTTACATTGTTACTGTGAACCCTGTTCTTTAAAAACTATGATTTATTTATTTGAACTTCACTAATTGGCTTTTTTCACTGAGTAGAAATTTTTCTTCCTTTTCAACTCATGACATATTTTTATTTCAAAAATGATATTTAAGATTTTCATATACTTCATAGTGAAACCAAAATTTAATTATATTTTTTGTATACTAACATTTGTATTACAGAAAAATAATTTTGTATAAATTTCTTCAAAGTGGGTATCATTAATTTGTTAGTTATCCTTTCGTATCATTATAATTATTACTGTTTGTAAATATGTATCAGAATGAAAAAGTAGGAAAGTATATAAATATATCAGAACCACAAAAATGGCTAGCTAAAAATAAATGGTAAAAGTAGGTCAAGGCTTAAGAGGGAAAAGAAGTAATAAAATATTATGAAATAGACCTAGAGCTTTCACTTTCTTATAATTAAGGGTATAAGAGTAATATTATCACTGTGTTGATTTTACATTTATATTTGTCTCTTTAGAAATGTTTTAGGACAAAGTGGAAAGAAAAATCTCTGGTGCTATTTTGATACATCAAAGAAGGTACATACAAATTTAACACAGTAGATAGAGAAATCAGATAATTTTTAGTTCTTTGTCATTCCTTTATATTTAATTTTCTTTCATTAACAATTGCTTTTTATTTTTATTTTTTTAAAGAGTCAATAAGTTGAAAACATTTTATAGAGTGTATTAGATCAGCTCAATTTTTCTGTAGCAACATTATTCATTTGCAATAATTTGGCTACTCTAATGAAAGTTTGATAAGTGAAATAGCTTTAGAAAATTGGGAATCAAGTATTTTTTAATGCTTTTCTAAATTCTTAATAGTATCACCATCCTATTATATATTAGAATTAATACATATAATAAATTACTAAAATCCAAACTTTTATGAAGCAAAAGTTAATTTTTATACAGCCCTTTCTGAGCCCTACTCTTATCCCCCACACCATGCATATACAGAATAAACAATTTAGTAAGCCTGGTGAGCATAAATTCATATCTTTCTCCAGGCTTACAAATGTACTTATATATACCCACACACATGTGTGTTCACGATTATGCATGTGTACATGCATATGCATATAAACTTATACATGCATATATATATATATCCATATTATATAGTAGATACCACTATAGCTAAATATTTTTTTAATTTAATTTTTTATTTTTTTAAATATACATCCAAGTTAGTTAGCATATAGTACAACAATGATTTCAGGAGTAGATTCCTTAGTGCCCCTTACCCATTTAGCCCATCCCCCCTCCCACAACCCCTCCAGTAACCCTCAGTTTGTTCTCCATATTTATGAGTCTCTTCTGTTTTTCCCCTCCCTTTTTTTATATTATTTTTGTTTCCCTTCCCTTATGTTCATCTGTTTTGTCTCTTAAAGTCCTCATATGAGTGAAGTCATATGATTTTTGTCTTTCTCTAATTTCACTTAGCATAATACCCTCCAGTTCCATCCATGTCGTTGCAAATGGCAAGATTTCATTCTTTTTGATTGCTGACTAATAGTCCATTGCATGTATATACCACATCTTCTTTATCCATTCATCCATTGATGGACATTTAGGCTCTTTCCATACTTTGGCTATTGTTGATAGTGCTGCTATAAACATGGGGGTGCATGTGTCCCTTTGAAACAGCACACCTATATCCCGTGGATAAATGCCTAGTAGTGCAATTTCTGGGTCGTAGGGTAGTTCTATTTTTAGTTTTTTGAGGAACCTCCATACTGTTTTCCAGAGTGGCTGCACCAGCTTGCATTCCCAATCAGAATTGCTTTTTCAAAAGCTTAATCATTCAGCTTTAAATTTCTCCTTTCCTCCAGAAAAGAGTATGTATTAGGAATAAGAAGAGAGAAAAAATACCATGTTTTATGCAGCCCTAGAAAAGTAGAAAACTTACCAATAGATAAATCACTGAGATTATATTTGAGAACTTTATGGGAAGACTGAAGCAGCCATTATTTTTTTTATTTTATTTTTTTTTAAATTTTCTTTTTTTTTTTTTATTTTTTTTATTTTTTAATATATGAAATTTACTGTCAAATTGGTTTCCATACAACACCCAGTGCTCATCCCAAAAGGTTCCCTCCTCAATACCCATCACCCACCCTGCCCTCCCTCCCACCCTGCCCTCCCTCCCACCCCCCATCAACCCTCAGTTTGTTCTCAGTTTTTAACAGTCTCTTATGCTTTGGCTCTCTCCCACTCTAACCTCTTTTTTTTTTTTTTTTCCCTTCCCCTCCCCCATGGGTTTCTGTTATGTTTCTCAGGATCCACATAAGAGTGAAACCATATGGTATCTGTCTTTCTCTGTATGGCTTATTTCACTTAGCATCACACTCTCCAGTTCCATCCATGTTGCTACAAAAGGCCATATTTCATTTTTTCTCATTGCCACGTAGTATTCCATTGTGTATATAAACCACAATTTCTTTATCCACTCATCAGTTGATGGACATTTAGGCTCTTTCCATAATTTCGCTATTGTTGAGAGTGCCGCTATAAACATTGGGGTACAGGTGCCCCTATGCATCAGTACTCCTGTATCCCTTGGATAAATTCCTAGCAGTGCTATTGCTGGGTCATAGGGTAGGTCTATTTTTAATTTTCTGAGGAACCTCCACACTGCTTTCCAGAGCTGAAGCAGCCATTATTTTTAAAAGAAGAGTATAAAACACAGTTTGTCTAATTGAAAGCACATGACACATAGGAAAATTACTACAAAATTCCTGAGTATAGGTTATTTTAAGCCTTGAGAGCTACATGCAAATAAATTTGCATAGAACTACCAGGGAAACCTAAGTTAATAGTAAGTAGCAATTAAAGATGAGATGCCTTTTAAAAATTTTATTGTCATAACAAAAATTACAGATTTAATAGCTAACGAAAGCACAATTTAAATGTCAGTTCATGTTGATTTTACTTATTTCTCTGAATGTTTATTGTAAATTTAGCATTTGTTTATCTGATTATTAGTAATAATATATTAATTTATTGTACTGGTATGGAGGATTTAAAGAGGTTACATGTTTTATCTCCTGTTTTGATCCAGAATTTTCTTTCAAAGTACAGTGGTGATCTGAGTTCTCCTTTTAATAGCTTTAAATTTTAAGCAAAAATGCATACATACCTGGGAACTGGTATTATAACTGCAAGAAAGGCTCTGATTGTTTCTGTCTTAAAAAAAAACTAGTTATGCATAATATATTGTCAAAATCTATTCCAAAATTTAAATACCTAAAAGTTTAAAAAATAAAACTGAAGAAAAGTTGTGTCCATAGTTCAACTAGTGACTGTCTTCAGAGACTATGTGTTTAAATGGGAAGCTGCTTTAAACAGCTTTAAGAACCAGAAAGAACAGAAAGATGTGATAACAATTTGAATAAAGGAAGTCTGAGTGGTAGACTATTAAGAGAATGGAAGAAATAATGGAGAATGGAAGTCTTTCTTATATACCTGAATTAAATGTTTAAAAGCTATATTGAAGCTGCTACATTATGTAATACATGTCAAGTACATTTACAGATTAATGCTGTGCTAAAATACTTTGCCAATCACTAAATAGTGTGTGCATCTTGATATTCTGGTCCTGTAACAAAGATATTGCAAAACGCTTTTGAAATTTATTTGGATGGAGACAAAATATGAAGACAAGAAGAGTTAGCAGATATAGATTTATAGTCACAAAATTATTTTTATAATTTTTATGATTAAATATAAAGCTAAAAACCATGCTACAAAGATCAAGTATAAATCTGAGTATCATGATTTTCATGTGCTGTCCAAATGCAGTTATATGGAATTATAGAAGCTTGAAATAACATAATAAAACTCTTTCATTTTACAGATTAGATTCAGGAACTATCCGCAGGATTGTATTTCTGTCTGTGAGATAAAGTGAAATTTGGGAAGTGAAAAGATAAGGAAAGAACTAGGCAGACATTTTGTGATAGGGAGTTTTGTTTGCTTAATAAAGGATCTTTCTCTTTGCCGTATGGCAGGCACTTCAGATGGCACACAGAAAACTCAGGCTACAAGAGTAAGACACTGTGCTGTGCTTTCAGAATCTCAGGAGAAAATCACGTTCAGAGAAGATTTTACTTATTTCTCTGAATGTTTATTATAAATTTAGTTTTCATTTATCTGATTCATAGGTGGAATCAAGGATCTTATCCAGTTGGATCCACTTAGTTTATATTATCTATCTTTAAAAATATCTGAGAATATTTACAAATTTTATACTTTATTAAAGAAGAAAAGGCTTGAGAGTGACAAACCACATTACAGAATGAAAGCTATATAGATACATGAATGGATTAATATTTATAACAGTTTTGTAACAGGGAGGATCAGAGAGACAGCTAAGCATAGACTGTCTGTTGCCTCTTCTACACCTAATCCTGGGAATGTAAAAAGAGAATTTAAGTAGATGGTTGAATTTTGAGTAGTGTAGTAATAGAAATAAAACCTAGGTCCGGGGGCAGGGGCACATGGGTGGCTCTTGTGATTTTGGCACAGGTCATGATCCCAGGGGATCAAGCCTCACGTCAGGCTCTGTGCTGAGTGTGGAGCCTGCTTAGGATTCTCTTTCTTCCTCTGCCCCTCTCCCTCACTTGTGCTTTCTCTCTCTAAAATAAAATAAAATAAATAAATAAGATAAATAAGTAAAAGATAGGTCCAAAAGTGTAAACTAGCACCATAATAGATGGAACTAATGGAAATGATAGAGCAGTGTAAGGTCTTACTCTTTCATAAATTGTCCTAGATATTACTATACATTTATTCTTTCATAAAGTTTTAGAATCAGTCACTAAGTCTCCTCCAAAAATTCTTCTTGGATTTCAGTTGAAATTGCATTTATAAGTAATATAGATTTATTTGGAGAGAACTGACAACTCTGTAATAATAGGGTGAACTTTGCATGAACATGGTATATCCTTCCATTTAAAAAGGCATCGTTTTTGTCCGTTAATAGAATTGGCTATTTGTGAGAGTCTATTTTTTTGCTGTTATAAACTTCATCTGTATTTTCTATTAACATTTTCAACTTATTGTGAAGTAGATAAATATTAGTGATATATATATCATATATATATGACTGTTAATATATATGTTATATATATCTTATATTTCCAATATTGGTGATATATATAGCATATTGATGTACAAATATATATATGTATGGCTGGTAATATATATGTTATATATATATATATATATATATATATATATATATATATATGTTATATATATCTTATAATTCCAATATATTTCCAATAGTTTATTGATTCTTTAGGATCTTCTATGTAAATTATAGCATATGCAAATATCAATATTATCCTTTCCTGATGGTTTTTTCTTATTTGATTACTTTGCCATGACTCCTAGGGTTATGTTGCTCAGTCATGGGTATAATAATCATCCTTGACTTACTTCCAGAGTTAAAAAGAATGCTTCTGAAATTTCCCTATTAAATACAATGTTTGCTATAAAATTGGCAACTTTATTTTATTATTTTAAGGAAATTGCCTTTTAGATATTTTTCTAGAGTATTAACATAATTCAATATTCAATTTTCCTTTTTTTCCCCTTGAATCTGTTACTTTTTTCTTATAGTTCATGAATAAAGTGAATGACCTCATTGCAAATATGCTGCTATTGAAGAACTCTGGCATTTCTGGTTTAAATTCTACCTGAGCACATTATAGAAGGATTCAATTACCTGATATAGTATTTATTTAGAAAATTTGCATTTATGTGAATGTTATTGGAATATGATTTCCTTTTCTATTGCCTTCAACTGATTTCATTATGAGATTAAAATATTCTAATAACATAAGCCTGGAAACCTTCCCTCTTTATTGTTATTTTTTTGAAATATCTTGTATGATATAAAAATTATTCCTTAAGAATTTGGAGGAATTCACCTATAAAACCATCTCAAGTTGAAGGTGCTTGAAGTGGGGAAAAAGGACAGATTTTTGTTTTCTGTTTTGAATTCTTTATTATTGGTCTACTCAGGTTTTCTATTTTTTATTGTGCTAGTATTTTCCAAAAATGTATTTATTTAACCTATATTTTAAAATTGTCATAAAGATCATATATTTTGTGATGTTTAATTACATCATAAAATTGCATTACATTGCTTCCAAGGCTTTCTTTTGGTTTATATTGATCTAGTATATATTTTTCATTATTGCATTCAACAAATACTGTATTTCTGCTGTCAGGCACTGTTTAGGCCCTAGATTTAGTGACAGATTTAGGCCCTAGATTAAGTGATAATCTTGCTTGTCAGAAGCTTCTACATTAGTAGGAAAGACATATAAGAGATTAAGAAAAACCACAAGTAAAAGTCTATTGTATGTCCAATGATAAGGATGCTGAAAAATAAAGCAATTGGAGGAGAAACAGGATTGTGTGGAGTAAGTTGAAATTTTAGATAGTGTCGGGAAGGCCTCTGTTTGACTTGAGTACCCAGAATCCCCTGCTGGATGCTGGACAGCTGCTATCCACTCCCTCCACTCAGACCTTTATGCATAATGGGAGGAATGACATAATAGGTACCGAAAAGATAGAAAGCAAAGGTTATTACTCATGTAGTAAGCAGCAAAAGAATTCCCAAAAGAGAATTCCAATTCAGCTGGGAGTGAAACAAAGAGGGATACTAGTAGCTTTGGGTTTTTATTATGGTTAGTGAATGGAGCTGGGATGGGAGTTTGGGGTTTTGTTGCACAAATGTGTGGCAAAGGAGTAAAGGAAAAGCTGGACCCTTGAAAGCTGTCTGTGGTGATCAAACACCAAAAATATGGGGTCTTTGATTTTATTACAGTCTCATCGTGGGGGGGGGGGGGGCGGAGTTTGAGGACAGACACATCTTTCCAAAATTTTTTATCCTTTTGTAACATTACTGGATTGTTTTTAATTTAGTCAGCATATCTATGTATTGATAATGAACTTTTCCCATTTCTTATTACTACTTGAGTTACATAGGACTTATTTTTGTATAATACTTTCTGTTTTCTATTCCTATACTTAATTTTATTTCTTTTTCTCCCTTAATACTTTATGCTGGATGTATTTTTTTTATTTTATATCTTCTGAGGGTTATCTCAGTCAAAATCACTTATTTGGTTGTCTTTTCTGTTTGTGTGAAATGTTTCAAATTCTATGTATTTGCCCAAACAAAACTTACAACAGGGCACTTTTAACTTCTAATATCTCCTGCCCTGCATATATCGTAAGCCCAGAACTACCTCCCATGTTGGTATCTATAGTATCTTGTATAGCTCAATGCAGTGTATTAAGGATATAAATTTTTAAGAATCATCATTTAATTAGAAAAAGGCCTTATTCAATTGTGTATTCACTTTATTTCCTAAATACCGTCTTCCTGGGTTAATCTTTCTTATACAGGCAGTAAATCCTCCAAGACTTATTTCAAACCATGTCCTTGTATGTTAAACTGGCCAAAGAGTATCTTTATTTTACTTTGTATATAAAACTATAGATTCCATCATGTTTTTTCCTGGCACACGATAGGTGATAAGTAAATATTTGTTGACAGTTGAGTAAATGAGTATGAAAGTACATAAGGAGAATGTTTTCTTACAAAGCCAGAGAAACCAATGTTTAAACAAACCAGAATCACACACACACACAAATCAGCATAGCCCAGTGCTCTTTTAATTAGGATCTTTAAACAGGAAAACAGATTTATTGTTCTTTATCCACTACAAGTTTCACACACACACAAAAATGTGGTATATTTGTTTTTAGGTAAGTGTGGTGTAAATAATCTTCATTAATCCTAAATTTTGACTTGTAAACCTGTGACATATTTAAATCTTATTTTCTCTTTAAATAGTAGGGAAGGAGTGAGTAGAAAGAGAAAGAACACTTAACAGGCATTTCCATAAGTGCCTAGTAGGATCCAATTAGAATATTTTAGAGTTATAAACTCCATTTACAGACAACCAACTTTATCCTACATTTTACTGAAGTTAGGGGACGTCTCAGATTTAGCAGCTCCCTCTCATGTCCCCCATAGGTCTTTACGTATTGCCTCTTAATCATGTGTTTGTATGTGTTAGACCACAGACTCTGAGAAGTGTGTTTCTCTTATTTACGCATTCAACAAACAGATAGTGAGTTTGTCTCTGTGCCAGTCACAGTCTCACCTACCGTCAAAGATGACATAAGTACTCAATAAGAGTCTCAAATGAACTGATGAATCTTCTCTGCCCCTAGTTGAGAACATTTCATAGCACTTGTCTTTATGTCATATGTCTTTATTATATTCATATACCTGTTGCTTAGGAAAAGTTCTGCAAATTTATGCTAAAAATCCAAATGCCATTTTATTCCTTTATTTCTTGAACTAACACCAACAGAAATATCTTTTATCAATATTTTCTTAATTCTTTTCAAAAAATATTCATACTCAGGTTAGTGTGTAAAGATTAGATTGGGCCACATTAGTACCATGCTTTGTGTATGGAGATGCAGCGCTGACACCCAAGGGAGTACTCATGCTGGCTGAATTCTTTGTTACTGTAGAATGGTAAGGGAATTAGTCTCCCTCAGAACACATCAGGATAACCTTGAGCAAGTTAGTTAAACTCTCTGAGTCTTAGTTTTCTTGTTTGATGTGAGGATTAAATAGTATACATAAAGCACTTAGCACACAAAGTCCATGGAACCTAGTAAATGTTCAAGAGTGATGGGTATTGTTATTTTGTATGTTTATTTCGATGCTACTGAAAGTTGGATAATAAGGATTGGATAAGTTTTTAAGAAAAAAAGCTTAAAATAGCCTGTATATCCTCCCTACCCCATCCCGAATCAGTTTCTAGCATCATCTTAATGGGATTTAGAAAAAGATAAGACTGGGACACCTGGGTGGGTCAGTTGTTTAAGCGTCCACTTCAGCTAAGGTCATGATCTCACGGTTCAATCCCCATGTTGGGCTCTGTGCTCAGAGCCTGGAGTCTGCTTCAGATTCTGCGTCTCCCTCTCTCTCTGCTCCTCCCCCACTCATGCTCTACCTCTGTCTCTGTCTCTCAAAAATAGATAAACATTGGGGCGCCTGGGTGGCGCAGTCGGTTAAGCGTCCGACTTCAGCCAGGTCACGATCTCACGGTCCGTGAGTTCGAGCCCCGCGTCAGGCTCTGGGCTGATGGCTTGGAGCCTGGAGCCTGCTTCCGATTCTGTGTCTCCCTCTCTCTCTGCCCCTCCCCCGTTCATGCTCTGTCTCTCTCTGTCCCAAAAATAAAAAATAAAAAAACGTTGAAAAAAAAATTAAAAAAAAAAAAAAAAATAGATAAACATTAAAAAGAAGAAAAAGATAAGATAGTGATTTCAGAAGTGAATAATAGTTTTTGCTTATACTCTAAAATGTGAAAATACTATTTTGGTAAAACCACAGTTTGTATTATTGAATATAATTAGCAAGAAGTCAGTTTTTACTTACATTTAGTGTATCCATATCAGAACATTGCTTTATCTACATAGCCAGGAGTCCAAATATCTACCTTTCTTGTTTCTCTATCAAAACAACAAAAAATAATTACATTTGCTTTCTCTAATCCCAAGCCTTTGAATATTTGAAACCATACATTGAAGAGGAATTGATAGCTCTACCTTTTAATCAGAGTAAATGCTATACGTAGCATTATCTTTTCTTTTTTCATCAGTAACGTTTGCAATTTTGGAATAGAAAATTGAGATGAGCCATGTGACTTATATGGGGGAAGAGCTTCAAGGAGACAAAATAGAATAGGTGTAAGTCCTGAGAAAAATGAATTTGAACTGTCAAGGCCAGTAAGTTAGAGCAGAGTCAGTGAAAAGGAGAAAGGAAAGACACAAGGTAAGAGTGTCAGGGAAAGTACTTAAAGACAAGAAAAACGAAATTCTCAGAAAAGTTAATTTCTTCCTCTAGTTCACCATCAAGGTCTTAACTTTTAGCATCTCAACTTAAATTTCTATTTTTGATACTAGACTCTGTTCTTTCTTGAGACTGACAGTTGATTTATTTTAAAATGATTAGGGATAGTGAATACGACTGAAGAGATCAAAAGATTTTTCTGTATTAAGGATGACTTATATGGATTATGTATTAACCAGTAGATGATTTATTTAAAAGAACACTTTTTAACTTCTCATTTCTTGTTTTAATTCTCTTACACAAAACTTTATCCCCAAGTATAAAGACTGAAGTATTCTGAAATCAGAGTGTATTTGATTTGCGTTTGATTATGGCTTGCCTACATACAAGATACAAAGTGTATAATTGAGACAATTATCTAAAAATTAAGGGCAAATAGTAATTTTGTCTTAAACATATAAACAGTTATCCAGTTAGGGAAGCACAAAATTAGATATCCAAGTGGGATTCTTAAGTGATGTTTTGATGATTTAAGTGTAAATGAATCATAAACATTAGGATTACATTTCCCCTAAAGAATCTTGTATTTAAAATCTATGGAGCAGTATACTTGGCAGAGTGTATTTTGAGTTATAGTAAAACCAAAGACACATGAAAATGGCTTAGGATAGTTTGCTGAAACAAAAGCCTGGTCTCCACATATGACAAGCGTGAAACTGAAGCAATTAGCTGCAGGTTTGAAGTTACAAATATGTTTGTCAGAAATTCCCTGATCATTACCCAATCATTTTGACATGCATTCGGTGAATATTCTTTGAACTCCTACTATGTGTTAATCATTGTGCTGGGCTCTAAATTTACAAAGAACAAGAGAGTCTTGTCCATCTTTTAGGGCTTACAGTCTTCTGAGGAAGTTGGTGGGTAATAAAAAATGTCATTCCTCACTTCTCTGTAGAGGAGAAGGGATTTCAACTCTGCTCTAAGGATGGAAAGTATAAAAAAAAGATCATCTGGTCTTTTTCTCTGTCCCTTCTCTAAAAATTGAGGGACTGCCTTGCTGATGAATTGTTTTTTGTTTGTTGAGAAAATAGATTAGGGGTTGAGGTTGTAAGGGAGGCATGGCTTGAAGAACGAGTGGTTAATATTGCCATATGATTCAATTGCTTCTCATTAGCACTTAGGGAAGGAAAGGCAGAACTCAGCTATTGGTTTAATGTCCATTTGGGTGATTTACTAAACAGCAATATCAACCCTAGTTGATTTTATTCAAAACTGAGATGTTTGAAAGAATAGTATCATGAAAGGAGTTTTGAAGTGATGGATCATAGATGTAGAGGAGAAAGAAGGAAGTAGTGGCTAATCGGGGGAGAGAGTAGAAAGACCTGTGAATTGGGATTTATGAAATTGAAGAGATTTGTAGGAAGGATAGAAAACTGTTGTCTCACAGTAGAGGGAGACATTTCTGAGCATTTCTCTGTGGGTCCATGAGAAGGATAATGAGTGGAGTAAAGGAGAAGATAGGTTCAAAGATTATTTTCATTCAGGTTTGAGTGAATTGTGTGGTAGATGATGACATTACTCAGAATAACAGGAAATAAATGATTTGAGTAGGTGGCAAAGATTACATTGAATCAAGGAAAGTAACCAGGAGGATAATAAAAGATAAGGTTAAAACATATAAAGAATGTAGGGGTGCCTGGGTGGCTCAGTAAGTTGAGCATTTGACTCTTGATTTCAGCTCAGGTCATGATCCCAGGGTCTTGGGATCAAGCTCTGCTTGGGGCTCCATACTGAGCATGGAGCCTGCTTAAGATTCTCTCTCTCCCTCTGCCCTTCTTTCCTGCTTGCACTCTCTTGCTCTCTCTCTAAAATAAAAAAATAGGGGCACCTGGGTGGCTCAGTCGGTTAAGCGTCCGACTTTGGCTTGGGTCACGATCTCGCGGTATGTGAGTTCGAGCCCCGCGTTGGGCTCTGTGCTGAATGCTCAGAGCCTGGAGCCTGTTTCGGATTCTGTGTCTCCCTCTCTCTCTGACCCTCCCCCGTTCATGCTCTGTCTCTCTCTGTCTCAAAAATAAATAAACATTAAAAAAAATAATAAATAAATAAACGTTAAAAAAAATAAAAAAAATGTGTAAATAATGTATAGTCAATTAGCAAGAACTTCAAGGGAACAGATTTATTTATTTGTTTATATGAAGTTGGAGTAGTCACGAGCTGAGAGTCTCTTGGAAACTCTGAAATAGGTGATATGTAGAGAAAAAGTTTCTGCACTTCAAAGGACAGAGAGAACCTATGGAAAAAGCCATGTCCAGCTAAGCCCATCTGAAAGGAATGATCAATAGAGAGGCAAGAGGTGAAGGGGAATTTGTTTAATTATTGAGCAAAGAAGCCTATACAATGAATGAGGGGAGTAGTAAGATTTTTGTGGTTTGGGCCTTGAAATAGACTTGTAAGTATCAAATTTACTTTTACTTTAATATCAAGGGTATAAAAGCAACAGAACTCCTTAGCCTGTAATACCCAACAAATTGCCTCCATTTATTTCATTTCATAGGTGTAGGTCTTGTGTGAATATCCTGTTCTCAGCATGTCATCTGACATTTCAGAAGTCTTAGGTAATAAAATCCTAAATGCATTTTGCCAAGAAAATATCATCTGAGATTTTAGGCATTTTTATTTTTGGAGAAATATAATCTTCATGTTTATGATTAATTTACACTTAAATCAAAATACTGCTAAGAGAAATCTACAGTACATCCAAGATCATTCTTGTCATTCATGCATCATTTTAAGAGAAGTTTTCTTTAAGTTCTATAACTATGAAGATTAACCTTATCTAATTTGTAAAGTTAAGAGATATGACCTCAATTTAAGGAGTGACATAACCACATTGAATCATAGGCAGATACAACTTGAAGGGACTTTGGGAATCATCTCATCCCCTCACTATACAAGGAGAAACCAAGGGGCAGAGGGGTCACCTGGCATTCCGGCACTCACATTCAACTTAGGAAGAACCAAACCAAGTAGTTAGGTGGTGCTTAATCGATGTTTCACAGATAAATGTTTGTTTAATTATAGATCAATGTCATTGGGAACCCTACCTGCAAATAAATGTGACCTAGTTTGTCATTTAGCATATTTATCATCATCCTCATATGAGAGGTCTAATGATAGACTATGTACAAAATTATCTTATCATTATTGGTCTCTAGAATCTGTGAACTCAAAACTAGCAAAGTGAAGTGATGAAATATTAAAGACACTTATTGCATCAATATACAAAGACATAATTGTCATTTTGTGTGGCCATTAGTATCAGAATGCAAATCTAACTGTGTACATTGCAATAAATAAGTGAAACATTGTTTTTTATTTCAAGTGCATGGAAAATGTTAATGGAAGAGAAGGATTTGAGGAACTCTTAAATTAGGAAATACTGCTAGAGGAAACATCCTGCGGAATCATTGAACAGACTGAGAGAAGATCTAAGAGCAGGAGGGAGAATTTATGTGGAGTTGATGAGTAGCAAAGTGAGGTGAAGTGTGGTGAAGAATTCATGGGGCATGTAGCAAAATATGGTGAAGGACTCATAGGGGTCACAGTGTGAAATGAGCTGTTGGAAAGAAGCTGTTTCAGGAACTCCAGGAAAAGAACTAGAACTTGAACACAAAGATTTTAATGTTATGGTACAGAGGTTTAGCTGTGTGATCCTGGGCAAGGCATTTAATTCTTTTAAACATTGGTTTCTTGAGATAATCTTACAAAGGCAGATAATCATAGTACCTGTCTTATATGTCTTTCAGAAGAATTAAATTATGTTTACTCTGCAGATAGTTCAAGCTAAACCCAGAAATGAGATGTGCAGTGAGATATTGAATTCTTCTGTGTTCCATCCTTAGTCAAGAGGTACTGCTCCAACTCCTTTTCAGTTGTAGATCCCAATCTGAGAATTTTCATATGTGTTCATTGTCTATATGCCTTCTCTTTTCTGGAAGCAGTTCTCCTATTTGAATCTTGTTAGCTCACCTGGAATGCTGTCAAGGACAAACTCAGCAAGAGTTATTTATGAATGATGACCATATTTGAGTGGGATGAATCCTGACCATTTCTTTGGTGGTAAGTGCTAGATTAGCAGAATGTAGGTCAGGATGAGGATCTCCTAATGATCTGTTGGTACAAATGTGATATAGTGGGAAAGGCACTACACATACTGTTGGAAGACCTAGGTTTGAAAGGGAAGCCTACTTACTACCTAATACCGCTGAGCCCCTATTTCTCAATCTATAAACTAGGGATAATAGTACAAATCATAGAAAGTTGTTGTGGCAGTTACATGACATAATCTATTATAAAGAATTTAGCGTAGTGCCTGACCCTTAACCAAATCTTTATACATATCCCTGTTCTTCTTTCTTCATCATTTAACTCTCAATATGTATTAAAGCAGTCTTCAGGTTCTTTAGAGAAGAACAAATAATGCCAAAAAAGGGCCCAGGAGGGAAGAAAATTTGCCCTTAACCATCTAAGGAAAAAGGAAGAGAAGGCTCAGTAAAAAATAAAACAAAACAATTCACCCAGAACTATCAAGTATTATCATTACATGTTAAAAAATTACAAACATTGTACATTTTATAAACTTTAGAAATCTAAAGCTGTTAGATAATGGGTGTTTAACTTTGGAGTGACTCTCAAAATCACACCATAATTGGGAATGCTAACAGAGTCTAATTAAATGGTGAAAAATCAGTTTCCCTTCCAGCTGTATAATTTTGTGGAATGATTAGGACAGACAGAAAGAGAGAAATGAAATTAGTATATGACATGGGCATGGTAACACAACGCAGTAATCAAGTTTCATAATGTCATAGACATTAGAAAGACGTTACTGGAATTTTAGATCTCTGCAGTGCCTTCTTACCACAGAGCTGAAAGTGTTTGTTCTGTTGTCTAGATGACTTTCTTCAAATCTGGAGCTGTTTGGAGAGCTAGCTTTAGGAGTGTATCCTTTCAGCTTATTTTGCCATCATTACCTTACTCACTATTTTATTTCCACCTGTAAGGACCCACCTCTGCAAAGAAGCCTGCAACAAAGCACATTGCTCCCTTCATAAGTTGATTAAGTGGGGTACAGCAGGTGAGATTTGTTTTTCAAATAATTAAACACTGTATGATTTCTTAGACATATTTATGACAGGACCAAAATTGTATTTCAAACCTTTGGCAAGATATAATTCATGTGGTGTCTGAATATTATAGAAGAATGGCTTTTAAAAAGTTAGATTTTTTGTTTTGGACAGTTGCATTCTCATGTCAGATCTCTAAGAGGACATGCGGTTTGAGGTAACAAGCTTTTCATTTACAACCTGGAATCCCATCAATTTACCCTGGTGCTCACTGATATATTAGAAAGGTAAAATCCAAACAAGATCATGCTATCTTGTGGTCAAATGAAAATGCTTCTAAACTGAAGTAGCAAATTCTTAGAGAGAAAGAACATGTTAAACATTTTGTCTATCACATGGTTATAAAAACCACCTAAAAGAATCCCCAGGAACTAGACTCTATATTCCTTATAGATACTGGATGATAAACTCTCTGAAGGAAGGGTTTCTGACTTTTCTTTGCATCCATTATATAGAGTGCAAAGATTTTTGTTCTGGGGTCAGAGTCTGTACCACCTGCAGTGAAAATTGTTCTGAAGTCATTTTTAAAGTGAATGTGAAGGGAAATTGTCTCATTTAATCCTCTCTGATCTGACTCTAAACACTAACATAATATTTAAATGTGGTTGGTATAATATTCTTTCATCAGTATTTCTGGGCTAGATTTTTTTAGTCTCAACTTTTTTTAGGTTCACCTATGTTCTCTGAACATACTCCCCATCTGAGTGTCAAGCTTCATATGTTTTGTTAATCTGTTGGTAAAGTGCAAGCCTCCATTTTTTATTTGACACTTTTTAAAAAATTTTTTTGATGTTTATTTATTTTTGAAGGAGAGAGACAGAGCGTGAGGGGGGAGGGGCAGAGAGAGAGGGAGACACAGAATCCGAAGCAGGCTCCAGGCTCTGAGCTGTCAGTACAGAGCCTGACCCAGGGCCCAAACCCGTAAACCATGAGATCATGACTTGAGCCGAAGTCGGAGGCTTAACTGACTGAGCCACCCAGACACATTGTTTTAAAGAAATGCTGTATGTTAGATCATAAGGCTCTGGCTTTATAAAGCTTATGATCAAAGGGCTGCTGGGAAATACAGCAGACTTGGAATTGTCTGAAGAAGGCAGAAATAGTAACAGGTGATACTTATCAAGGGCTTCCCATATACCAGGCAGTATTTTAAGTACATAACACTTAACAATTTTAATCCTAAACATAGCCATGTCAGTGAAATCATTATCTTCACTTTGCTTATGGGGAAACTGAGACACACAGAAGTAAAGTCTCCACATAGTAAGTGATGGTTTTGAGATTTGAATCCAGGCGGTCTGGCCCCAGAGTGTGTCATTTTAGCTACTCAACAATACAGACTGATTGTGAATTAGCAAATGATTTCAGGCAGCTTATTTTTCTTGTAGCTAAAGTGAAAAAAGAAAAATAGTTGATTTTGTTATATAGTTTTGTGTTTTTGATGACAGAAAAATATCCTGAGGCATTTTTTCTGGAACAAATCTCGAGTTTGAATTAATAGCATGGGATTTGCCTAAAGTATATTATGTGATACACTAGACAATGACTTTAATATCACAGGAGATACAGAAATTCTATTTAACCAAATAGTTCTTATATTAACACTTCAAACAAGCAGAGCATCATATCCAGGTACTTGGATCCTTGAACTTACATAATGTGAGGATAGTACTGGGACACTCTAGATGATGACATAGCAAATACATCCCATAGGCTCTCTCTCTGAAATATTAGAGGTGTTAAGATTTCACAGGTGCTGGATTTCATTCAATTTATAAGTAGATCCTCTCATAAACACCTTAATTGCAGATAGTCTATAATGCTGACTACAGTGACAACCAAGTAAGAGGCAAAAGGGACCTTCTCTAGGGATGGTTGAACAGCCAGACTATTATCTCCTGTACCAAATGAAGGCCAACTCTTCAGCATCCCTTCATAATGGCTGTTGATCATCCTTTCACTGCTTCTTTCAACAAGCCTTTGTAGGCCAGGCCTTATGCTAGATGTTGAGTGTGCAGACATAAATATAACGTAATTGCATAGAGCGTCCAATATTCCCAAAAGCCAACAATTGTTTTTGCAAAAAGTTTAATGATGTTTTAAACTCTTACACTAGTTACTGGTTAAGAATTGAGAATTTTACATGATAGCATGTGATTTTAACCCAGAGTTTCTCAATCTCGGCACTAATGACATTTTGGACTAGATAATTGTTTGTTATGGGACGCTGTGCTGTGCAAAACAGTATCCCTGTCCTTTATTAATAAGGTGCCGATACTGTCACCACCCCCAGTTGCGACAAGCAAAAGTGTCTTTGGTCATCACTCTTGGTTGAAAACCACTGCCTTTAACCTGAAAATATTTTAAAGTAAGTGTTAATATGTTTATTCACAAACAAAACAAAAGACAGTAACAAAAATCTTGACACTAGTTTGAGCCTTATATTTAATGAGTTGTAAGATACTGCTCCCCCCTCCCCTGCCCAATGACATTTACAGTATGTACATTTAGGAAACTAAAACATGATTTACTACTTGGGGCTATTTTTTATAAT
The DNA here is from genome assembly GCF_018350215.1 of Panthera leo. Taxonomy (NCBI): domain Eukaryota; kingdom Metazoa; phylum Chordata; class Mammalia; order Carnivora; family Felidae; genus Panthera; species Panthera leo. The sequence continues at coordinate 52,595,616 of NC_056695.1, read as the reverse complement.
TGTTTTAAAATTGTTATTTATTTTTGAAGGAGAGAGAGAGACAGAGTGTGAGTGGGGGAGAGGCAGAGAGAGAGGGAGACACAGAATCCAAAGCAGGCTCCAGGCTCCAAGCTGTCTGCACAGAGCCGTAAACGCGGGGCTCAAACTCACAAATCTTGAGATCATGACCTGAGCCAAAGTCTGATGCTCAACTGACTGAGCCACCCAGGCACCCCAATTTTTTTAAATGTCTATTCATTTTTGAGAAAGAGAGAGAGAGCAAGCAGGGGAGGGGCAGAGAGGAGACACAGAATCCGAAGCAGGCTACAGGCTCTGAGCTGTCAGCACAGAGTCCTATGTGGGGCTCGAACTCATCAACTGTGAGTGAGATCATGACCTGAGCCAAAGTTGGATGCTTAACTGACTGAGCCACTCAGGCACTGCTATTTGAGTTTATTTTAGATTGATCATTTAAAATATCGGCAAGTGCCAAAGTCTTTTTCCAGGGTGAATTTTTTTCTGGGAATATCATTCCTTTCTTACCAACCATGATTATCACACAGGCCTGGAAATTTCTAAATCCCAAGTATTAACACTCTGAATTATTCTTTAGCCCTTGCAATTCAGATAGACTCAAGGAGGTATAGATCTTGTCTCAAACACCCAATATCTAATTAGACTCAGCTGAGATCACCCATTAAGTATATGTTCCTGTTTTCCATCGGTGGAAAACATGCGTCCAAAGGACTAGTAAGATAGCATCCCACTTATGAGATCTTTGTAACACATAGAGACACTCAATGAACAATTGTTGGGTATTTATTTTTTATTTAATCTTTCACTACTTAGGTTTTTTCAAAAAAAGGTAGGTTTCAAAAAAACACCACCACAATATAAGAAGATAGTAATGAGTTATTTAAGAAAAAAGGAAAGCAGGGCTATGAAAAGTGAGTTACATGTAGCATGAATTTGACACTCAAGTTCATGTTCTTTCAGTTGCCAAGAGTTTGGCAACAAATTTGACTTTTAACAGCCATGGCAAAGAGGAAATGGTAACCAGTTACATGATTTGGGGTCTCAAAATAAAGACAAATTAGTTGCTGTAGAGAAGTTCAACTATGTGGTACTTAGCCAGAGAGAAATTTTACCTGAAGATTCTCCTAAAGGGGACAAGAGTGATGTTATGAGTCCCAGCTTCGGTTACATTCACATAAGAGATATAATGAGTTTTAAAAGGCAGTGGTGAAGGCTATCAGTGGAGGTTTTGGTTTAATGTGGAAGTTCACTTTAGTAAGAGATTATCAATAGGTTGTTAAAACGATGAGGTGTTAAATTGCTGGCTTGGATGAATCCAAGTGCAAACGAGAACTGGAGGACTGAAAGTATTGCATCATCTCAGGAATTCACTGTGACCAGCACTTGTTTTAGCTGGTTTTTGCTAAGTTGTGAGTGGCTATGAGTGAAGTGATATTCTCTAAAAAGTACCTAGAATGTGAGCACTTCATGTTACCAGTTATGTTCACAGTCATATTCTTAACAGTTGGCAATGATGGGAGGACTAATATTTTCCTTCAAAGTATAGTGGACTGTGTATAGTGGGTGTGAATACAACAAAGTCATCTCACATCTGTCTGATACTTGGCAAAAGTAGGCTCCATGGAATGGGAAAATAAGTATCTTAAAAAAATAATAATAAAACAACCAAAAAAGAGACCTTAAGGCTTTAAAATTTCCACATCATAAATTGGTTACAATAATTTAAACCCAAACAATTTTAAAGAACATATAACTAGAAACAACCATTTTTTCCAAAAAATAATACTGGTAAAGAATCAACAAAATATATATCTTTGAGCTGTGCATATTTTTTAATGTATGTTTTTGTGTATCTTTCTTTCTTCCTGGTGTATCTTCCAATGTGACTTTGTGTAGAAGATTTAAAACGGCTGAAAATTGCTAAGTTTCCCATGGAGATAAGATGTTGAAATCCTCTCCTTTTGGGTCTGATTTGGCCTTCAGGTCCAGCTTGACTGATAGAAGACTTCAGAAGTGACATTCTCAGACTCTCTCTGAGGTTAGGTCTTAAGAAGTTTTGCAGCTTCCACCTGGGCTCCCTTGGAATACGCCCTTTGGGATCCTCAGCTGCCATCTATAGAAGCCTGACTACCTTTAGACTCCATGATGGAGAGGCCATGTGTAGGTGCTCCAGGCCCAGCTGACCTTAGCCTTCCAGCCATCTCTCTCCCAAGGCACCAGATGTGACAGTGAAGCTGTCTTGGACTTTGCAGAGTAGCCCAATCTGTCAGTAACACATGGAAAAGAGAATTACTCAGTTGAGCCCTAATATGACCCACAAATGTGAGATATCATAAAAAGAGTGCAGTTAAGCCACTGAGGTTTGAGGGAGGTAATAACAGGAACAACTTATATATACACCCAGGATTTCACTGGTTATGTATCCATAAAGCAAAATTTAAGGAGGTAGCATATCTACTATAATTGGTAGTTTGGGTTTTGACGCCTTAATTTCCTTTTTTAATAGAGAGGACTGATATTCCCCTTTGATGATCCCTTTTGTTTATATTTAAGGCTTTGATAAAAGTCCTTCCTTCCTTCCTCTCTTGGTCCTTTCCTTCTTTTCTGCCTTTTCAGTTAGATCATTGCAAAAAATAAATTACTGCAAATCTGACCCTTACTATTTGTGGCTTTATAACAGACTATATATCTATATCTAGCCATCTGTAGATAGCTCTATATCAAGTTTGTGTGTGTAACACATAAGCAAGCCTGAAGGTAGTGCTATTTTAGGCATATTCATTATTTTCCATGTATTTTAAAAATTTCGGGTGGGGTTATTTTCATTTCATGGAAGCAGCAGACTACATTTAAGTTCACGATAAATTTTATTTCAAAGTGATTGTGAGAATTAGACATAGCGATTATCTGACTTGATAACTTTCTGGATCTTAGTTTTATATGTGTAATTGTGTTTATTTTGTCTGATGCTCCAGCTAATTTTCATAAAATCCTTTTCCAAAATTAATAGAATTTCAGCCATATTCATGTGAATACTTCAAATGAAAAAGTTAAATATGCTTTCCTTATTCATGTCTTAGGTTGCTTATATTTTAAATTAAATTTAGTTTTGATGGCTTTTGAGTCACACCAAAATATTGCAAATCTATTTCCAATGTTTTCTTGAATCTACTAAATTAGAAAAAAAATGAAGATGGAATGCCAATTTTTGCTGCCCTTTGGATTATACATATCTCTCAACTTTCTCTGAAACATTTTGTTTAAGACCATAGACCAGAGAATCTATTCTGTCCTTTTTTCAATCAGGCTGAATTTTTACTTCTTAAACACTACTTAAATTGATTAAATACAAACTTGCCATTCAAAATTTAATGCAATTTTTATACATTTAATGTAGTTTTAGTTTTTGTGTATGTGTGTTACATTATAGCATTACAATTGGTGTTATATTACAAGTCTGTTATAAAGACATGAGAAATATAACTCATTATCATAGCTCATCAAATTGAATTATACCTTTATTGTGAAATAAGCTTACATGAAATAACTTATAAATTATATTTTTCATATAAATGTTATGGACAAGTATGACTTAAATACCTTTGAAAAAGCATGTTTAATTGTACTGATTTTCTTTTTTCTTCTTTCTTTCTTTCTTTCTTTCTTCTTTCTTTTTCCTCCCATCCTTCCTTCTTTCCCTCCCTCTTTTCTTTTTCTTTCTTTCTGTCTTATTAATAACTTCTTTTGAAAAAGAAAATTCAAGACTGCTTGAAGATCGAAAAAATTAAAAACGTGATTCCCTTCATTGTTTATATATCTCAAACTAAGCACATATATGCACAAATGTTGGCCTATGGAATTGCATTGAAAGTTTGTTCTAAATTTTACTTGGAATGAATCAGTTACCTATAAAGAGACCCTTTGTGGACAGTGACTATAAATGATTTAATAGGACTAAATATAATCTATTAAAATATATATATTATCAGAACTTTAAAAAATATTTGTGTGATTAAGATTTTTTTCATAATGAAGAACACCTCAAAACCATTTGGTTTGACATATTTTTAAATTTTTAAACTTTCAAATTTAGTCTTTCATGAAAATATGTATTCTTTTAAAATATTTAAACTTGCAGAAAATTGTATTTAATTTTGGTACAACTCAGAAGTCACTGGCTCCTATGTGTATTGCATTGTTAGAATATCTATCAATAAAATATTGAAGGGAACAATAGAGAAAAAAATTCCAAATTATCATTTCATCAATGACATGGTCATAGTTAAGACTAAGCTTGAATTACATGATGTTCCTTGAATTAATTAACAGTATCAATGCCTACTGATTCATTAATCTAAACTGCAGTATTTACTGTGTGCTTAAGAATCAAAGTCACAGTGTTTAGCATCCAGGAAACATCTAAGTGAATATAAATTCACTAAATTGATGATTTCAGCAAGCATTTCATGAATATTTATTACTATATGGAAAGAACCATCCTAGGCATTATAGGACATTAAAACTGCAGTAATATATATATTTAAGAAAGGAAAACTAAATTGAAGCCCTTGTCGGTGTCTGTATCCACCAAGTCATGGAGTATCACAGTGTACTAAAAGGATGGTAAAAGGACATCCGTTCTGATCACACTGCCTAATTGGCAGTTTATAAAGGTTGCTTATAAAAGCCTTATTTTTCTAATCACTGATATTATAATCATCAAATTAATCATGATCTCATACAGAGTTTTGGAATTAACCATTTAATTATTATCCTGAATTGATTGTCCATGTCAGTGGTTGAAGAAACTGTATTTTAACTGAAAGTGTGTTTGGACTATAATAATTTCCCAATTTCATCTAAATATCAGTTTTGGTAGAAAATGGTAGAAAATAGTGGTTGATCTCTTAGGAGCTGAATTATAAGTACTTTTTTTTTTTAATATGATACTTTGTGATAAGTATTAGATTTAAAGGAATTTCTTGATCATTAGCTCTAGAAACCATCATGATGAAATGGCACATTTTGCAAATAGAGGTGCTTAGCCAATATGTCTTAGTCTAGCAGAGTATAGAGACTTAGAGATTAAGGATGAGCACTGGGTATTGTATGGAAACCAATTTAACAATAAATTATATTTAAAAATAAATACATAAATAATAAATTAAAAAGACAAGAATGTGCCAAAGGTTTGGAGACTGTTGGAACTCTTGAATCTAAGTTTGTTTTACTGATGTAATCAGGGTATATCAATATTGGTAATTATATTTTTTGAAAAATGTCAAAGCAAAACATTTAGACAATTATATTTTTTTCTGATAAAGTTAAAGTGCAACATTCTAAAATGTCATCTTCCTAATAAAAATTACTTCATTACAATAATTAGAGTTAATTTTCCAAGTAAAATGACTGAACTTAATTAGCTAAGACTACTCTCCTTTGATAACAGTCACAAAATAAATTTCTTGTCTTGCATTGTGTGAGGAACTTTGGGAATTTGTTTTGTGGTTTTAAAATTCAGCATGTCTAACTCAGAATGAGTCCATACTTTCTTTCCTATTAGCTGAGTAAGACAGTAACCTTCCAGGGGTTTACACTGCTGCCAGTAAATCTTCTCCTGTAACCAGACACCATGATTTGTACTCAAAAGGAAACTTACTTGTAACATGTGGGAATTCATGTTCAAATCTATCATCACTTCTCTTATTGGTGCTACATTTGTGTTCTGTGTCCTGTGGTGAACTGAAATAACCTCAGTATTCCCTGTGAATTGAGCAATGAGACATCTACTCTAAATCATGTCTCTTTTGTCAGAAAGCAGACAAAAGGGCACAAAAGGATGAACAAACTGCTTTATTCAACTATATAATCCTAGCTCCTCTCCTACCTCTATAAGCACTGCTTTTCTCTTGTATTTCCTTCTCTAGCTTCCAAAATGGTCTCTGCTTTCTAACTCTGAAGGTGTTTTCAGTGCTAAAGGATCCAACCACTCTTCTCTTTAGGTATGCCTCATATATGTATCAGTTATCCCACCCTCTCATCTAACTGCTTGTGTCTCTGGTATATACAATGAATTTCTATTATATATCTTATGATTGGCTTAAACAAACCATCTATAAAGCCATCTTGTAAATTTTTAGAAAATTGGCTTTTCCTTCTGCTGCTCTACCGCCAGTCAATAACCATGTCAGCATTTTCACAGCACATAGATACTGAGTCAGTTCTTTCCTAATAGCCAGAGGGAGGTACTGAATTCGGCCATATTTTGTTACAAAGTGTTTCTTTCTCTTTTCTGTCCCTACTACCTCACCCCCAGTCTTGGTTCTTTAATACTCTTGTAATGCTAACATCAAAGAGTCTTTTTACCCCAGTGTTCATTCTATTATACCAGTCTGTTTCTCTATAAAATCAATTCTCCTGAACAATATATCATCAAACTACTTTATGCAAAAGAATTCTTACTCTATCCTTAATTTCTCTATGATTTCCAGTAGCAAAAGCAGTCTCCTTGAGGGCAAATTATTATTATTCCCAGTCTGTACATATTTCAAAGTGTCAGAACCCCCTCTAGAATTAATCTCCAGAATCTTCCCTTCCAGTACTCTCTGTAAAGAGTTGGTGCCACTATTAAAAAAAAAAAAAAAAAAAAGTGTAGAAAGTCATTTGGTTAAGGGAAGTATAAAATAGATAGAAGGAGAAGAAAAGTAAGATGGAGAGGAGTTTTACATACACTCACCACCAGTCTGCTCAAGTCCAAATCAACTGAAGCAAGTTAAATAAAGAAGGGAATTTCTTAAATATAAGATGGAATTTCTAATAAGCTTTTAAAACTTTTCTCCTTTCTCTCTGATCCTTTCTGCTTTGTCACTGCTATAATCTCTTCTGCTGTACATTCCCTAACTATTGTTGTCCCTCTAGTTCTATTTTCAGCTCACAGATCTTATTTTTCCTGTTGTTTCTAGTCACCCTTGACTCTTGATTTCAGCTAGTATCACTATGCTCCAGACTCAGATCTGTGTCTCTGAGCTTCAGATTAATCAAAAACTCCATTTACCTTTTCCTCCTGAATTGCTCTTTGTCTTCCTGCATTCTTTGTCCTGGTTAATGGAACTATTGCTAAATGATTATCCAGATTATAAATCAAGGTGTCACCTTTGACTTTTTCCTTCCTTTCATGCCTGTCAACTAATACCCAAGTTCTGCTGATTTTACTTGCTAAATCAGTTACCATCTTTCTATTCTTTACATGGTTCTAATCCTCATTCTTTATTACCTACCATGTAATGCTTTGTCAACTGGAGGGCAGTTTTGATCCTTGTTCTCCTCAAAGTTACCTGTCCATAAAGTTTCCAGAGTGGTCTTATAAGACTACCATAAGACTTTCCATTGTTCCTGCCCTTCTTAAATGTTTCAGTAGTTTTCCATTGTGTATAGGAAAAACCCAAATAATTAATATGACATACAAGCCTAAAAGATCCTTCCTAGTGGAACCCCTACTAAAATACCTCTCCCCTTTTTATCTCCCGCCACTTAATGCTTTGTACCTGTAGTCTCAGTAATATAGAAATACTTGTAGTGCAGTCATCAAATCCTACTGCTTCCTATTTTCTTTTAGTTATGCTGTCCCATTTGCCTAGAATGCTTTTACTACCTTTTGCCATTTGTCTTATTCTGTAATACTTTGCTCAGGCATCAATCTCCTTCTTCAACTCTAACTTGCTGTACCAGTAATCTACTGCTGTGTAACAATATTACCACAAACTTAGTGGCTTAAAAACATGTATCGGTATTTTTTAATTTTTATTATTATTGTTATTTATGGTTTCTGTAAATCAAGAATCCAGGCATTGCTTAGCTGAATACTGCTTCATTGTCTCTTATGGGGCTACCATCAAGGTGTCGATCAGTCTGAGGTCTCATCTGAACAGACTTGGGGAGTATCCGCTTCCAAGCTTACATTGTGGCTGGATTACATTGGTTTATATTGGCTTACATTGTTGACAGAATTCAGTTATTTGAGGCCTGTTGGACAGGGGGTCCATTTATTTTTTAGTTTTTGGCTGGAGGCCACCCTCAGTTCCTAGATAGGCATTGGTAAGAGGCAGCCCTTAGTTCCTTGACATATGGGTCTTTCCAACATGACTTCTTACATTGTCAAAGAGTACAAGCCAAGAATGCAATAGAGGGAGTATGCTAGAAAGATGGAAGTCAAAATCTTACATGATACAATCATGAAAGTGACATCCCATCACTTTTGTCGTATTGTATTGCTTAGAAGCAACCGACATGTTCCACCCACACTCATAGGGAGGGGTTTATACAAAGACATGAATGCCAAAAGTTATGAATGATTATGGAACACTCCCCAGTTTTATTGAGAAATAATTGACACACATCACTGTGTAACTTTAAGGTGTGCAGCCTGATGATTTGATTTTACATATATTACGAAATGATTACCACACTAACTTCAGCTAACATCCATCTTGTCATCTAAAAACAATAAAAATAAAAGAGAAAAAAAAAATAGAAAAAAAGGTTCTCCTTGTGATGAGAACTCATAGAATTTACTCTCTTTTTTATTATTATTATTTTTTTAATATATGAAATTTATTGTCAAATTGGTTTCCATACAACACCCAGTGCTCATCCCAAAAGGTGCCCTCCTCAATACACATTACCCACCCTCGCCTCCCTCCCACCCCCCATCAACCCTCAGTTAGTTCTCAGTTTTTAACAGTCTCTTATGCTTTGACTCTCTCCCACTCTAACCTCTTTTTTTTTTTTTCCTTCCCCTCCCCCATGGGTTTCTGTTAAGTTTCTCAGGATCCACATAAGAGTGACACCATATGGTATCTGTCTTTCTCTGTATGGCTTATTTCACTTAGCATCACACTCTCCAGTTCCATCCACGTTGCTACAAAAGGCCATATTTCATTCTTTCTCATTGCCACGTAGTAGTCCATTGTGTATATAAACCACAATTTCTTTATCCATTCATCAGTTGATGGACATTTAGGCTCTTTCCATAATTTGGCTATTGTTGAGAGTGCTGCTATAAACATTGGGGTACAAGTGCCCTATGCATCAGTACTCCTGTATCCCTTGGATAAATTCCTAGCAGTGCTATTGCTGGGTCATAGGGTAGGTCTATTTTTAATTTTCTGAGGAACCTCCACACTGCTTTCCAGAGCGGCTGCACCAATTTGCATTCCCACCAACAGTGCAAGAGGGTTCCCGTTTCTCCACATCCTCTCCAGCATCTATAGTCTCCTGATTTGTTCATTTTGGCCACTCTGACTGGCGTGAGGTGATATCTGAGTGTGGTTTTGATTTGTATTTCCCTGATAAGGAGAGACGTTGAACATCTTTTCATGTGGCTGTTGGCCATCCGGATGTCTTCTTTAGAGAAGTGTCTATTCATGTTTTCTGCCCATTTCTTCACTGGGTTGTTTGTTTTTCGGGTGTGGAGTTTGGTGAGCTCTTTATGGATTTTGGATACTAGCCCTTTGTCCGATATGTCATTTGCAAATATCTTTTCCCATTCTGTTGGTTGCCTTTTAGTTTTGTTGGTTGTTTCCTTTGCTGTGCAGAAGCTTTTTATCTTCATAAGGTCCCAGTAATTCACTTTTGCTTTTAATTCCCTTGCCTTTGGGGATGTGCCGAGTAAGAGATTGCTACGGCTGAGGTCAGAGAGGTCTTTTCCTGCTTTCTCCTCAAGGGTTTTGATGGTTTCCTGTCTCACATTCAGGTCCTTTATCCATTTTGAGTTTATTTTTGTGAATGGTGTGAGAAAGTGGTCTAGTTTCAACTTTCTGCATGTTGCTGTCCAGTTCTCCCAGCACCATTTGTTAAAGAGACTGTCTTTTTTCCATTGGATGGTCTTTCCTGCTTTGTCAAAGATGAGTTGGCCATACGTTTGTGGGTCTAGTCTGGGGTTTCTATTCTATTCCATTGGTCTATGTGTCTGTTTTTGTGCCAATACCATGCTGTCTTGATGATGACAGCTTTGTAGTAGAGGCTAAAGTCTGGGATTGTGCTGCCTCCTGCTTTGGTCTTCTTCTTCAAAATTACTTTGGCTATTCGGGGCCTTTTGTGGTTCCATATGAATTTTAGGATTGCTTGTTCTAGTTTTGAGAAGAATGCTGGTGCAATTTTGATTGGGATTGCATTGAATGTGTAGATAGCTTTGGGTAGTATTGACATTTTGACAATATTTATCCTTCCAATCCATGAGCAGGGAATGTCTTTCCATTTCTTTATATCTTCTTCAATTACCTTCATAAGCTTTCTATAGTTTTCAGCATACAGATCTTTTACATCTTTGGTTAGATTTATTCCTAGGTATTTTATGCTTTTGGTGCAATTGTGAATGGGGTCAGTTTCTTTATTTGTCTTTCTGTTGCTTCATTGTTAGTGTATAAGAATGCAACTGATTTCTGTACATTGATTTTGTATCCTGCAACTTTGCTGAATTCATGTATCAGTTCTAGCAGACTTTTGGTGGAGTCTGTCGGATTTTCCATGTATAATATCATATCATCTGCAAAAAGCGAAAGCTTGGCTTCATCTTTGCCAATTTTGATGCCTTTGATTTCCTTTTGTTGTCTGATTGCTGATGCTAGAACTTCGAACACTATGTTAAACAACAGTGGTGAGAGTGGACATCCCTGTCATGTTCCTGATCTCAGGGCAAAAGCTCTCACTTTTTCCCCATTGAGGATGATGTTAGCTGTGGGCTTTTCATAAATGGCTTTTATGATGTTTAAGTATGTTCCTTCCATCCCGACTTTCTCAAGGGTTTTTATTAAGAAAGGGTGCTGGATTTTGTCAAAGGCCTTTTCTGCATCGATTGACAGGATCATATGGTTCTTCTCTTTTTTTTTGTTAATGTGATGTATCACGTTCATTGATTTGCGAATGTTGAGCCAGCCCTGCATCCCAGGAATGAATCCCACTTGATCATGGTGAATAATTCTCTTTATATGCTGTTGAATTCGATTTGCTCGTATCTTATTGAGAATTTTTGCATCCATATTCATCAGGGATATTGGCCTGTAGTTCTCTTTTTTTACTGGGCCTCTGTCTGGTTTAGGAATCAAAGTAATTCTGGCTTCATAGAATGAGTCTGGAAGTTTTCCTTCCCTTTCTATTTCTTGGAATAGCTTGAGAAGGATAGGTATTATCTCTGCTTTAAACATCTGGTAGAACTCCCCTGGGAAGCCATCTGGTCCTGGACTCTTATTTGTTGGGAGATTTTTGATAACCAATTCAATTTCTTCGCTGGTTATGGGTCTGTTCAAGCTTTCTATTTCCTCCTGATTGAGTTTTGGAAGCGTGTTTGTGTTTAGGAATTTGTGCATTTCTTCCAGGTTGTCCAATTTGTTGGCATATAATTTTTCATAGTATTCCCTGATAATTGTTTGTATCTCTGAGGGATTGGTTGTAATAATTCCATTTTCATTCATGATTTTATCTATTTGGGTCATCTCCCTTTTCTTTTTGAGAAGCCTGGCTAGAGGTTTGTCAATTTTGTTTATTTTTTCAAAAAACCAACTCTTGGTTTCGGTGATCTGCTCTACAGTTTTTTTTTTTAGATTCTATATTGTTTATTTCTGCTCTGATCTTTATTATTTCTCTTCTTCTGCTGGGTTTAGGCTGCCTTTGCTGTTCTGCTTCTATTTCCTTTAGGTGTGCTGTTAGATTTTGTATTTGGGATTTTTCTTGTTTCTTGAGATAGGCCTGGATTGCAATGTATTTTCCTCTCAGGACTGCCTTCGCTGCGTCCCAAAGCGTTTGGATTGTTGTATTTTCATTTTCGTTTGTTTCCATATATTTTTTAATTTCTTCTCTAATTGCCTGGTTGACCCACTCATTCGTTAGTAGGGTGTTCTTTAACCTCCATGCTTTTGGAGGTTTTCCAGACTTTTTCCTGTGGTTGATTTCAAGCTTCATAGCATTGTGGTCTGAAAGTATGCATGGTATAATTTCAATTCTTGTATACTTATGAAGGGCTGTTTTGTGACCCAGTATATGATCTATCTTGGACAATGTTCCATGTGCACTTGAGAAGAAAGTATATTCTGTTGCTTTGGGATGCAGAGTTCTAAATATATCTGTCAAGTCCATCTGATCCAATGTATCATTCAGGGCCCTTGTTTCTTTATTGACCGTGTGTCTAGATGATCTATCCATTTCTGTAAATGGGGTGTTAAAGTTCCCTGCAATTACCACATTCTTATCAATAAGGTTTCTTATGTTTATGAGTAATTGTTTTATATATTTGGGGGCTCCGGTATTCGGCGCATAGACATTTATAATTGTTAGCTCTTCCTGATGGATAGACCCTGTAATTATTATATAATGCCCTTCTTCATCTCTTGTTACAGCCTTTAATTTAAAGTCTAGTTTGTCTGATATAAGTATGGCTACTCCAGCTTTCTTTTGGCTTCCAGTAGCATGATAAATAGTTCTCCATCCCCTCACTCTCAATCTAAAGGTGTCCTCAGATCTAAAATGAGTCTCTTGTAGACAGCAAATAGATGGGTCTTGTTTTTTTATCCATTCTGATACCCTATGTCTTTTGGTTGGCACATTTAATCCATTTACATTCAGTGTTATTATAGAAAGATACGGGTTTAGAGTCATTGTGATGTCTGTATGTTTTATGCTTGTGGTGATGTCTCTGGTACTTTGTCTCACAGGACCCCCCTTACGATCTCTTGTAGGGCTGGTTTAGTGGTGACGAATTCCTTCAGTTTTTGTTTGTTTGGGAAGACCTTTATCTCTCCTTCTATTCTAAATGACAGACTTGCTGGATAAAGGATTCTTGGCTGCATATTTTTTCTGTTTAGCACTCTGAAGATATCGTGCCAATCCTTTCTGGCCTGCCAAGTTTCAAAAGAGAGATCAGTCACGAGTCTTATAGGTCTCCCTTTATATGTGAGGGCATGTTTATCCCTTGCTGCTTTCAGAATTTTCTCTTTGTCCTTGTATTTTGCCAGTTTCACTATGCTATGTCGTGCAGAAGATCGATTCAAGTTACGTCTGAAGGGAGTTCTCTGTGCCTCTTGGATTTCAATGCCTTTTTCCTTCCCCAGTTCAGGGAAGTTCTCAGCTATAATTTCTTCAAGTACCCCTTCAGCACCTTTCCCTCTCTCTTCCTCCTCTGGGATACCAATTATGCGTATATTATTTCTTTTTAGTGTATCACTTAGTTCTCTAATTTTCCCCTCATACTCCTGGATTTTTTTTATCTCTCTTTCTCTCAGCTTCCTCTTTTTCCATAACTTTATCTTCTAGTTCACCTATTCTCTCCTCTGCCTCTTCAATCCGAGCCGTCGTGGTTTCCATTTTGTTTTGGATTTCGTTTAAAGCGCTTTTCAGCTCCTAGTGACTGTTCCTTAGTCCCTTGATCTCTGTGGCAAGAGATTCTCTGCTGTCCTCTATACTGTTTTCAAGCCCAGCAATTAATTTTATGAATATTATTCTAAATTCACTTTCTGTTATATTGTTTAAATCCTTTTTGATCAGTTCATTAGCTGTTGTTATTTCCTGGAGATTCTTCTGAGGGGAATTCTTCCGTTTGGTCATTTTGGATAGTCCCTGGAGTGGTGAGGACCTGCAGGGCACTTCCCCTGTGCTGTGGTGTATAACTGGAGTTGGTGGGCGGGGCCGCAGTCAGACCTGATGTTTGCCCCCAGCCCACCGCTGGGGCCACAGTCAGACTGGTGTGTGCCTTCTCTTCCCCTCTCCTAGGGGCGGGATTCACTTTGGGGTGGGGTGGCCCATCTGGGCTACTTGCACACTGCCAGGCTTGTGGTGCTGGGGATCTGGCATATTAGCTGGGGTGGGTAGGCAAGGTGCACGGGGGCAGGAGGGGCAGGGTTAGCTCACTTCTCCTTAGGTGATCCACTTCAGGAGGGGCCCTGTGGCAGCGGGAGGGAGTCAGATCCGCTGCCGGAGGTTTGGCTCCGCAGAAGCACACAGTTGGGTGTTTTCGCGGAGCGAGCAAGTTCCCTGGCAGGAACTGGTTCCCTTTGGGATTTTGGCTGGGGGATGGGCGAGGGAGATGGCGCTGGCGAGCGCCTTTGTTCCCAGCCAAGCTGAGCTCTGTCGTCCGGGGGCTCAGCAACTCTCCCTCCCTTTGTCCTCCAGCCTTCCTGCTTTCTGAGCAGAGCTGTTAACTTATGACCTCCCAGACGCTAAGTCGCGCTTGCTGTCGGAACACAGTCCCTCCGGCCCCTCAGCTTTTGCCAGCCAGACTCGGGGGCTCTGCTTGGCCGGCGAGCCGCCCCTCCGCCCCGGCTCCCTCCCGCCAGTCTGTGGAGCGCCCACCGCCTCGCCGCCCTTCCTACCCTCTTCCGTGGGCCTCTTGTGTGCACTTGGCTCCGGAGACTCCGTTCTGCTAATCCTCTGGCGGTTTTCTGGGTTATTTAGGCAGGTGTAGGTGGAATCTAAGTGATCAGCAGGACATGCGGTGAGCCCAGCGTCCTCCAACGCTGCCATCTTCCCTCCGAGTCCAGAATTTACTCTCTTAACTTTTCTATATATCATACAGCACTGTTAGCTGTAGTCATCATATTGTACGTTACATCTCTAGTACTTATTTATCTTGGAACTGGAATTTTGTATCTTGTGACCACCTTCCACCAATTTTCACTCCTTCACCTTTAGCCACCAGTAGCCACAAGTCCAATCTCCTTTTCTGTAAGTTTGGTTTTCTCTTTTTAAATTCCACATGTGAGACATAACAGTATTTGTTTCACTCTATTTGACTTATTTCACTTAGTGAAATGCCTTCACTGTCCATCTATGTTGTCACAAGTGGTAGGATTTCCTCATTGCTATAGCTGAATGATATCTTACTGTGTATATAAGATATATATATATATACACCATATACATATATATATATATATATATATATATATATATACATATATATATATATATATATATATATATATATATATATATATACACACACACACCACTTCTTTATCCATTCATCCATCCATGGACAAATAGGTTGTTTCCATGTCTTGGCTATTGTTACTAATGCTGCTATTAACAGGGAGTTGCAGATAACTTTTCAAGTTAGTGTTTTCATTTCCTGTGGATATGTTCACAGAAGTGGAATTGATGGCTCATATAGCAAATCTATTTTTAATTTTTTGAAGAAAATTGTTTTTTGTAGTGGCTGCACCAATTTACAATCTCACCCACAGTGTACAAGACTTCCCTTTACTCTGAATCCATACCAGCACTGCTTATCTCTTGTTTTTTCAGTGGTGGCCATTCTAACAGGTGTGAGGTGATATCTCACTGTAATTTTAATTTGTGTTTCCTTAATGACTAGCGATATTGAGCATCTCTTCATGTACCTGTTTGCCTTTCATATATGGAAAACCTTGGTTTGCGAGCATAATTCATTCCAGAAATGTGCTTATAAGCCAAAGCACTTACATATCAAGGTGAATTTCCCCATAAGAAATAATGGTAACTCATGATTTGTTCTACAATCCAAAAATACTCATATAAAAGTGATTACAATACTGTAATATAATACAAATAATACAGAAAATACAAAACATAAAGAAAATAAATTAACCTGCACTTACCTTTGAAAACCTTTGTGGCTGGTGTGGGGGAAACAACAGAGAGGAGAGGTATTTTGTAGGATGCCTTTCACTATCACTAATGAAATCACTGCTATCTATTGGCTCAATGGAATCTTTTTCTGCATGAGGGCCATTGTATATGCTTGTACGGAGGTTGACTACAGTACAGTATTAATAAACTCCTGTCATATACTGTATTTAATGTAACTGACAACAAGGCAGCAGAGGAAAGGGTCTATATCTGCCGGCAGCCTGACCTAGAAGGAAGTAGAGCATTCATAAGCTTACTCCTGTATGGAAAAACAAAGGACTGTCCATAGGTACTTTGAAGTGACAAAAAATATACTAATGTCAGTTGTGGGCACCTTCAATGTTCTGAAAAATCACTGATTTCTGCCAACCACTGTGGCCTGAGACTGAGCATCTGAGCATGGAAGATGATCACCCACAATCCTGCCGTGAGAGAGAGAGAAAACCATTGGCTCAATTGTGATTATGTGACATTTGGCATCACATACTACTCATATTGCAAGACATCGCTCCTTAATCAAGTTAAAATTTATTAGAAATTTTTGCTCTTGTGGAACACTCACAGAACAAGTTACTTGCAATCCAAAGTTGCAGTGTATATTCTTTGGAGAAATGTTTATTCAGGTCTTTGCCCACTTTTTAATTGGGTTATTTATTTATTTATTTATTTATTTATTTATTTATTTGTCTTTTGGTGTATGACTTCTTTATATACTTTGGATATTAGCCCTTTATCAGATACATGGTTTGCTAATATTTTTCCTATTCTGAGGTTTTTTCCCACTTTGTTATTGATTTATTTTGCTGTGGAGAAGCTTTTTGTTTTGGTGCAGTCCCACTTGTTTATTTTTTATTTTGTTGCTTATACTCTAGGTGTAGTATCCAACAAATCATTACCAAGATGTATGTTAAGGAATTCTATCCTTCTGTTTTCTTCTAGGAGTTTCATATCTTGTATTGAAGTATTTAATACATTTTGAGTTAATTTTTGTGACCAGTATAAGATACGGGTCCAGTTTCATTCTTTCATGTGTGAATATCCAATTATTCCAGCATCATTTATTAAAAAGACTTTTTCTCCATTGAGTATTCTTGGCTCCCTTGTCAAATATTCACTGACCATATATTCTTGGATTTCTTTCTAGGCTCTCTTGATTTTGTTCCATTGATCTTTTTGTTTTTATACTAGTACCATGCTGTAACTTATTTTAGTACAGCTTGAAATCAGGGAATGTGATGCCTCCTGCCTTCTTCTTTCTCAGGATTCCTTTGGTTATTCAGGGTCTTTTGTGGTTCTCTATAAATTATAGGAGTATTTTTTCTACTTCTGTAAAAAATACCATTTGAATCTTTTTTTTTAAATTTTTTAAAATATTTATTTTTGAGAGAGAGACAGAGCACAAGTGGGGGAGGAGGAGAGAGAGAGAGAGAGAGGGAGACACAGAATCCAAAGCAGACTCCAGGCTCCGAGCTATCAGCGCAGAGCCCGATGTAGGGCTTGAACTCACAAACCATGAGAACATGACCTGAGCCAAAGTCGGACACTCAACCAACTGAGCCACCCAGGTGCCCCTCCCTTTTTTTTATTAAAAAATAACAACAACAACATTGGAATCTTGATAGGGATTGTATTGAATCCATAGATGGCTTTGGGTAATATTCGCATTTTAACAATAATAATTCTTCCAATTCATAAACACAGGATACTTTTCCACTTATTTCTGTCCTCTTTGATTTCTCTCGTCATTATCTTACAGTTTCAGGGTAGATGTCTTTCACCTCCTTAGTTAAATGTATTCCTAAGTATTTTGTTTTTGATGTTATTATAAATGGGATAGATTTCTTTATGTCTTTTTCAGAAATTTTGTTATTTTTGTGTAGGAATCCTGCTAATTATTAATTTTGTATCCTGAAACTTTACTGAATTTATTAATTAGATTTCACAGTTTTTGGTTGAATCTTCAGGATTTTCTATATATAAAAGTATGTCATCTGCAAATACAAACAGATTTACTTCTTCCTTTTAAATTCTGATACCTTTTATTTCTTTTTCCTGCCTGATTCCTCTAGCTAGTAGTTCTAGTATTATGTTAAATAGAAGTGGTGAGAGTGGACACCTTTGTCTTGTTTCTGATCTTAGAGGACAAGCTTTCAACCTTTCACCATTGGGTGTGATGCTAGTTGTGGGTTTGTCATATATGGCCTTCATTATATTGAGACAGGTTTGTTCTATACCTGAGAGTTTTCATCACGAATGGATGTTTAAATTTTGTCAAATGCTTTTTTCTGCACCTATTGAGATAGTAATATGATTATTTTCTTTCATTCTATTAATGTGATCTATCACATTGATTGGTGTTGAACCATCCTTGCGTCCCAAGGATAAATCTCACTTGATTATGATGTATGATCCTTTTAATATGCTGCTGAATTAGGTTTGCTAGTATTTTATTGAGAATTTTTATCTATATTCATCAGGATTTGGCATGTTTTTTTTCTTTACTAGTAATTTGTTTACTAGTAATTTAAATTTTTCATTTATTTCTGATTTTGTTTGGTAAGTTTTATGTTTCTAAGAATTTTTGCATTTCTTTTAAGTTTTCCAGTTTTTGACATGGTTGTTCATAGTAGCCTCTCATGATTGAATTTTTGTGGTATCAGTTGTAATGTTTCTTTTTTCACTTATAATTTTGTTGATTTGAGTCCTTTCTCTTTTTCCCCTGGTTAGTCTAGGTAAGAGTTTGTCAATTTTGTTTATCTTTCCAAAGAACCGACTTAGTTTGGTTAATCTTTTCTATTGTTTTTCTGTTCTCTAGTTCATTTATTTCTGCTCTAATCTTTTTTTTTTTTCCTTCTGCCAACTTTTGGCTCAGTTTGTTTTTCTTTTCCTTAAGGCACAGAGCTAGGTTATTTGTTTGTGATCTTGTTTTTAATGCAGACATTTATTGCTATGAACTTCCCTTTTAGAAGTGCTTTTGCTGCATCTCACAAGTTCTGCTATGTTGTGTTTTCATTTTTATTTGTCTGAAAAAACTTTTTAATTTCCCTTTTAATTTCTTCTTTGATCCGTCGTTTCTTCAGGAGAGTGTTGTTTAATTTCCACGTGTTTGTGAGTTATCCAGTTTCCTCTTGTTATTGATTTCTAGTTTCATGCCATTGTTATATAGAGAAGATACTTGATATGATTTCACTCTTCTTGAATTTGCTAAGAGTTGTTTTGTGGCCTAATTGTAGAAAATGTTCCATGTGCACTTGAGAAGAATATGTACTTTTCTACTGTTGGATATAATATTTTGTATATGTCTCTTAGGTCAATTTGGTGTTTGAAATTCACTGTTTTCTTATTTATTCTCTGTCTGGATGATCTATCCATTGTTGAGAGTGGGATATTAATGTCCTCAGTTATCATTGTATAGCTGTTTATTTCTACTTTTAGCCCTTGTTAGCTTTTGCTTTATATATTTAGGTACTTTAATGTTGGGCACATAAATATTTAATGTTGGCCAACATAAATGTTGGGCACATAAATGTTTAATGTTGGGCACATAAATTTAATTTTGGGCACATAAAAGTTATCTTTTCCAGGTATTCACTCGTTATCATTATATAATGGCTTTCTTTGTCTCATTTTACCATTTTTTATTTAAAGTCTATTTTTTCTGATGTAAGTATGTTACTCTCTTTTTTATTGGTTACCATTTGCTGGAAATGCCTCTTTCCATCCTTTCACTCTCAGTCTATGTGTATCTTTAAGGGTAAAGTGAGTCCTTTATAGGCAGCATATTGTTGGATCTTGTGTGTGTGTGTTTTTTTTCTAATGTTTATTTATTTTTTTTAATTTTTTTATGTTTATTTATTTTTGAGAGAGAGAGTGTGAGTGGGGGAGGAGCAGAGAGAGAGGGAGACACAGAATCTGAAGCAGGCTCCAGGCTCTGAGCTGTTAGCACAGAGCCAGACACAGGGCTCGAACCCACCAACTGTGAGATCATGACCTGAGCTGAAGTCGGACACTTAACTGACTGAGCCAATCAGGTGCCCCTAATGTTTATTTTTAAGAGAGAGAGAGAGACAGAGCGTGAGCTGGGGAGAGGCAGACAGAGGAGACACAGAATGTGAAACAGGCTCCAGGCTCCAAGCTGTCAGCACAGAGCCTGATGCTGGGGCTTAAACTCATGAACTGTGAGATCATGACATGACCCGAAGTCAGGTGCTTAACCAACTGAGCCACCCAGGTGCCCAACCAACTGAGCCACCCAGGTGCCTTGGGTCTTGTTCTTATATACATTCAGCCATTCTCTGTGTTTTAAGTGGAGAATTTAATTCATTTACATTTAAAGTAATTATTGATAGGAAAGGACTTACTGTTGCCATTTTGTGAATTGTTTCCTGGTTGTTTTGTAGATTTGTTGCTCCTTGTTTCTTCCTGCTGTCTTTTTGGTGGTTTGATATTTTTTGGTATCAGCATTCTTAGACTTTTTTGTCACTTCTTTTGTGTAATTACTATAGGATTTTCCCTTGTGGCTACTATTAGACTTACATAAAATATCTTAAACTTGTAACACCCTATTTTAATCTGATAACAACTTAACTTTAATAGAATTAGTAAACACTACACTTTTACTTCTCCTTCCCCTTACATTTTAGGTTATTGCTGTACAGTTTACATGGTGTGTGTGTGTGTGTGTGTGTGTGTGTGTGTGTGTGTGTGTGTGTGTTTGTGTGTATAATAATAACAGATTATTGCATTTATAGTTATTTTACTACATTCATTTAAAAAAACTTAAAGGAGAGTTGCACCACTATTACCATACTTCAGAATCTAAATATGAGTATATATTTACCATTACCAGTGATATTTATACTACTTTTTTGTGTACTTATAATGTTAATTAGCATTTTTTTTTTTACCTCTATTCAGAGAACTGCCTTCAGCATTTCTTGCAAGACAGGTTTGGTGGTAATGAACTCTCTCACCTTTTGTAGTTGGGGAATGTGTTTATTGTTCCTTAATTTCTGAAGGATAGCTTTACTAGGTATAGAATTCTTGACTGACGGTTATTTTCTCTCAATATTTTGAATATGTCATCCTACTCTTTGGCCTGAAAAATTTCTGTTGAGATATCCACCTGTAGTCTTATGGGCTTCCCTTGTATGTAACTTCTCTCTTTTCTCTTACTTATCTTAAAATTCTTTCTTTGTCTTTGATTTTTCACAATTTAATTATAATGTGTCCTGCTGTATCCCTATTTGGGTTCAACTTATTTTGGCCTCATACATCTGGATGTCCATTTTGTTTTCAGGATTAGGAAGTTTTTAGCCATCATTGCTTTAAGTATACTTTCTATTGCTTTGTCTTTTTCTTCTTTTGGAATTGCTATAATGCAAATATTGTTTCTTCTCACTGTGTCTCATAATATCTGTAGGTTTTCTTCAGTTTGTTTATTCTTTTTTCTTTTTGGTCCTCTTACTGGGTAATTTCCAGTGTCCTATCCTCCAGGTTGCTGATACTTCCTTCTGCACACTCAAGTCTCTTTCTGAAACTTTTTATTGAGTTCATCAGTTCAGTTATATTTCTCAACTCAAGAATTTCTTTTTCCTTCTTTTTTTGATGGTTGTTGTTTCTTTGTTGAATGTATCATTTTGTTCATGCATTGTTTTCCTAATTTTGTTTAGTTGTCTGTTTTTGTTTTCTTGTAGTTCACTGAATCTCTTTAAGAGGATTATTCTGAATTCTTTGTCTCACAGTTCATAGATCTCTATTTCTTTAAGGTCAGTTATTGGAGCTTTATTAGTTTCCTTTGGTGGTGTCATATTTACCTGATTTTTTTTGGGGGGGGGGTGGTGGTGGTGGATTCTGGATTCCTCATATTGGTAGTTGTGTATTTAAATAATTGGGCTCCTCTTTCAGACTTTACAAGTTTGCTTTGGTAGACACATTTCTTCACCAGTCAGCTCAGTTTGTGTTTCTTCGTATGTCTACTGGTAATGTTCTTGGGCAGGTGAGGTCTGTTATTATAGTTTGCTTTTGGGCAAGGCAATTGTTTGAGCTTTGAGGACAGGGATTGGGGAGGGACAGTGTTCCACTGGCTGAAAACAGTTGGGTAGGACTGCTAGCTTGGTTCCCTGCCCATATAAGGCTGTAGAGTGGGCTTCATAGGTGTCTACATTGTCTCTTCAGGCTAACTGAAGAGTCAGGACTAGGTACTCTATTCATTAGTAGATGCAGCTATGAATTAGCTTCCCTGGCCTGGCAATGTAGCAGGACAGGACTCAGGGCCTGTACAGTGAGTTAATTAGCAACCCAAATCAGGCTAGAGTATGCACTGAATTCTCTAGTTAGGTGAGGCCAGTTTTGTTCTACAAATGGGAGAAGCCACAGACTGTGCTGTCTATATAAGTGTTACTGTGTATAGAGCTATTGAGTGGGCTGTGCAGCTTTCCATGTGCTCTGGTTAGGTGTCCTGGTTAGACAGGCTGAAGGCTGTATTCAGTGATAAGCTGGGCTATGAATTAGATTCCCTGACTAGGTGCAGTGGGAGAAACAGCTCTAAAGCTAATAAAACTCTTTGTTGTCTTAATTCAAGCTGACCTGTACCCCCAAGTTCTCTGATAGAATAGGGTCCTGGTTTTATTCTGCAAATTATTGGTTCTTCCTGCCCACCTTATGACTTGAATGCCACTGGTTATCAAGGTTTCCAGGAGTTATTTCCGGTCCTTCTGGTCAGATGCTGGAAGACATTCTCCACTGTGGGTGGGTCTATGTCTCAGACCCCTTGCCTTAGAGGAATGGGTGGGGCCTCTTCAGGCTACTCTCAATTTCCCAAACAGGCTCTCTTGCTGGGAGGGGCTGGGAGCTACCCTCAGCCTTGGCTATGAATTAATTCTCTTGCCTGTATATAGCACAGGAGTGCTCCATGGTAGTTACTAGCTTTGGTGTGGGGACAGTCAGCTCTGCTTGCCTGCTTCTAGGCTTGAGTGCTGGTGGTTTGCACAGCTTCCAGAAGTTGTCACCAGTCAGATGGGGCTGGAAGACACTGTCTGCAGCAGGTGGGGCTGTAGTCAGTTTTTTTACCTTGGGCATGGGCAAATCAGGCTTTAGGTTTAGCAAAATTCCTTGTTTGAGCATCCAAATCAGGCAGATCTGCATCCCATGGCATTCTCTTGCCAGGGCACAACCCCAACCTGGTTCCGTAGATGAGCAAAACTGCTGGTTGGGACTACTGCTTGGGTACTGCAGGTGTCTGCCAAGATTCATGCGCTGGTTGCTACACATTCTCCCCCTTCTCCATCACAGTCAAATTCCAAGTGATTGAGCCCTGTAGATTCCCCTACAATCTTCATGGTATAACATCTGATAGAGGCTCCTACAAAGTGACTCATAATTCTGGGAATGCTGGTTATCCCCTGTGGCTTCTCTTTTCCCACTGGGGGAACTGAAGGTTCAGGGCAGATGTTTCCATGTGATGGTGCACTGGCCTGGGGGAGGGGCAACTTGGTCAACGTGTGGCCATTTTTTTTTACCCTTCTAATGTCATTTCTCTTGGTCTCTGTGGTGCAGGGGTTTGCTTCAGCCTCACTCCCATGTTCTAGGAGTCTGTCAGTGGTGTCTTGATATTGAATAGATGTTAGTTGTTTTTCTTGTATTGGGGGGTGAAGTCAAGAAAAACCTATGTCAACATCTTGGTGGCATCCCTTCGGGTCATTTTTTCAATCTGTTCATCACATGTACCCTTCCTACCTGCATTTTTCCCACATCTGGATTAGTAACTCCCTCCTTATGCTTCTAAAATACTTAAAACTCACTCAATTATTGAATATACCAATCACATTATAATTATACACATTTCCTCCTGCGAGCATATACGCTTCATGAGGGCAGAAATAGTCTCTTTTTGTCACTTCTGTATATTACTTCATGTATAGTAAACTTCTGTTGACTAATGATTTGTTCATGTGACTGTAGATTACCTCTATCCTCAGTGCTTAGGACATTGGCTAGCACATGGTAGGCATTCAATCAAAGTTTGTCCAGTGAATGCTTAGATGAAAATGCTGCTATTATTAAGATAATTCAGAAGGATTTTGTTGAGTGATTTCTCTGATAATTTAACATTCAGAGGGACTCCTTAAAATATTAATAACCAAAGTTACAAATATCCATTCTGGCATTGGAATATATGGACAGAAAGAGATATTCCAGAGAGCAAGAGCTGCTCCTTGAATCCCATTTCTCCAACTTCTCTGACATAGCCTGAAAGTATTCTGGTTTATGGTGAGGTAAGTTGTATACCTCAAATCACAGGCTTAACTTCTCATTGTATGCCAGGGCCCAGCAGCCATTTCTTATATAACAAAAATAAAAGCTGTTTCTGGCAGTCTTCCCTTCATTTCTTTCTTCCTATTTACCAAGCAGATGGCCTGGAAGTTGCTGGAGAACTCTCATTTCTGGAGTGGCCCTTCTCCCTGTAAACTGAGGAATATTCTTAACTATAAAAATAATGGTATAAATTTTGATTGGTTTTCTGAGCAAGTCCACAATATAGATCTAACTTATTAAATGGCTAAAATATTGTCTTTTTGCAGTTAAAGTTCTAGAATAGAGTATTTGGGAAAGATATTTATACTGTGGTATTGTATATATGAAACAGATTTTTGTGGACTAGCCTGGGGACTTGCACAATGATTGTAAGCCTCCATTTGAAAAATGGTTCTCTGTGATATCCATTAATTCATTTGTTTAATAAACTTTTCTGGAGCCTTTCCTATGGGCTAGATAGAGCATTACTAATACGTGCTATCATAGCCCTCAGGAGATGACAGTGCCAAAATGAGAAGTTCTGTGTAAACTGATAATTATTATTTAACACGTAATTTGTGTCAAAAGGATGATTTGCATGCATTACTCTGGGTGACAAGGAGAGGTCTGCCTAATGGAGAGCTTGAACCTGTCTTGAAGAATTAGACGGCATTTGTCACAAGTAGAAGGTTTGTAGAGAACATTCTAAGCCACGAAACAGTATACTAAAAGCCACAGAGTTCTGGAAGGAAAGGTCTCATTTAGGAATGACTGAAGAAGTTCAGTGGTAGAGATGATGAGAAGTGGGGAATGGGGATGTAGAAAATGCTTGCCAGAGCCTTGCATGTGAAGGTACTATGATAAGGAGTTTGAAATGTCTCTAGAAAGGGTTCAGGATATTTATGCAGCAAAATGAGTGGATCCAATTTGTTTTGTGGGAACTCTGGGAGCAGAAATACCCATTACAAGGCTCATGAAAATGCCCAACTGAGCAACAATGATGACCTTACTAATGGCAGTGGCAGCAAGTTGCAAAGCAGGATATTCATGTAAGAGACAGTACTGAAGGAGAAATAACAGGATTTCATGGCCAATTAAGGAGGCAGTGGCAGAGGGCAGCAAGATGGGTAAATGGTGCTGGAAGAAATTGAGGGAGGAAAAGTAGAGAATATTGCAGAGATTTGTGTTTGAGGAACTTGAGAACTTACTGTTCATGAAATATGAGAGAATGAGCTGATCTGGAGTAATAGATAATGAATAGGTGATATTTGAAGTGGAATTACAGTGTTAAAACTCAGGAGTCCACACCATTTCCTGAAAATTGCTTCCAAACATCAGTTTCTCCTTTTACTTATTCAATATCTTGGTCCCACAGAAGAAATTGGTTATGTTCTTGTTCTCAAATGTATCTTGTAGACAATAGACCACACACTTAAGTCAGCATTTCTTTAAAATCCAGCCAAGCAGAATGATCATCCTGCCTTGAGCCCCCTCTCTACTCCATGCAGACAGTTTAATTTCACTTTTTTGTATTAATGAAAGCTTGTCAAGACTCAGTCTTATGTGACATATGATTTTGGCACCTAGAATAAGTTGATAAATTATTGTGTAAAAAAAATACCTTTTTCTTGAACTCTGGGGTTTGCTATCTTTTTCCTAGGCTTTTAATCTTGTAACAGGATTAACTAGAGATGCAGAAACGGTAGGAAGATACCCATCTATCTGTTGATCTATTGATATGTCTTGTGATTTGAAGGAGTAATTACAGAGACTTGACCTGTGGGGGCTGGGTAAAGTCCCTGAAAGTTGTCTCTCTGTCTGGTGCTAGCCTGAAGTCCACAGGGTAAGCAGTTAAGAAGAGAAAATCACCAGCCAGCTGGAACTCCACAAGGATGATCTGAGACCTTATAAATGCCTGTGAGATCAGTTAGCAGATAAGCAAAATATGTGTGCAACAAGACTGCTATTGACTCCCTTACATCCTCTCAAATCTCCCCTCTTGGCTTTGGAAGCTTTTCTATCCAATATGGGCATTGGATTTACTTTAACACAAGCAACAGAAGAAGCTCTTTGACCTTCATTCACTCTTACTTTGTCAATTTATAATCTTGGTAAGCCTCAGAAAGTTTAGCTCTGCTGGAGAAAGCAACATCATTGTGTCAACAGATGCTTCTGAGTATTTATGCTATTCAAACTCCATTGTGCTTCACGCTCACTTCCCAGTCTTTTATTATTTCTTAGTGATAATGTGCTACTGTGTTTTTTCCACACTTCTCAAGCTCTCAAATTCAGCTTCAGTCTTCTAACTCTCAGACTTAACCTTATCTCTTCCATCTCAGAGTCTGTAGGAAATAAAATTATGGGAATCCCTGCATGAGCAGAGAGATGAGGTACAGAACGGGAGAGAATCCTAGCAGGCTCCACACTGTCCATGCAGAGCCTGATGTGGGGCTCGCCTTTGAGATCATGACCTGAGCTGAAACCAAAGACTCTGACAACCGACTGAGACCTCCAGGTGCCCCGCTTTGAATTTTTAATCTCTTTCCCTCCATTAAACTTACAAGCATATTCACATCACCCATTTCCTTAAATATGTATGTATTTTGAGTCCCACCTCTACCCCTGTTTTTAAACCAGCTTCTACCACAACCACTCTGTAAAAAGTCCTAAAGGCAAATAAGCTCCTAATTAGCAAATCTAACAGACTCTTCTCTGTTGTCATCCTCCCTGACCTTTCTGCAACATGTGGCCAAGTTTACTTCTTGACACTGTCATCTTGGATCGCTTCCTAGTCGTCTTTGCTATCTCCTTCTTTACCTAGCCCCTAAATATAGGTTTCTTTCAGGATTCTTTTCTTGGCCTCCTTATTCTAAGCTGTTCCTTCTGTGATTGATTAAGAATTCAAGGAGCAATGTTTAACAGAGATATAAGGCAAGCCACATGTATAATTTTCCTAGTAGCCACCTTACAAAAAGTAAAGAAACATAATAATTTAACTTTAATAAACTTTATTCAACTCATTGTATCTACAACATCATCATTTTAACATGTAATGAACTAAAATTTAGTGATGAAATATTTTACATTTTTTTGGTACCATCTGTTTAATATCCAGTGTGTACTTTACTCTGAGCATGTATCTCAGTTTGGACTAGTCCCGTTTCAGGTACTCAGCAGTCTCACGAGGCTAGTAGCCACTGCCTTGGGCAGTACAACTCTGGAATCTATAAACTCATCCTGAATTTTTAGTTCCAGAGCTGGAATTCCAACTCCTACTAAAATCCCATATTTGATTTCTTATTTGTACATCCTATCACTTGTAGTGGTGGCAGTTATCTATAAAAACACAAGGCAATGATTTTACTCCATTAATCACTTATCTTTATGGTTCTCCACTGACTAATGAAAAGCATACTAATAAACATAAATCTTGGAGTCACGGAAAATTCTGTTTGACTGACGTCACTACCAACTTTCACATGATTTGGGACAGTCTTTCCCAAATTCTGTTTTGTCATCTAAAATAGGGAGCAAGTAATACTTATCTTTTGGATGTGTTGTAGGAATCTGTTGATATTATTCCTCACATAGGGCATGACCCATAGTAATTGCACAATAAATGGTAGCAAGGTCATTAACATGACATTCGAGGTTCTCCATTCTTAACATACCTTTCCAATGTTGTGTCCTCCTCTGAGATCCAGCTACATACCTGTACTCTCATTCATTTATACCTTCATTTCTTCATTCTTCAGAAAACATGCCTATTATGAGCTAGGTCCCATGACTAAATCTTCCCTTAAGGAATTCATTTATTCATTAATTTGTTCATTCAAGAAAAATTGATTAAGAATAGACTTTGTGTTACTATCTTTAATGTTTGAGGTAAATTACTGAAGAAAAGAGACAAAACATTTACTCTTATGGAATTTCTGTTTTAGTTCGAAAGACAGAAAATAAAGAGTAAATACAATCAACTAAAAATTACATAGTGTGGTAGAAGCCTATGAATGGTATGCGGGAAAAATTGAACAGAGTTAAGTGATATCAGGAATGGAGAGATGTCTCTTATCCACTCTAAGTACCTGGATACAATAGTTTCTGTTATGCATCTTCAAATAGTGTGTAACTGGTGCTTTGAACATAATAAGCACTAAATAAAGAACAATTGGACCCGATGAAATGTGGAGGTAAATGCAATCCAATTTCTAAGCATTGTAGACATGAATTTTGTGAGCACTTTTTACTGTAAATTAGAGCATCTTTGATATTCTCTAGCAGAGTTCTTACAGCTGGCACTCTAATAGGTACCTTTGTTTCCCCACAATTTTAATTCTTCAGATGGGGTACAGTAGGGTATAAGTATAGGGATAGTGAATGGATCCTGTGCCAGTTGGAATATATAGACAGTCATAGCTCCATGTTGTATTATATTAATAAGTATTGTGCAAAAAAAAAAAATGAGTAGGCTGGTAGTCCAAAAATTTCAGAGTTTTTGGAGTAGGCAAAGTTGAGTAGGCTTAAATAGGTGAATGTATCTTAGTCTCACTAAGAAGACTATTGCATATAGTATGCAGCCTTTCTCAGACAATTACCAGAATAACTGATATCTGAAAAGATTAGAGTTTAGGTAAGTGCACATTTTGAAATTATGTTTTGGAAAACAAATGGTAATACAGTCAGAAGTGCTTATACTGTAAATAGGATAGTTATTTATCATTGAAAGCAGACATTTTTGAGAATGATATCACATTTAATAGTTATGCCAGGAGAACAGGCATCAACCGAGATTGTCCCCAGTAAATTGGAGCATATGGTCACTCTGTCTGTAAGACACTCTATCTATAGTTCAATGTACATTCATATCTTTCCTCACATACATTTTCTCCTTAGTTTCTCCAGCTCCCTTGGGAGATGGGTCTAAGGGAAACCCTGGAGAAAAGAAAGTGATAGTTATGTGCTTCTTTTGGATGAAGATTTTTTGAAATTTTCAGTAACATAATGTACTATAAGAGAGAAAATGAAAAATGAAGACTTTGAGGAAATACGTGCTTAACCTTTACAAGCAAATTAAGTAGATATGTCAGTCATCCTTGTAGCTAGTAACTTAGTGAGACTTTTCAACTTAAACATTTGTTTTGGTTACCTTTCCAGAGATATTATGAGAGAGGTAATTTTGCATATACTGATATATTTTGGGCTATTTTTGAAATGGGGAACACTATCAATGTTTATGAAGTAAGGTTTTAAAAAAAATTATGGGTTTGGAAATTTTATAATAAAAAGTAGATACTAGTATAAAGTCCATGAAACTTGACAAAATAAATTGTGATTTCTCATGAATATATGAGCAGTCCTTTGTATAATTAAATGTGCATCTTGCTATAAAAATCTACACTAAATTAAGGGACAGATCAGACTCCAGTTTTCTGCAACAAGTTCTATTTCTGTTCTTCATATAAACAAACAAAGCAAACTAATAACTTGCTCTTCTTAAAGTAGAATTCAGTATTTCTTATACTAATTATAGCCTGCCCTCAGCAAACAGTTTTTAAATGCAACATCTAAATTCAGGATCATTGGGCATTAAAAAAAATAAAGAAGAAGAACATTATTCAGAAATACTCCATAAACTAAAAGGGGTAATATTTTTATAGGGTTTTGGATAAATGTTTTATGACTCTCAGAAGAGAAAAGTTCTAATTTTATTGAAGAACATTTTGTCCTCACATCTCCTTCCAAGTTTAGTAAATAGAGAAAGTCCCCAGTGCAAAGGCATGAAGTGCTTATGTATTCACCAGAACATATTTTTTTAGGAGACAGTATTATTAATACAATTTAAAGAAATTCATTATTAAAGTGGAAACTTATCCTGAGTTGAGTTAAAGGATAAACCACATTGTAATTTTTCTAAAGCAGCACGAACATCATAATTTGCATTTTCTGTTTCCTTTGACCTGACTCTGATTACCTTTGAGTCTGATTGTCTCCAAACGAAGCAACCAGCCTTGACGTGTATAGACAGAAGACATGGTTACCCTGGCAACAGGCACCATGGACCACATGTGACCCTTCTCGGAAGAAAGTCTATGCCTCCTTTTTAAAACATAAAACCAAACAAAAAATCTGCTGTCTCCTATTTGAAACAAAACAAAGTCCTTGATTTTTAATACTAACAGAAAAAATATTTCCAACCAATTTCAGCTTCTTTATTAGGCAAACTCTTTTACTGTGGATTTGGAGATGGATCCTCATCCCCATGTTAATTTCATCACCAATTGATTAGGTAGCTATAAGGTAATAAACCTGTTTCTGGCACTTACAGTCTGAAGATCCAGCAGAGGGAGCCCACATGTTGTTTTTTAAATGTCAGTCTAAAATTATGACATAATTTTAAATGTTCTAATAATAGAACTCTTGATATTTCTGGATTCTAGAGATACCTACCCATTGAAGTATAAATACTCTAATGTCATTTTGTCATTTTGATGTTTAAATCTAATGAAGTGCCAGTATTTCTTAACCCATGGTTATGTGAGTAAACAATTTTTGGATCTTTTTTGTGCAACCAATTCAAGAATATCCAATGGGACTGATCTAACTTTATTTGATTTCCCAGTTTTTAGCCATATTCACCCCAACCCCCCACCACCACCCACCTCCCCAGTGTTTGACTAGAGACAATCAGTGGCACACCCACGAAAAATGTCATAGAATAGTCCTCTGAGGACAAAAAAATTGAGGAATCTCTAGTTGGTTTCATAAAAAGAACACAAGTG
This sequence comes from Panthera leo, assembly GCF_018350215.1. NCBI lineage: Eukaryota > Metazoa > Chordata > Mammalia > Carnivora > Felidae > Panthera > Panthera leo. The sequence goes on along the minus strand of NC_056695.1, from coordinate 52,564,873 downwards.
GCTTACATGGCATTGTTTCCATGTCAAGAAAGATGTCTTTGAAAATGACATGCCTTCCATAGGAAGCTGTGGGATTCCAGGCCCTGCCTTGCTCCCAGAAGACACACAGAGATTCTGAGTGTTGTTCATCAACAAGGAACAATCATGTGCTCAGTCATTCTTTCAGAGATATTCATTGATTTCCTTCTGTATTCCAGTCACTGTTTCAAATTTGGAAATATAAGCATAATAAAAATAGCTATAATTTATTGAATTCTTGTGATATAGATACTATGCTATATAGTCTCTTTTAAGCCTTATGATAACCAATTTACAGATGAAAAACTGCATCTCAGAGAACTTAAAATAAATTGCCTATTTTCCCAAAGGTAATAAGTAACAGAGCTTGAATTTGAATGCAAGTCTATAAGGCCCTAAATTGTACACTGGTAACTGCTATGAAATATTGCCTTCCTAGACTCAAGGGGTTCACAGCCTATTGATTTCAATCTTGCTTCTACTGAAACAAAGATTTCTTGCCCTTAGTACAAAGACTTTTAAAAAGGAAAAGAAAAAGTGGTTAGTATTTGAGCGTTTATCATGTACCAGTCACCATGCTAGATGTCTTCTATGTCTCATTACTCTTTATAGCAGCCCTAGGATACATATTATCCCTCCTTTACAGAGGAAGAAACTGAGACCTTGGAGATTATATAATTTACCCAAGATGGTACTGTGAACACAGCGTTTGAATTTAGATCTTTCTGATTTTAAAATTTTCTTTGTCATCCTACCTGTACTTAGCACAATTATTTCTTCCAAGCAGTTCCTCACAAATAAAAGTTTCCCAAGTAGTTATTTGAATTTATCTCATAGTATGAAGTATTTTATTTTATTTTGTATTATTTTTTTAATGTTTATTTTTGAGAGAGAGACAGAGAGAGAGAGAGAGAGTGAGCATGAGGGGTGGAGGAGAGAGAGAGAAGGAGACACAGAATCCGAAGCAGGCTCCAGGCTCTGAGCTGTCAGCACAGAGCCCGACGTGGGGCTCTAACTCACAGAGTGCAAGATCATGACCTGAGCCAAAGTCAGAGGCTTAACTGACTGAGCCACCCAGGCGCCCCATAGTATGAAGTATTTTAAAGGAAACTTTTTAACTCTCAACTCAATTCTTTCACAGTTAAGTTTCTTGAAGTATAATAGGCTTATATTAATTTTTAAGTAAAAATTTTATTTTTCATTCATCAGATAATCTAAACATTATTAGTTGAAACAAAGAATCATAGAGTTTAAAAACTGGTCAGTGACAAGACAGAACTACCCTTCTAACCCAGGAACCAGCATTTTCCAACCCAGTTTCAAAAAGAATTTAAGATGAATTGTATTAGAAACCTATTTAATCCTCAACCTGATGTTGAGTTTAACAAGTTAGTTTTCATGAGGTCAATGCTGAATTGTATTCATGGTGTAAAAGTTAACATTAATGTAAGTCTTATCCAAAATAAAAAAAAAAAACAGAAAATTGATTTACAGCTCAAAATTTAATAAAAGTAGTTTCAGAATTCTTTTGAGATCAAACTAATGAGCCAAAGATGGTAAAAGTTTTAGAGCTTTTATTTGGGTAAAACACCAAGTTGAACCATATAATTAATATTAAAATATCAAGTTGGTATTATCAATGGGATTATGTCATTGGTTTACTAAACCACTATTTTTTAAAAAAAATTGTAATGTTTATTTTTGAGAGAGAGAGAGACAGACAAACAGATAGAGCGTGAGCCAGGGAGGGGCAGAAGAGTGAGACACAGAATCTGAAGCAGGCTCCAGGCCCTGAGGTGTCAGCACAGAGCCTGATGCAGGGCTCGAACTCATGAACCCCGAGATCATGACCTGAGTTGAAGTAGGAGGCTTAATGAACTGAGGCACCCAGGTGCCCCACTAAACCACTAATTTTAATTATATATATAGTTCATTTTAATTCAGCAATTCTCTACATACAGTTTTGTTTTGTTTTTTTTTTGAGGCTCACTTCTGTCATTTGCAGATGGACTGTTTCTGTAGGTAACTTTCAAAACACACACACACACTTCCCATATGTGCATAGGTACATACATATACATGTGCACACACACAGTTTTATTTAAAGTTTATTTATTTATTTTGAGAGAGAGAGAGAGAGAGAGAGAGAGAGAGAGAGAGAGAGAGGGAAAGCATGTGTGAACAGGGTACGGGCAGAGAGCGAGGGAGTGAGAGAATACTAAGCAGGCTCCATGAGTAGCTCAGAACCCCACTAGGGGCTCGATTTCACAACTGTGAGATCATGACCTGAGCCAAAATCAAGAGTCAGCTGTTAACAGACTGAGCCACCCAGGAGCCCCTGCATACACAGTTTTTAAAGCAACCCATGATACTTTTGCAATGTACTTAGAGTCATAGAAGCAAAGTTTGGTGAGTGAGGACAAGCTAGAAACTAAATCCTGATGGATTTCTGACCCCTGATATCTTGAGCAATTCGGAAAAAGTTGTCTCTGCTGGGGTAAGGGCATCTCAGTGGGAAGACAAATTTAGTTTCTAGAGGTCTTGCTTTCATAAAGTTCTCTAATCCTGTCAACCTCTTCAGATGTCCATGATATGATCTTAGCAGTGAAAAGGCTCATATATAAGAAAGTCTGACTGAGCCTTAACTATGTTATTGGCTAAGTATATACTTCATAAACTGTCAAGAATTGGTCTGGGGCAGAGAAAAATTAGCCACCCACAAAGTAATCATTGTATACTAGAAAAGCCATTCAAAAGAAATTGCAGATATGGCATTCAGTTTTAGAGAGGCTTACCATTGTTTCCATTGGAGGAAACAGGGCCAATGAAAAAATACCCAAGAACACAAAAATTAAAACAACAGCAATGATGTTTAACCATATTTTCATCCTGCTTTTAGTTCTTTTTTATCTGTTTCCCTTAGTTCTTTCTTAGTCCCTGACCCTTGCAGACTTTCCACAGTTGTTGGTTGAATGGGTAAATCCTGGAAGCCAGTATTTGCTGAGTGCTTTTTGTGTGCCAAACAGTATAATGAGAGCTTCTAACTGCATTTTCACATTTAAACTACATAATAAGTCCATGAGTACACTTGTGGAAACTGAGGCTTCTGTTACATATTCAAGGTCACCTAGTGAATGAAGGAAGCAGGATTTGAAGCAAGATCTGTGTTTCTTGGGGATAATGCTTTTAATAACCAGGATATGCTGCCGTAAAGCAAATTAAAATTGGAGTGTTTTCATAATGAATTAAATTATTTGTGTGCACTCTCATCCTGATCACACTTATTTTTTTTTTAAGTGACAATGATTATAGCTTGTTGCTACAAGTTTTCCTGGCTTACGTAAGGTATTTTATTTGGTTTGCTACAAATGCCTCCTTAAAGAATGTAGGGACCCTGGATTTAAATGTAATTTCAGGTCACTGGTTGACCCAGCTCCAAAATTCCTGTGAAAATTCTGCTTCCCACAGGGAAAAGATACATTCAGGAGTTAGGAACTGATGTACAACATTTCAGTTCTTACCACAAGGCCCAGAACTTCTGTGCATAAATGGGCTTTGGATCATGTTATATTATAACAGCCTATCATTTTGGCACCTGGTTATCACCTTACTGACATTCAAATTCCAGGACAGCTAGAAAAATGACTCTTTCCCCCTGAACAGTACTTTAAACAAAACTTGAACCTAAAGTGGGATTTGGAGTTCACCTCTGAGCTCATGGAAATGTGAATAAGGTCTAAGACCAGGTCAAACTGGTCAAATAGCTTAGAATTCAGTCTGATATTTTTTCTTTCTTAATTAAAAAAGGGATTATTTTCCCTTGCCATTGAGTGGCCTTTGGGTTGGGAATATTGTATAACCCACGCAGCCATCTTAATAAATTAGTCAGGAAATACACTGTTCAAGCAATCTTGTTTTTTTGGCCTATGGGGAGAATATATGGTTAAGTGAGCCAGGGGCTGGGGTAGGGAAGGAAATTTACATGATGAACATCAGGGAATTGCATTCTTTGTGCATTCAGGATCTGCCGTAATTCATTGCACTGATTAAATCCTATGAAGCAATTTCTAGTGTGTTGGATCTATAAAAAAAACTTTTATCACTGTTTTAGAATAGCTTACTTACCTAGAAAATTCATTTGTTACACAGTTGGATAAATTAGTAGTTCTTGTTCTTCCATGATGCCATACAACACATTTACTATGTTTTTTTTGTTTTGTTTTGTTTTGTTTTTGTTTTGTTTTGTTTTGTTTTTTGTTTTTTGTTTTTTTTTATCTTGAGTTCTGTTTTCTCACAAGATACAAGTTGAGACAGAATATGCCCTAACTGGCTATTCCTCTGCAGGTAACCTCTTTCTTTTGGTATAAATATGGATGAGTGGCTTGCTTAGTTCAGTCCATTCTTTTGAGTATAGCCTGAATTAAATGTGATTTTCAAGAGGCAGTCTGGAGATGAGATCTAGGAACAACTAGATTAAGCCACTTCTTTAATCACAGAATCTCTTGGCTGAAAGGTACTTCAAAGGTCACACAGTACAACCACATTAACTACAGTTTACCATTAACTACAATCAGTTAATATTCATCAAATACTTGCTAGCAACATATGCTCCAAAGTTTCTTGATTAAAAAATAAACATTTTAATTTGATTTCCTATGCCTTAAGTTTAAAACCCTTGAAACGGTTCCTGATCAATGCTATTTAAGATGTAGTATAACAGCAGTTGGGCAAGGTATGTGTTTGTGGAAAGTTTGATGGTAGAGTGGTATTGTGTGACTACTGTTGGGATGTTTTACCCAGTTAGCACAGGAACTTCTCCGTAGACAGGTGGTCTGGATTCAAATGTGGCTTTGATGTTTACTAGGTCTGTGATCTCAAGTGCTATACCACATTTCTAAGTCTCAGTGTCATATTATATGAAAAGGAATAGCAAAGCACTGACCTCACAAGTTTGTTGGAAAGATCAAATGGAATAATATACATACATAACTTAGCATGGCACTTTACACATTGTATATACTCAATATGTGCAGCTATCATTTATATATTTTTTAATTTTTTTAAGGTTTATATTTGACAGAGAGCGAGAGAGAGCATGAGCAGGGGAGGGGCAGAGAAAGAGGGAGACACAGAATCCAAAGCAGGCTCCAGGCTCTGAGCAGTCAGCATAGAGCCCGACATGAAGCTCAAACTCACAGACTGCGAGATCATGACCTGAGCTGAAGTCGGATGCTCAACCGACTGAGCCACCCAGGCGCCCCAACCATCATTTATATTTATATTTATATTTACAGTTTTTTAAAATATATTATTTATACTTATGTTTACTATTATTATCCCACTATGATCCTTTTGACAGCATAATAGGTGTACCTGACATATAATAGGTACTCAGCATATATTTATCAAATAAATTCATAATTGAGTAAGTGAAGGAGATATCTTCTCTAATACAAGTCAGTTAGGATTAGTGAATATTCATCTCAAAAACATTTATTGTACATTACACCTACGGGCACAACCTGTATTTATACATAAGTTGATAAGGACATCAAACTTGTGGGTGATCTCCGCTCACTCTTGGAAACCTAGATCTTGAGTATAAGTGAGTTGAAGTTTATGGGGAAACATGGCATGAGGTAATTTTACTAGAAGAAAAGTGTCATCTTTTATTTACAGCTAAACATAGGAGGCTCGGCCTAGACCTGCTTCATGGCCTAAACAGGTTTGGTAGGTTTGAGGCAAATAAAATGAAGAGCAGCTGTTGTTTAGTAAGGTTGAGCAAAGTCATGGATTCAGTGTCCTCACATTGACTTTAGGTAGTGTTGATTTCAAGATCGAAACTGGTGGTGCAGTTCCACAGTAGAATGTTGCTGTAGTGAGCATTTTCAGTAGTTTCTTGTTCTTCCTCTTCTTAGTAAAGAAAAAAGTATTTGAGTATCTGATATGAATGATCAAAACATGCAGATGCAAGTGAGAAGGAAAATTTCATTATAAATCACTGACAACATTAATAAATGGAATGACATTAATTAAAGAAATAAGGTGCATGCTACAAACTACCTTTTTAAAAGAAAACAGTTTTTCAAAAATATTTTTTAAATAGTGAGGGATTATGGTATTTTATACATTATTAAAAACTTTACTATACTATCATCATTATCTTCATCATAGGCTGGTTTATTTCAGTTCAACAGTTATTTCTTGAGCACTTACTCTGTACTAGTGACTTGGTTCCTGAGGATATTGTACAAATGGGGAAATAAAGCTAGTTTTAGTTAAAAGATGTTCAGTGCTATGATGAATAGGAAGACATTATGAGGGAAACCAAAGGTAGATCAGAAAGGTCAGAAAAAGCTTCCTAGAGGGGATGAAACTTAAGATATGTTTTGAAAGTTGAGTAGGAGTTAGTCGTAAGGTGGAAGCGGGTGGTGGGGTTAGAATAGGGCATTTCAGGTAAAGGGAGCAACATGCCAAAGACCATGAAGGTGTGGCTCGTGAAGAACTACAAGTCATACCACATACCCAGAATATGAACTGTGGGGTAAGGAGGGCAGGGAATAAGACAGCGGCAGTGAACTGGGGCAAGTCATTTATTTCAGTTCCTTAGCATGATCAAATCACAGTATGCTGGCATTTTCAAAATGTGTCCCGATACTTAGTAATAACTGTTGCTTGGGAAAAAAAAGAAAGCATAAGTCAAATGTATGTGGCATATGCTGGGTTAGACAGTGTTATGTATTGGTTTACTTCAAGTCTTTTTAGGACCTTTATTGTGCCAATGGCCTTTGTGATTTTGCAGGAGGAGGAGGATTTGTACACAGTATTTTTTAAACTTATTTGAGCACAGACCGTCTTGCAGGATTGATGTTTCATCTTACAGGGTTTGCAGTATTTCCTAAACTTATTTGAACACAGACCATCTTGCAGGATTGGTGTTTCATGGAATGCATTCTTGGGAACCACTGCTGTAGACAACAGGGAGTCTGTAAATAATTTTTAATATGAGAATATAGCTTATTCTAGTAGCAAGGTAGAGGAGGAATGTAAAAGGGGAAAAATTAGATGGAGGCAGATTATTATCTCCTTATAATAGTCCTGGAGTGGCTTAGAGAGAAATGGATGGAGCAGACCCAACCTTCATCAGTAGGCAACAGTAACGAAGAGAAGGTGATTGATTGAGAAGCACTTAGGAATCTATGGGAAACACAGATATGATGATTTTGTTATTCTATTTAATTATGAGGTTGAAATCAGCAGGACAAGGCAACTGATTGCACATGGAGGGTGATGAGAGAATGAATGAATCTGTAATGGCTTGGGTTCCTAATTTGGGAAAGTGGGTGACAAGTGGTGCTTTTCATTGAGATCTGAAATACTGGAGGAATAATTTGGCATTAATAGAATGGAGAAGGGCACTTTTAGGCATATACAATTTAATATTCCTAGGGAACATATGAGTTGAATGTCATATAACAAGTGATATGGATGTGGGAGTCATGAGTATACAATGGCAGTTCAGTCCCTGTGAATGGATCTAGGGAGGAACATGGATAATTTTACCAAAAAGCAATTTTCAAAAAGCCATCCCTTTCAGGGAGTTGCTTTCAGAGGTTTATCCATGTAAGAAATTGCCTTTTGGCTAATTATACATTGGAAAATTGTCTATAGACAAATTGACCTAGAGCCATGAGGAAAGCTGTGTAGCAACAGAAGAATTTAAGACCAAGGTGAACCTTTGAATTAAGGGACAGCAGGGAAAAGAGAAGCTCATAAAAGATAAATGAAGAGCTATAGATACTACCAAATTTTCACCAGCATGGAGCTTTATATTGCTAAGCAAATAATTTATTCATATAAAAATGACAGCCTCAACAGAATTAATACCAAACTATTTAAGTGGCAAAAGAGTTGAGAAAGTGTTTTGTAATGTGCTTAAATGGTCCAAGGTCAGGATTAGCTGAACTACTTTATTTCTATCAACAGTCCACTGTTAACCATGTCACTCATTTCTATTATGTATTTTTAACATAAGTCAAACTAAACCTAGACCTTACTGCCTATAATAGTGATGGCTGAATATAGCTAGACACATTACACATGTATAACTAATAGCAGTCAGCATTTTTGAAGATGGAAATAAATGAGTATTTTATTTCTAAGATCCATTGCTTAAATAAGAAATGACTATGATTCTCGGAACTCATGGGTTTTTTCAGCAATGATCTGTTACTTTAAGAATTAACTCTCTCTTATATATATAGCTTCTGCTGGGCCACGATGTGTACCTGGGATTTCAGGTCATCACCAAAGAATAAGTGTGTGGCCTCATGTATGTGAGGGCCAAGTGGCCAGTAGAACAAGCAGAAGACAGGGTTTCTAGCCTCAGGGTTTATTTATTTAATAATTTTAATTTTATTTTTAATGTTGTTTTATTGTGGTAGTAACACCTAACATGAGATCTACCTTCTTAACAAGTTTGTATATGTATAGTACAGTATTGTTAACTATAGGGACAATGTTGTACGGCAAATTTCTAGAACTTTTATGTCATATGTAATCGAGACTTTATGCCTGTTGATTAGCAACCTCTCATTTCACCCTCCCCTCATTCCCTGCCAACCACTCTGCTAGTCTCTTATTATATGAATTAGATTATTTTAGATACCTCATATAACTGGAGTCATGCAATAGTTATCTTTCCATGTCTGGTTTATTTTACTTAGCATAACGTCTTCAAGGTTTAGTCATGTCACATACAACGAAACATTAGGCTGGTGTTGGGGAAGAGGAGGAAAGAAGTCTTTATAGGGTACTACCACAAGTGCTATAAAGCAGGAAGGACAAAAGAGATCAGAGAACAAACTGAAAATCAGAACACAAGGTAGTCATTAACAGTAGCTACTCTTCTTCTGAGGTCTCTAAAGTTTACATTTCAATTTTTCTGGTAATCAGTGAAGATCCATTCCTGAATGAGGATTCTGGGATGCAAGCTCCTAGAAGGAGAAGACAAATACTTGGAGACTATATTTGAATGATATCAACACCTGTGAGTTAAAAAAAATAATTCTAATATTTTATCTACCTAAATCTAGGCAGCCAGGCATTGGCTACACATTTTTTTTTAGAGAGGGTAGGAATATTTTCCCCATATTTCCTAAGCTGTGCTCTTCTAGCCCTGGCATCTTAGGGCATACTGTGCCTGTATCTAGAATGCTGTCTTTCTCTTATCTATCCAGATGTTGTCTGTCCTTCATCGTTCAGCTAAAGATGGTTTTGTCCATGAAGATTTTCCTGATATCGCTTGTTAATATATCATTGTTCTATGCCATTAGTTCATTCAAAAAATATTTATTGAATATCAGTTACATGTCAGACTCAGTTCTTAGACCATAGTATAGCAGTGTACAAAACCAAACTCCCTTTCTCATGGAGCCTACATTTTAGAAGGGAGAAATTAAGTAAATAAATAATATTTTTTCTCTTTAGATAGACAAATAGAGATAGAGATATAAATGGATGGATGGATGCAGGGACTGAGAGATAGATGGATGACAAGATCGATAGAACTGATAGAGATTTAGTTGATAAAGGCTGTAAAGAAAAATAATAGGTGATAATAATAATAGTAGGTAAATAAAAAGAGTGGTCGGTGGGGCGCCTGGGTGGCTCAGTCGGTTAAGTGTCCGACTTCATCTCAAGTCATGATCTCGCGGTCTGTGAGTTCTAGCCCCGCGTCGGGCTCTGTGCTGACGGCTCAGAGCCTGGAGCCTGTTTCAGATTCTGTGTCTCCCTCTCTCTCTGCCCCTCCCCTGTTCATGCTCTGTCTCTGTCTCAAAAATAAATAAATGTTAAAAAAAAAAAAAAAAGAGTGGTCGGCATATATGTAGTGATGGGCTGATATTTTAGCCAGTGTGTTCCCAATTATTAATGTTTGCTGCCATATTGTAAGCTCTTTGAATAGAAGAGTGCTGTTTTTCTACTTCTCTTATCCTCTCATCAGTGTCCAAACTCAGGGCTGGACTTGGGTAATAAGCTTAACAGATATGTGTTTATTGACAAAGTTCTTCACTTTTCATCCAGATATTATAGCATCACAGAGGCACAGTTTTAGTTTCCATTGAAATGTCAAATTGGCCTAAAAAGGCTGGCTTAGAGATTTGTTTGCTTTCATATTTATATGCAGAGCAATATGCTCTAAATAAATCCGAAGGGATTCAATAACAATTTTTGGCAGCAGCTTCTCTTTCGTGCTTCTATTTTTCTTCCTTGGTTTTCCCCCAGTGTTTTCACATCACTAGGAGATTTCCTAGTGTAATTAGTGTGGCTCCTCCCAGTGACTTTTCACCCTTGCCCTGAATAGATGAACAAGCTGAGCCAGAAAGGAAAGGAGGGTCATGACAGAGGTTACTGAGGGCATTCTTGGGGCTGGGAGGAGAAGTGTGTGTGGGTTATGTTCTCTCCTCCATTTGTACCTCAACCCCTTCACTTCTCACTAAACCTGTCGTAGAAGGGCACACATTATTTAAACAAAAAACTGGATTTTTGCCCAGGCAGTTATCAGGGGCAGTGCTAGGAAGAATAAAAACAGAGTTAGAGAAAAGAGAAGAGGGACAGGGGAAAAATACATCTCAGAGGGTCAGAAATGAACCAGGCCAAAAAATGTTTTGCCAGGCTCTTGTATCAGACATGGCATCTCCAGATAGAGTTTCTCAAACCCGGTGAACTTTCACATGGCATTAGGAAGAATTCTACTTGGAGTCTGGGGGAATTTATAGTATTCTTGGAAAGGGTTTTTAAACATCACTAGTTTGCAAAGAAACAAAACCAACAATCTGAGTTTTTCTGTACTGCTTGTATTTTTCCTCCTATTTATTAATGCAGTCTTAACTTTATAAAAACAAATGAAAACCAAACTAATTGGATCTCTGTGAATACCAGGCATTCTGCTTGTGATATCTCATTTCAACTTCACCATGATCCCTGGGCAGGAGACAGGGTTTTTTTCCTGTCACAAATGAAAAAGCCCAAGTTTGAAGCAAGTAAGAGCCTTCCCCAAAGCACACAGCAACTGTGTCAGAACAGGGATTGGAACCTAGATGTTTGGGACAACAGGCAGAGTCCATGAATTGTTTATGTCCTTTAACAGGTATCAAATCATTTATGTGAGAAATTGTAAGCACAGTACAGCCATCAGGCTGAAAATAGAGTCACCATCTCCCCCAACCACAATTAAACACACACACACACACACACACACACACACACACACACACCCCTAGACAGAGAAGGATGCAAATAGAATAACAGGTCATGGTCCTTTTCACCCTTCCCTAGCACTATACTGATCTGCCTAATTTCTTTTTACTGCTCTGATCTCTCTTAGGCCCTGGGCAAGAGACTAGCTTTTATGGCTTTGATTATGTATAGTTATGTTTTATTTGGTCTGCCATGTAGGAATTTATCCTGAAGATCTCCCAACTATCTTAGAGGTGTGACATAACTCTACTATGGGATTAGAAGGTACTTTTTATGAAAATCAGTTAAAAATGTGAAGAGAAAGGAGAAAAGTTTCTACTGAGTAGATTTCAGAGCCAAAAATTAAAAGTGAAAAATATAATTTGCTTTTGGTGCTTGGATACTGAACTCCTGATTTGGAGCCTGTCTCATAAAAGTATGATGCAAATATTATAAGAGTGTATTAACCAGTGTCTAGTTGAAAGCCATCATACCCGGGACAAATCCTCGAGTTACAGTTTTCTTTTTTTAAATTTTGTATTTTGTTTATTTATTTGTTTATTGCTTGATTAATGGAGAGAGGGAGGATGCATGAGTGGGAGAAGAGCAGAGGAAGAGAGCAAATTATAAGCAGGCTCCGTGTACAATGGGGAGCTGGATACAGGACTCAATCTCACAACTGTGAGATCCTGACCTGAGCTGAAATCAAGGGTCGGATGCTTAACTGACTGAGCCACCCATACGCCCCAAGTTACAGTTTTCTTAACTGCCAAATAAAAGGATTTATTTAGATTATTCAATGCCAGAACTTTATGATTTAAGATTTTCCTTGTTTAAAATTAATCATGTGTTTTTTGAACCTCCAAAATGACTCTAATAAATAATGCTCTAAATGTTATTTTAGAACATTTTGGTTTTTCAGTTTAATGGCTGTCTGAATCTTACACTAATTGTACAAGGGTCCCTAACCTATAGTTTGCATTTATAATTTACCTACAATGTCATGGATTTAATTCTCCTCACTGAATGATGGCTATTTGTGGAAAATGGACCCAACAAAATGAAATTTGGAGGTTCAGGACAGTAATATTTGCTCTTTTGCTGCAGAGATGTAACATTATGCAGTCGATCTGTACAGAGCAAGCCTCCCACAGGACCTTTTACCTAGTAAAGTTGACAGAGCAACTTAACCTATCAGAAGGCCAACAGGCAGGAGCAGCAGGCATACAGTAGGTGTAAGGAGCCAACAGTCTACTGCTTTGGGTGAGTAATTGCAACAGCCTCAGCCAAAATCATCGCAACAGCTGTCATGCTGAGGTCACAGCACAAGGTTACAGGATATGGCATCCAGGAAACAGTACAAGGACAGATAGGTAACAGTTTAGCAATGGCTGAAGATCGAAAAGAAAAGGGATCTTTTTGTCAGAGTGGAAGACAGAGGTATAAGAATGTGTTTTTAACAAACAATTAAGAAAAATTTTAAACTGGATTCTAGATTTTAAGTTAGGAAAGGCTTTCATAACCTAAAAGTATGTTTTCTTCTCATTTATTTTTTAATGTAAAACTTATATTGATTTTATATTTCTAATTCAATTTATTTTTCCTTTTTTAAAAATTTTATTTAAATCCCACTTAGTTAACATATAGTGTAATAATGGTTTCAGAAGTAGAATTTAGTGATTCATCACTTACATATAACAGCCAGTGCTCACCTCAACAAGTGCCCTCCTTAATGCCCATCATCCATTTAGCCCCCTTGCTCAAATACTAAATTTGTCCAGGTAGGAATATTTTTTGAGACCATACGTCCTAAAGTGCCAAGTCCGATTATGTTTCCCTTCTATCATGCTCCTCAGGTAAAAATAACCTTTGACTTACTCATCAATACCTTTTTTTTTTTTTAATTTTTTTTAATGTTTATTTATTTTTGAGACAGAGAGAGACAGAGCATGAATGGGGGAGGGTCAGAGAGAGGGAGACACAGAATCTGAAACAGGCTCCAGGCTCTGAGCTATCAGCACAGAGCCTGACGCAGGGCTCGAACTCACGGACCGCGAGATCATGACCTGAGCCGAAGTCGGCCGCTTAACCGACTGAGCCACCCAGGCACCCCTCATCAATACCTTTTTATGCCATGTTTGGATGAAGGAATTGGGAAAGAAATGTGATTATCTCCCATATAGAGGAAACAATCTTAAGGAAAGGTGTATATAAACCCAGAGAAAAATAATTCTCTAGATATTATTGCTAGAAAATCCCAAAACAACAGATTTTTTCTTTTATTTCTAAAGATATTACCAAGTCATTTCATACCACTCAGGAGATTTGCCCCTACAAGTGGTCAAAGAGGGAAAAACTTACAATACTTAAGGGAAAAAAAGTGAAACAAAGAACACATACACCTTTGCAAGCATAAATCTCCTGCTGCTAGTCATTGCTCCTTTTAATAAGAAACTACAACATTTTGCCATGAAAAAGTAACTCACTTAAAAAAAATCTTATCAAGCCAAGAAAAAGAGTTATATTGCATTCATATGTCAATAGTTAGAATTACTTTTTGGCAACAGTGCTTCTTAAAGATTTTTTATTTGTGCAAGACAGTATAGGAGAGTTTATTGGTAAGTTCAAAGATATTGTTTCAGTAACTCTACAGGCATAATAAGGTATAAAAAAAAGACCAAAGGCAGTATCTACATAAGGTCAGTGTGTACAGGTTAGCATGTTTCACACCAGGGCTGGAGATTTAAATCTTGTGTTTTCATTTTCCCGTAACATTAGCAGAAAATGCAGTGCTAAACCTTTCATATGCTTTTATGGGTGCCTCCTCTGAGATTGATGTTGTTGCTATGTACAGCAGATCTCCTTGAGAAGGTCATCATCATCATTTGCCAGTGCTAATTCTTTACCTTTTAGTCTTTCTTAAGCCAAATATGATCAGGATCAGCATCTTACATCCCTACCATTCTGAAACTGCTCTTTTCAAAGGGCATCTACTACCGACATGTTGCTTAAGCTATTGCTCAAGTCTCAGTCCTCATATTATTTGACCTAAAAGCTACATTTGTCATAATTGATCACCTTCCTCCTTGAAATACATACTTCACTTGGTTTCCAGACTCCTTTGCTGAGTCCTTCCCATATTCCTAATTTCTTAACACTAGGGATCTTCAGAGTCAAATTGTTAGAACTTTTCTCTTTCCTATCTACCCTTACTCCCTTGGTGATTGTGCCTACTCTTACGACTTCCAGTACCATCTTCAGGCTCCCTGAAGATATCTAGATTTATGTCTCCATTTTGGACCATTCCCCTAACTCTAGAGTCATGTATCCAACTGCTTACTAGCTGTGTTTCTTCAATAAGTATCTCAGGTTTCATGTGTCTGAAACTAAGGTCCTATTCTGTTCATAGTTTTCTCTATCTCATAATCTTCTCATTAACAATACTCATATTTCTATTTACTTAGGCCAAAACCTTGAGATATCTCTCACACTCAACGTATAAGCCACCAGGAAATCCTTTTTGCTCTACCTTCAAAATATTTGCACATGAAAAGATGTTCAACGTCGCTCCTTATCAGGGAAATACAAATCAAAACCACACTCAGATACCACCTCACGCCAGTCAGAGTGGCCAAAATGAAGAAATCAGGAGACTATAGATGCTGGAGAGGATGTGGAGAAACAGGAACCCTCTTGCACTGTTGGTGGGAATGCAAATTGGTGCAGCCGCTCTGGAAAGCAGTGTGGAGGTTCCTCAGAAAATTAAAAATAGACCTACCCTATGACCCAGCAATAGCACTGCTAGGAATTTATCCAAGGGATACAGGAGTACTGATGCATAGGGGCACCTGTACCCCAATGTTTATAGCGGCACTCTCAACAATAGCCAAATTATGGAAAGAGCCTAAATGTCCATCAACTGATGAATGGATAAAGAAATTGTGGTTTATATACACAATGGAATACTACGTGGCAATGAGAAAAAATGAAATATGGCCTTTTGTAGCAACATGGATGGAACTGGAGAGTGTGATGCTAAGTGAAATAAGCCATACAGAGAAAGACAGATACCATATGGTTTCACTCTTATGTGGATCCTGAGAAACATAACAGAAACCCATGGGGGAGGGGAAGGAAAGAAAAAAAAAAAAAAAAAAAAAGAGGTTAGAGTGGGAGAGAGCCAAAGCATTAGAGACTGTTAAAAACTGAGAACAAACTGAGGGTTGATGGGGGGTGGGAGGGAGGGCAGGGTGGGAGGGAGGGCAGGGTGGGTGATGGGTATTGAGGAGGGCACCTTTTGGGATGAGCACTGGGTGTTGTATGGAAACCAATTTGACAGTAAATTTCATATATTAAAAAATAAAAAAATAAATAAATAAATAAATAAAAAATAAATAAAAAAAAATATAATTGGGGCAAAAAAAAAAAAAAAAAAAACAAAATATTTGCCTGACTGCTTCTCATTTTCATAGCCACTGCCCTTATTGAAGCCACTGTCATTTAGGTTACTGAAGGAGCCTCCTCAGAGACCTCAGAGGCTCTAGGATTTTGTCCTTCCCCCTTACAGAGAGATCATATTCTTCTGTTCAAAAATTAACAGTGGCTTCCCATTTCAGAAGAAAAACAAACATTACACTGGCCACCAAGGTCCTCCATGATCTTTTACTTCCACTCTGACCTATCTTTTATTACTGTTCTTTTTCAAACTCAACAGCTTCCCCATTGCTCCTTGACCAATTAGCACACTCCCTTGCTGTATTGTTATCTATTGCTGCTATAACAGACTACCACAAACTTAGTGGTTTAAAGCAACACAAATTTATTATCATTTTGTAGGTCAAAAGTCAGGGCAGCTGGGTGGCTCAGTTGGTTAGGTGACTGACATCGGCTTGGGTCATGATCTCACAGTTCGTGAGTTCTAGCCCCACATTGGGCTCTGTGCTGACAGCTCAGAGCCTGGAGCCTGCTTCAGATTCTGTGTCTTCCCCTCTCTCTACCCCTCCCCTGCTCACACTCTGTGTCTCTCTGTCTCTCAATAATAAATAAACGTTAAAAAAATTTTAAAAAAAGTCAGACACGGGCTGATTGGGCTAAAATCAAAGTGTTCAGAGATCTGTGTTCTTTTTTGAAAGCTCTAGAGGAGAATCTATTTACTTGCCTTTTCCAGCCTCTAGAGGCTACCCACCTTCATTGACTTGTGATACTCTTTCTGGTTTTTTTCAGAGCAAAAATGATTGTATCCCTGTGACCTTTCTTCTATAGTCATATCTCCTTCTGATCCTAACTGGGAAAGATGCTTTGATTTTAAGTGTGATGCTTTGATTTTTAAATGTGATTAGATTAGGCCTACCCAGATAATCTCTCCATCTCACAGTTGGTGACCTTATTAATATCTGCAAAGTTCCTTTTGCCATGTAAGATAACATATTCACAAGTTCCAGGGATTAGGATGTGGACATCTTTGAGAGAGGGACATTTTTCTGCCCAACGTACTGATATCCTTAAATACTTGCCAATGTATCACCTTTTCAGTGAGGTCTTTCCTGACCATCCTATTTAACACCACTACCACCATCATCACAGTATTCCCTCTCTTACTTTCCTATTTAATTTTTTTCATAATATTAATCATTATATAGTATGCAGTGTGGTATATATTAATAATTTAGCACAGTGTCAGGAAAGTTTGTTTCACTATTGTACCCCCAACACCTAGAGCAGTGTAGTCATACAGTATAGCTTTAATGAATATTTTTTGAATATTGGATGTTGAATTGTATATTGGATATTGATATTGAATTTTTTGAATGGATGAAAGGGTAGAGATAAAAACACAAGGATCTGACCTTGTTTCTAAGGTAGACTTTCCAGATCAAGGGATGAAACACATTTTGAATCAGTTTGCCCATGGATTCATTGTAGAATGCATAATCTTTCTTGTGGACTTTACTGACTATGTGTTAAGTAATGAAATTTACTGGTTATTAACATATGTATAGTGACATAGTGGATTCTCAACACATATATTAGTGCGTGATACATAAAAGGGAATAGATAACACACCTCATTTGATTTAATTTGAGCTATAGTTTATTATTTTCATATTTTATCAAGTTGAATATGATCCCCTCTATTCCTAGTTTTTCTGAGGGTTTTTATCATGAATGGATGTTACATTTTGTCAGATATATTTTTTTCTATATCAGTTGATATGATCAGGTGATTTTTCTTCTTTAGCCTATTAATATGGTGGATTACATTGACTGATATTCAAATATTGAATCAGCCTTGTATCCTTGAAATAAACCTCACTTGTTCATGTTATTTGTGTGGATTCTGTTTTCTAACATTTTGCTAAGAAGTTTTTTTGCCTGTATATTCATGAGTGATACTTGTCTGTAGTTTTTATTTTTGAAACTACCCTTTTCAGTTTGAAAACTGCCCCTTCTCTTTTAATTTATGGAAGAAATTGTGGAGAAGTTTTAGCCAGGAAAATAAGGCTAGAAATGAAAGTAAAAGACATATAAATTGAAATGGAAGAAAATCATTCCTGTTTGCAGATAATATGGTTGCCTATGTACAAAATCCAAGGAATCTACAAAAACAAAAACAAAAACAAAACCTTCTAGAACTAATAAGTGAGTTAAAGAAGTCTACAGGATATAAATAAGCATTCAAAACTCAATTATGTTTCAGGGCCCCTGGGTGGCTCAGTTGGTTGAGCATCTGACTTTGGCTCAGGTCATGATCTCACGGTTCGTGGGTTTGACCCCTGCGTCAGGCTTTGTGCTGACAGCTCAGAGCTTGGAGCCTGCTTCGGATTCTGTATCTCCCTCTGTCTGTCCTTCCCCTGCTCACACTCTGTCTCTTTCTCAAAAATAAATAAACACTTAAAAAAATTAATTATGTTTCTATTCACTGTGAATAAAAATGTAGAAATCAAGATTAAGTAAACAATAGCATTTGTAACCATTCAGAAGTGAAATAAGTATAAATTTAATAATTTATGCAGGCCGTATGTACAGAAAAACTACAGAATACTGATGAAAGAAATCAAAGATCTTAGATGGAGAGGCATATCACATCCATAGATTGAAAGACTCAATATGATAAAGAATAGGAAACATGTCAATTCTCCCCAAATTAGCATACACATGTAAATATATTAGCAAGATTTTTTTGTCGATTTAGACAAAATTACTCTAAAATTTATGTAGAAAAGCAGAGGAGCTAGACTAGCTTAAGCTTTTTTTTTTTTTTTTTCTAAAGAAGAATAAAGTAGAAGGAATCACTCCACCTGAATTTTGGAAATGATGATACACTGCAGAAACCAGGACTGTGTGGTGATACTGTTGAAAAATGAGATAAATAGATCAATTGTATAGAATAAAGAACTTAGAAATAGACCCACACAAATGCAACCAATTGATTTATTTTTCTAAGGGTGCAAAAGCAATTCAATGTATGAAGAATAATCTTTTCAATAAGTAGAACTGAAGCACTCCATAAGCAACCCCCCTCAAAATAAAACAAAACAAAACAAAAATCAACCTATACCTCATATGTTATAGAAAAAAAATAACTTAAAATCATCAATACATTTAAATGTAAAGTATAAATTGAAGATAACAGGAGAAAATCTTTAGTACCTAGAGCTTTGTAAAGATTTCTTAATATATCAAAAACATGATTCATTCAAAAATAAGATAATTTAGCCTTTATTAGAATTAGAAACTATTGTACTGTGAAGACCTGATTAAGAAAGAAATTTAAAGACAAACTACACACTAGGAGAAAATATTTGTAAACCATTTATCTGACAAAGGACTCATACCTAGGATATATTTTTAAAACTCTTAATACAAATAGTAAACTCTTAAAAATCAATATTTAAAAAAAAACACAATCCAGCTAGAAAACAGGCAGGGACATGAAGAGAAATTTCATGGACAAGGACAAAGGTGTACCATGGCAGAGAAGCACATGCAGAAATATTTAATATCACTGGCCACTAGGGAGATGTAAACTTAGATTATGATATGACTCCACATCTCTTAGAACAGCCAAAATAGGAAATAGTGATAATGCCAAATTATCATTTGGCAAGGATATGGAAAAAGTGACCTTCTCACATACTGCTAATGGAATTGGAAAATAGTATAGACAGTTGGGCAGGTTCTTAAAAAAACCAAATAAACCTTTACTATAGAATCCAGCATTCATGCTCTTGGGCATTATGGCCGTGATGTGGAAATTTGTATCTACACAAAAGCCTGTACACAGTTTTTCAGAGCAGCTTTATCTGTTATAACCCCAAAGTAGAAACAATCAAATTGTCCATTGATAGATTATGATTAAACACTATGGTACATCCATACCATGGAATATTACTTGGTAATGACAAGAAATGAACACACAAACTTGGATGGATCTCAAGGACATTATGATGGATGAAAAAGAGCCAGTCTCAAGAAAAAGCATACTACATAGTTCCATCTATATAGCATTCTTTATATAACAAAAATTTAGAGATGGAAAACATATTAGTGGTAAGAAGAGAGTCTATGACTTAAAGGAATAGCACGAGAGAAGTCTTTGTGGTGGTGGAATATTTCTGTATCTTGAGTGTAGTGGTGGATATATGATTTTATATATGTGATAAAATGATACAGAACTATATATGCACATTGTACTAATGCCCAATTCCTGATTATATTATACTATAATTATAATTACTGGTAAGATGTAAACAATGGAGAAACAGTGAAAAGTACATGGGTCTTTCTTGTACCACCTTTTTAGTTTCCTATTAAATTTCTTCAAAATAAAAATTAAAAAATACATGTTTTCAATGCATCTCACGGTAATCCAATGAAAATGCAGTTGCCAAAAGTGCTTTTTAGGATGTGATGCCAATTATTGTTAAAATTATTTTTGTATTGGGGCGCCTGGGTGGCTCAGTCAGTTAGGCGTCCAACTTATGCTCTGGTCATGATTTCATGGTCTATGGATTGGAGCCCCATGTCAGGCTCTGTGCTGATAGCTCAGAGCCTAGAGCCTACTTCAGATTCTGTGTCTCCTCGCTCTGCCCCTTCCCCAATCACCCTCTGTCTCTGTGTTTGTCTCTCTCTCTCTCAAAAATAAATAAACATTAAAAAATTATTTTTTTTATTGAGGTGAAATCACATAGCATTAAAATTAACCATTATATATTATACAACTCACTGGCATTTAGTACATTCACAGTATTGTGTCACTATCACCCCTACCTAGGTCCGAAACATTTCATCAATTTGAAAGGAGACCCATGCTCATTAAACAGTCGCTCCCTACCTGTCCTTACCTGCAGCCCCTGGAAAACCAGTAATCTCCTTAATTGCTCTGCTGTGGATTTACCTATTTTGGGTATTTTCTATAAATGGAATCACAACGTGTGACCCTTTGTTCTGACATTTTTCACATAGCATAATGTTTTGGAGGTTCATCCATGTTGTAGCATGTATCAGTGCTTCATTACTTTTTGTGGAATTTATATTAATATAAATTTATATTTAGAATTTATATTAATATAATCTTATAATATTGTAAGGATGTACATTTTGATACAAGAAAATAGTTATTCCCACAGCTCATGGTTTTCTTATGGAAGATGTAGAATCTAAGCAGGCAGTATAATCACAAGATACAACCAGTAATTCTAAACCCTCTGTGATTTATTTAGGAAGAATTTCTTCTCACTGCTGATTTCCCATTCATTCATCCCATATTAAAAATAAGATATTGGAGCAGTTAGAGATTAGAATATAGGCATTGACTGCTTATTTTGGGAGGGACAAATAATAATGCTTTGTGTAAACAGAAACAAAATATCATCATAACAGCAATTGTAAATTATTAGACAAGGGTCAAAATTGTGATCAAGAATGATCAAGACATAAATATTTTATTCCTTAAAGATTTTAAAAGAAATTTAGGAGATAAATTACTTCAAAAACAGCAAAACAATATGAACCGTGGAGGTACTTAATCTCTTGGTTCTGGTTTATTTAATCTGTGGTCATCTTTGTGTCCTGAAATGCTCCGGAAATTAAATATATAACACTTTTAGGCACCAAGGTCATTGTTTCATAATCCTAGAATTAAAGAACCCTCCAGAAATGTTTTTAGGCATATCTAAGTCATTTTACTATTGTCTGGAAACAACCCAGCATTTTTTTCTTGGTTAGCTCTTTCAGTCAAGCCATTGGTTCTCACCATGGCTATATACACTAAACCACCTGTTACATTGAAAAAAAAAAAATTCCCTTTAATTTTTGTAACGTGAGTTTTTGGAAAGACAGAGTGCAAGTGGGGGAGAGGCAGAAAGAGAGGGAGACACAGAATCTGAAGCAGGCTCCAGGTTCTGAGCTGTCAGCGCAGAGCCTGACATGGGGTTCGAACTCACAAACCATGAGATCATGACCTGAACTTAATGGACTGAGCCACCCAGGTGCCCCCCACCTGAAGGTCCTTGTCTATGCTGTACCCCAGATCAAGTGAATCAGAATCTCTAGGAACAAGCCCAAGTATCTTGTTTGTGTAAAATTCTCAAGTGATCCTAAGGTTCTGCTAGGGTAAGGAATTAAAGAATTAAACCAGTGGATGAGCACCAGAATTACCTGTGAGGCTTGTTAAAAAGAAGCTGTGTCCCATACTCCAGTTTCTGATTCAATAGTTCTGGATGGGACCTGGGATTTTGCATTGTGAACAAGATCCCTGGTGATGCTGTTGCTGCCAGCCCAGAATTCAACTTTGAGGACAATGAATTAATAATATCTTTTTTATTCAGTGAAGATAAGAATACAACTGGCTAATAACATCCTCCATATAAATGCCTTGTAAATGTTTTTTTTTTCCCACTTATTTTAATTTTTTTTCTTTTTAGTGTATTAAGATGATTGGGCCCTAAAGTCAGATGGACTGGTTAAAATGCCACTTCTTCTGTGTAACCTGGGCCAAGTTTCTTATTTTCTAAAGCTTTAGTTTCTAAAGCTTTAGTTTCTTCATCTGTGAAAACAAGCACATCACAGATAATTTGAGGGTTAAATTTGATAATGTATGTAAAGTGATTGACTTACAGTAAATACAATTGTTAACTTTTATCAATAGCTTTCATTTTCAACAATTATAACTTTCCTATGGTGTAATTGGTTATAAAGTTCTGTGCTTCTTTTGATAAAGCAAATAGGGAAAAATATATGCTAAAAATCAGGAAGATGATTATATCTGGGAATCCAAATGAGCAGGTGCTCTCAAAGGACTTACAGAAGGTTTGCGTTTATACATACATATATATATATATATATATATATATATATATATATATATATATATATATGGAGATATATACATATGTATATGGAGATATATATATATATATATATATATATATATATATATATATATATATATATATGTATGTATAAACGCAAACCTTCTGTAAGTCCTTTGAGAGCACCTGCTCATTTGGATTCCCAGATATAATCATCTTCCTGATTTTTGGATATATATACATATATATGGATATATATATATAGTATATATGGTATATATAGTATATATGGTATATATAGTATATATGGTTATATATATACATATATATATATATATATATATATATGTATATATATATATGGTTAAAAGCTTTACTTTGGGAATCAGAAAACCCTGGGATTGAGTCCTGATTGAAGTTTCCATGCTTGTTATGTTCTCTGTGAAATTATGGTAATAAAAGTTCCTACATACTGAGTTTTTGTGATTGTTAACAGAACAGATAATACAGGTACAATGATTAGCACGGTCCTGGACATATCATAGGTATTCAAATGTTAGCTATTATTAACTATTCTTAACTGCTTCTTTAAATATTAACTCTCCTTTCCCTCTTTTAAACTGATGTGTTTTTATGGCTCCTTAAGGGATGTCAGGAAGGAATGTAAATTCTTCAAGGGGAATGCAACTCTTGAGGAGAAATTTGTTTACTATTTCCCCAACACTCATCCAAAAACAAGACAAAAAAAGGAGTGAAGATTTACTCTTCAGACACTAAATAACCTCACTATTTTTTCCCTTGACAGAATCATGAGAAGAGCTGTTGAAATTCCTGGTCAATCATTAGTCTCAATTTCAGGCCTCCAGTTGGACATTTTTGTTAGTGGAGAGCATCACATTTAGGGCTGCTGCCAGCCCTTTGCCATGACTTCCAGCTTGAGATGTAGGGAAGTCTTTCATGTGCTCTCTGGCAGTGTAAGTACAGAAGCCTCTGTTTCCAAACCTTTTTCATGTTTCAGATTTGGCTGAAAAATGGGAACGATCCCCAAACACTCGGGGCATGATGCAAACTGATCCTGAGGAACTGCAGTAGCTGCAGTTGACAGGAGGTATTACTTCACTCATTGCACAAAGAAAGAGTACCCTATTGTTGATAGCTCTAAGTAATGTCTCCCAAAGTGTGGTACACATTCCACTGAGGATATAAAATATTTGGCAGGTGGTTTGTGGACATTCATTTTAATATTCTGTATTTATTTTAATATACATTAGGAAAAAGCACCTGTGATTGGTTTTCCAGATACTCTTGTTTAAGATAAATCTAGGATACACAGAAAACTTAAAATTTGAGTTAAGGAAACTATTAGGTAAATAATAGTACAAAGGGCATGTATGCTTTTTTGATAAATACACTGAGGGAGAATGTGATACAAATTTGGGACACATTTTGCTAAATATTCAGGTTTTGTGCCTCTGGAATTAAAAATGATCCATCTGCATATATCACAAGTAAAAGGAATACTTACCTATAGAGAATAAAATGGTTATGACAATCTTTTCCAATTTTTCAGTTATTACTGGTGGTAATCCAGCCTTTCTTTATTTGCCCCAATTCTCTCTTTCAAGATTTTTACTAACTGTAAGAGGAGGATAAAGAAGAAAGAATCAAAGCACATATTCAATGAAAAAGAAAATAAAAACAGTTCAGATTTAATGGGTACTTCATTTAAGGTTAACATTGAAAGGACGGGCCATTGCCTATAATGTTTGAAGAGGCTGATTAGGCCATTCTATTTTTACAAGTTTTATATACCACTAGAATTTATTTTCTAATTTAATTGCCAAATTCCTAATCTGATTAGAGCCCAAGGGGAAGAAAAATTAGTATTGAAGAAAAAATAGAGAAAAAAAGATTTCCTTTGCTTATGTACAAGTCATGCCAGGCTATATATTTCTTATAAGATTAATAGTAGAGTTTTTCAGTTCTTTTTCATTTTGTCAGAGGCAAACACTTGCTGCTTTATCTCCTTATCCTAGGAAACAGAATGGAGTGATATATGCCACAAGTCTAGTCATAAAAGAAGTCATGAAAATAAGGTCATCTAGTTGAATTGGCCGGAAATGAATCTGATAACAAGTCTTAGTGATGAGGCCTTAAATGGCATCCACATTGCTCCCATGGTTCCCAGGGAATAAACTTCTCATCACACTACCAAGTGACTGGTTTATATGTGTGTCTTCCCTACTAGATGTCTCTGTAGAATAGTATAGTCTTACTAAATTATTTCCAACTCATTTCATTCATTCAACAAATATTTCTTGAACACCAGTTATGTGTCAGGCACTCACTGTTCCAGGTGGTGATGATGCAGCAGTGAGGAAGAAAACATTAGTCCCTGCCCTCAAGGAAACCAAAGCTGTTGATGTGTTGTGAATGTGGTCACCTTCTCATATGAATCACTTAAATGTGATTTTTAAGAGGTTCAGAAGCAATTTAAAACAATGGAGAAGATGAAATTATAGGGAATGGAGTTAGGTAAATGTAATCATAACATTCAACAAAACAAGTTTAAAAGGATCATTTTTGAGCACAAGGAAGAAAATTCAAATTTAGAAACAGTAACAACATTAGAAGCGCTTGATATGCTCTAGACATGTGTTGAGTACTTTATATCCATTATTATGTTTAATCTTCACATCTCCCTTATAAAAGTGATACTGTATTATTATCCTCATTTTCTGGGTAAGGAAATTAAGCTTAGAATAATTAAATGTCTTATCCGATGTGATTCAATTTTGTTAAATAGCATAAACAGGAAATAAGCAAAAACAAAAAAGCAATTTGCCTCCCACCTTAACCACTACAGAACAGTTCATCCAACCTCTGATGAGCAGAGGTTGTCACAACTCTCTAATCACAGACAGAATAACAGAATCACAGAAAGTCTTGTATCTTCCAGTCACTGTTCAGTGGAAGTCATTTATCAGCTTTGGCTTCAAGGATTAGTCACCATCCACGTGCCATTTGGTACATGATTCATCACATGGTGATTCCAGCCATTCATTTCCAATCATATTCTTTCTGAGTTTCTGAGAAGATGTAAAATATGTGTTCTATCTGAAGTTGTAAAAGTTGAGATAGACCTTTGCATTTTTTTCTCATCTAGGAATCAAGATTTCTATAGGGAAAAAAAGAAGAAAGGAGGCAGTTAATAAATACAAAGTGGTTTGTATGCTTTTTCCCATAATAAAATCTCATCTCACTGGGTCTCCGATGGAAATCTTTCTCCATTCTGGTATGAGGGGAATGTTGGCATCTGTATTTCTACTTGTTACAGTCTCCAGCTGTTTGTTTTCTTTTATGACTTGGGTACTTGTAGAAGTTATCTCTTGTAGAATTAACAAGTAACCTCACACTGGAAGGTATTTCTACAATGTTTCTTGAATGGTTTTCAACCATAGTCTGTGGGTGACTGGGACTGGTGGGTACTGTTTTTGCTGCGATTTCATTTCTGGAATTTGCTTTGAAATATATGGATCCTGAATCTCTTATGCGACTCTCCAGAAAGTGGGGTCTTGGAACCTAGTAAAGATGAACACAGGAAAACCTACAGGGGAGGGTGATGCTTGTATGTCTTCAGATCTCATCATCAGGAATTATGAGTCAGTCAGACAGTCAGCTGGATCACAAATATTTATTAGTTGCATTCTGTATGCCAGAAAAAGGGGATAGATACAGTCTAGGCTCTGGGAAGGCTCTAATCTAGTGTGAAAGACCAAAATGAAACAAATTGTTTTATTTGTGTTCACATTAAAAGTCTAACCCAGATATTAGCTCCATATATGACCAATGATTCTTCTCGCTCATGCCAAAGAAGTCACTTGCCCAAAAGCCATTCATTTTACTGAGAAAGAGGGATTTTATCTCACGGGAAACATCATTGTACTGTAAAACTCTGTACTCGATGTATCTTCCCAAGTTTCTCATAGCCACACGGCCACAGGTTTCCTCTTTCTTCTGACTCTTCTCCAAACCTCTCTAGCTCCCAGTTTTCTATTTCCAGATCTTCCCTTGAGTCCCTTCTCTACTTTCTTATGTGGAATAAATTAATCATGTCTGAGCTCTTTCCAACGTATAGGTAGCTACAGGTAAAAACTGATTTAGATAGCAAGACACCCACCAAACCAGAAATTTCTCTTGTCAGAGGCAGGGAAATATTTACATAATAGTTTTTACGTTCTTCACCTACCTATATTTCTCCACCCACCGCAGTATCTTCCTCACCCCATCCACTGCAGTATCTCCATCTCTTTGCAGTCTTTCCAATTTGTTTGAGAGGTACCAGTGGATATTTCACATGTACTCATGAAGTGCCATCAGTCACCAGGTGATATTCTCCATCTTCTTGTTTTTCTGTTTTAACCCCCTGTGGTATTTCCATCTGTTGTGGATACCTTTGATGCTTACATAGTTGAGTGAAGGGGTCTTGGCTCTGCCTCCAGGGATTACAGCCAAGTTCTTCCTTTTAGACATAGCTGCCACTGCCATAGCCCTGCTGATATTCTTGAACCCTGAAAGTGCCAGAGCAGAGTCATAAAATATGGTGCCCTTCAAATATAGGATATATTTCAAGAATATATCCACAGAATATGTGCTGAATGACATTGTGTTAAGTATACAAGGGAGGAGAATGCTTTCCCACCCGTTTTGTCATCATAGGGATCTATATGAAAACTTGAGAGGTGCCCGATGGTGTTTTTGAGAAATAAACTCTATTTTATATTGTTTGATGTTATTTTAGGGTAATATATATAACAAATGATATAGCACAGGTCAGACCATTCAGAATTGATCCTAAGTATAATCTGAACAATCAGATTGGATGCTTGTTAGTGGATGGGACAACCATACTGGTGCATCTTTGCTTAATATTAGCTCTGTTTTGGAAGATTATAACATGAATCCATGATGGCCATGGTTAAGAGGAGGAGGAGACTCATCTCAGTTATAAATGCCATGTTGTTCCTGTCCCCTAAATTTAAGAAATCCTTTCTTCCTTGTTTCCTAATCCTGAGTATGGTTGAAGGCATTATAGCTCAGTGGGATATGAATGTGCACCCTAGATATATGGATTGAGTATCAAATTGAGTATCTTGCTCTGCCACATAAGAGATCATAGATCTTGGGTAATTAACCTGTATGTGCCACAATCTTTCTCATCTGCAAGATGGAAATAATAATACATAATTACGGGGGTGCTGTAATTGTTAAATGAGGAAATTAATTTGTTATGGATTAAAAAATGTTGTGCATTTTTATTGTGCCATGTTATTATATCTAACTCATTCTTTAGAGCAAGTTTGGCTTCATCCCAATTCTAGGCAGACTCACCCGCACCTTCAAAATGTAACAGAAGTAATTGAATTAGCTCATTCACTCTTTCATTTGTTCTTTCATTCCTTCAACCAAAGTGCATAGTAAGTGCTGGGAAATCAGTGATGAAAGAGATTACTTTATGAGCTCACAGCTAGAGAGGGGAATAAGCCAAAAAAGACATAATTAGAAAGCTGTGTAAAAAGTGCCATTATGGAGATATGAAAAAAGGTTATTGAAACACATCAGAATCACTTATTAAGCCTGGAGAAATTAAGAAAGGTTCCCGAAGGAAGTAACGGTGACTAGTTGTTAGGACAGATTTAGGGCCATCAAGTTTCCATGTAAATGGTGTTCCCTGCCCCACTGGAAATTTCTGGATGAGGCTAATGTTTACTAGGACTATTACAGATAAGAGATCAGAAATTTAAAGCATAAACCTCCTTATTCTAGAGCTCTAATAATGCAAATAAAATGCAAGGATACAAAGCTTTCAAGATCAAGCTACCTCAGTATTCAACTGAATACAATTATTTAGTTCTTTAGAACTTTTTTTTAAACCTTTTTGGAGGTATGGCAGAGGAATATATTTTTTTAACATGGGTTGTTTTTCATATTACTTCTTAAATTCTGAAGTCTCCTAAATGGCTGAATAGTCAGCAACAGCGACCCACAGTATTGCTGTTGGTTAGGTTCACGTCCTTGGAAGAATATTGTCCTTAGCATCTCATAAGGATCCTCAAATGCACCCAGTGTTCCTCAACTGAAGTCCCCAAACAGGAGTTCATTGTACATGTCCCTGTGTTTTCCAGCTGATTAAAATTATCTTGAGACCTTCCCCCCCCCCCCCGCCCCCAGATTGACATTACTACTTGCAGTGTCATGTCTGTTCTTTCTTTCTTTCTTTCTTTCTTTCTTTCTTTCTTTCTTTCTTTCTTTCTTTCTTTCTCTCTCTCTCTCTCTCTCTCTCTCTCTCTCTTTCTTTCTTTCTTTTTCTGGAAAAGAAAGAAATCAATGTCTCTGTCTCTCTGTCTCCTCCCTCCTTTTAAGTACTTGCTTTTCAAGCCTCCCTTTCCTAGTTGTGTACTCTTCCCTCAGGAAAGTGTGCATTCCTTCATTACATTTCTTCAGATTGGAAAAGTGTATATGAACAAGCATGTGTAGATTCACAGAAACTTACACACACACACACACACACACACACACACTCACACTCTACATAGAGAAACAGAATTGTAAGTCTTGGCTGTTAAAAAACACAGGAACACTTTAATAGAAGCCTCACCACTCACTCTTGTATCTTTTGCTGATTTTCAGCTGTATTTAGTTCTTAATGAATCACTTAAGGTGTTGGTTTTGGATTCTCTTTTTTCCAGGAATAATTTTCAAAGCATCAATGTTGGAAAATGATTTTAGACTTGGAAAATGATTTTAGACTATCTGCCAGTTTACTTTGTCCTTGTGAGCCCTTAAAAACTCTACTGCACAGGTTACCTGTCACTCTTGTTTCTTTTTTTTTGGGTACAGAAGAAGGATTAAATCACTTTGGTGCTATAAACTGGTTTTTAATCAGTTGTTTTACTTCTCAGTACCATCACTTAGTCTGCTTTAGGGCTGTGAATCAGTGCAGCTGGAGCCCTTTGGAAGCCTTTTGGCTGGCTTGGAATCGGTTCACTAGATTTGACATACTGGCACCATCCCTGGCTGGCTATGTGAGCTGTGACCAATTAGGTTTGCTATGACTTAGGTTTCCCATCAGTAAAATGGGATTAAACATAATATCCATGTTTCAGATTCATTGGGATAATTAAATGAGATCGTATGTAAGGAGTGCTTAATACCAACGTGGAAAATATTAAGCTCTTAATAAATGTCATTATTATTAGTGCACATGAGTGACATATCAGCCAACAAAGAGACATGCGACAGAAGGAGGAAGCTGCAAAGGCAGTTCAAGGGCTTTATTGCTATATTTGGTATTATTTGCTTCCATTTCTGTCAGATCAGAAATTTGTTATTTGCTATGAGAAAGACTGATAAATCTGGGCACGATATTTTTCTCCTAAGTAAATCACATTTTTTTCCTGGAATTTGTT
Organism: Panthera leo; assembly: GCF_018350215.1. Taxonomy (NCBI): domain Eukaryota; kingdom Metazoa; phylum Chordata; class Mammalia; order Carnivora; family Felidae; genus Panthera; species Panthera leo. The sequence continues at coordinate 52,534,837 of NC_056695.1, read as the reverse complement.
TTGCCCTCTCCTCTAACTTTTCCCTACACACCAATCTCTAATCTTATTGCCCTTTACCCACTGACCTGTACCTTGAGGACACAAGAGTCAACATCTGTGGCTTCTGTTTTTATGCCATGACAGCCGTTGAGAAGCTCCATTCCTGAAAATCCCTCCCAGTTCTTGATGAAAGCCCCTGCTCGTAATTCCTGTTTTCTGCACATACTTAGTAAAGATTTCAGTGCCATAACCTTAATTCTATAATTATACCCTGTTCTTTATGTTTTACTGATCCTTTTGTTCAAATGTTTACACCCTACATTTGGGAAATTACCTTCTGATAATTTTTGTTTCTTAATGGAAACAGATTTCTCCCAGACAGCCCTTTGCTGGCCCATTGACACACCTGATATATGTTTATTCTCAGATAGTTTTTCTGTGTAGTCACAGGAGACTTTATGGCGAACTTCCATACCAGTGTTAAAGATAGCCATAGCAACACCAAAGAGGTCCTTGTGAAATCTGTGCTTAGGACGTACCACAGGAATTAATAATTCTCTGGCCACTGTTTTAAATTGTAACCACACTGTTTTTGTAAGAAAGTTGCTCAATTTGTATACACAGAGCACACAGGGCTGCGTTCTGATCAGGGGTATAGTTTCATTTAAAATTCTTATCTCAGAAATCTAAATACTCAGATTATTCTGCTTAATATGCACATGCTATCTACATTCCTTTGAGTGACAAGTTATGAAAATTTGTTTTGCTAATTTGACCCTCCCTGATAACTGTCTCCAACTCCTAAAAGTCTGAGTGAATACAAGGAGAGAATACCATCTCTAAAAATGTTTTTAAATTCTTTTTCCCAGAGTCAAGGATAATTTTGTAAAATATTTATACAGACATCATTCATTATCAAAAATTATTTTACTGGACATTATGCTAATGTTTCTTCTTAGAGTTCCCCGATTACATACTAACTTTAAAAACCTAGTGCTAGTTTGCTAGGTTTTAGTAGGTCAGCATGCACAGCAAAAGTGTATTAAGGTGGACTGCTCTATTTATTGATTTGCCCGGGATCTTCTAAAGGCTGGAGGCAATTGTCTGCGGAAGGGGGCGGGAGGGCTGTACATGATCGAGGTCGTGCGCATCTAGCCAATTTGTAAGACGATCCGCTGCTCCAAGCCATCAGCCACCCTTAGCATAGGGGCACACTCATGCATTCCTGTCAAGTCATCTTGTGAAAGGCTGCCTGCTTCCAGCTCGGCTTGGATGTGCAACCTTAATAAAACTCACTGAGGTCTGGGAGAAAATAGCAGATCTGCTGCAGATAGGGTAGGGGAAAGGGTCTAGAATATGTACACGCAGCTGACTCAGGCAGGCTCTACGCTGAACGGTCACACAGAGAGGAAACAATAAATCTCAGCTACTATGCAATAAATATCTCAAGGAAACTACCATTATAGTGAAATAAAAAAAAAAAAAAACTAACATTTTAGAACAAAGCTAACAAATGGCTAGTTTTCTGTGATTCTTTTTCAAAAGTTTTCTCTGAGGGGGATAAAGTCAAACAAACAAGCAGTTTTACCTAAAATAAAGACTAGTTTAAAGGTCAGAAGAAAGGAGCAAGTTTTTGCGAGAGGCACAGAAGGAGAGAGCTGGCAGTACAATGACAGTTTTCCTTTCCTTTGCTTTCCTCGCTGCCATTCTGACTCACATAGGGTGCAGCAACCAGCGGCGAAGTCCAGAAAACGGTGGGAGAAGATATAACCGGATTCAACATGGGCAGTGTGCCTACACTTTCATTCTTCCAGAACACGACGGGAACTGTCGTGAGAGTACGACAGACCAGTACAGCACAAACGCTCTGCAGAGAGATGCTCCACACGTGGAACCGGATTTCTCTTCCCAGAAACTTCAACATCTGGAGCATGTGATGGAAAATTATACTCAGTGGCTGCAAAAAGTAAGTGATTGCTTTCAGTTTCTAATTGCACAGAGCCTTTTCCGTTCTGCACTGCAGCTGACTTAGAGTTCCTTAGGGGGGCATTTGTGTGTTTACCTTTTGCTCAGGGGTGGGGGTGGGAGGGAGGCAGTGTTTGCAAATGCAAGCCGGCTGGCTCCCAGTGACTTCATGGGTGAGCCAAGGTTTTCAGGCTTGTTGTGCAAGCCTGTGAAGGTAGGGTGGCAACCCGTTTATGTGCCTAGCAGTGGCACATTTTATGATGTTTCTGGTTTCCTCTTACTTAAAATTTAGCTTGATTTTTCTGTCAAAGCCCAACTTGGAAAAAAAAACCAAAAAGCCTTGTGTGTCTTGAGAAAGTTGGTGAAAAAAGAAAATAATGACAATACTAATTTAGAATCAAATCAATTTCACACCAGGAATTTTGTGCAGCTAGGGTGAGGAATCGTCACCAAATACTTGTTTTTCTCAACCTCTAGTAAAGTTAATATGAAATGAGAGTAAGTGTAAAGTATGATATTTGGTTGGAGAAATTGTGTAAGTATATAAAGACAATTAATTTTAGCAAGTAATAGAATAGTAGAGGACAGATTTATGTCATATATTTTTTCCATCCCTGAAAATCCTGAAGATAAATTTTAATGTGAACTCCTCAGGAAGAGGTTGTTTGCCCAGTGGGAAAGGAGAGATTGAGCTGGTGGTTGCTGTTTTCAGAGCGTGCACCTGCAGATTGGAGCTGAGCACGTGTAGGCTTTGCTATAGTCCTGAAATACCTCTTTTCTCAGGACATTGTGGTAACCACAGTGCCATGCAGGAAGTATCCAGATGAATGGTAATGTTGAATATGCAGTTAATCCCAATTTATAAAAATCAAAATGCACATTTTATTCAGTTTTTCTCTATAAACCATTTAGAAGTTTTTGTTGAAAATATGTCTGTTAAAATATGAACATACTTTCTGCAGCTCCTTCTTTCTTTGCTCTCCGTTTGTGTAACAGGTAAACAGCAGATAACAAGAGTATTCAACTATGTCAGTAGAAGGGTGGCAATATCAGATTTGTGAAAATTCTTCTCTCCTGGAGATCTTTGCTAAAAATTCATTTGGTGCATATAGGTAGGAACATAGCCAGTCCAGTCTTCTTTAAATTAGTCTTTTAACAGAGCAAGCACTTTAAGAAGATGGGCGAACGACAAATGCTCTGTTTTCCCCCGAGTTGTCACGCTCACTTAGAGCACTGCATGCTGAATCATGCGAGTAATAGTTATTCTACTTTTGTCCACTAGGGACTGAACTAAGATCACTGATACTTTATTTGACAAGTTAACTGAAACTGGGTAGTTTCAGAGTTTCCAAACCTGGAATTGTAGTTAATCTTCCTATTGTAGACTACAGGTGAAAAAGATCAATAGGGGCGGAAGAATAGAAAGCAAACCAAATTCTGCACCCTTTTGATAATTGTAGTTTAAATTTCAAGCACTAATTGTAGCAGTAGTTTGTAATAGGATATCTGTTTTATCTTTAGCAAAATATATTTTAATAGTAAACAAATTAATTTGGTTAAATTGCTTATTACTATTCTCATTACAGCATCCATCTAGTTTTTAATGAGAATTCAATCATTAAAATTAGTCTGGATAATTTGAAGGGGCTGGGAGGGAAATTTAGTCCCAAATTGTCCCACTCAAGCTATTCTACCAAAAATGTAATATTTTGTTTATGTAAAACATAGAGTCAGAATGGTGATTCAGACATAGTAATGCATATTTTTTGTTGCTATGCAATGATTCAGCAGCAATAAGGTAAATATGTGATTCTATTGGGCTTATGTCATGCACATGTTTCGTATGTTAATTTATTGTGTGAAATAAATTTGATTTTTGTTTGCATTGTTCTTGGTCAATGATTATGGCATAGTTTTCAGATTATGGCCAAGCATAACTATGCAAATATTCTTTGGTTACATTGACCCTTGCTAACGTGAATTGAGCTGATTATATGCTGAAAATGTCCCTGTTGGTATGAGTCAGAGCATTTGGCTTGACTATTGTCTGCTTAAATTTGCATATCTTTTGTCATTGTTAATGCGATTGGTAGGAGGATCAAGAAACCAAATAAATTCTTTCAGCAAAGGACTTGTTAAAAAGCTCTCTCAAGTTTCCCTTAATTAGAGGATTTTTTTACTTCAGGTTCTAAATTTCTTGTAATGTATTTATTTTGATAATTCAAATGGAAATCTTTTTACTGTAACTAGTATGCTTAATACTGCAAGTTGTACTACTTCTATTTTGATTCCGAATAGTTGTGTTAGGATAAAAAGCAATGCAGTGCAGAAACTGAGGTTATCAGTGTAAATGCAATTAAATCATCCATTTAGCAAAATAATTAATCAAAGCATGGTGATTATTATGCAGCTCATGGCATCACTACCAGGAAAGTTTTTGATGTAGAATGTGTGTTCCAAATGCTAGATGCAGACAGATGATAATTTATGTTAATCTGATACCTTCCATGAAGTTTGGTAAACTGGATTCTTTTACAAATATTCTTCACAAGACATTGGCTGTTACTTACACTCTCACACCTCATTTCTGGTCTTGCCATTGAACAAGATGAGAAATAAGGTATGCGAGGTGGCAAATGATGTGTCGCTTACCATAAGTGTTGGAACTGTTTTGGCACTTGTCTCTTGATATGATGGATTTCATTCAAGGAGATCAACTTTACATAGTAACCTGTCAATTAACACCAATTGTGACTTAGGTTGCTAGCATTATTTTCACTTGTCAGATGGGGAAGAGCAATATAAATAATAAGCTCAAAAATCACCCTTTCATTGGGTAAAACACCTGGGCTGTGTATCTAGATTCAACTCTCTTCAATTGTATAGTTCTTTTCAGAATTATGAGCAAACCGTACCCAATACCTGAGATGACCAGGTCTTGGGATATTAACAGTAAGTACAAATGGCCTTTGTGACTTTGCCACTCTCATTTGATTCCTTTCTACCTTTCTTTGACAGAGAAATGTCTACTGTTTAATGTCACTATGTCTTGTGCTTCTTGAATTATTGTTTTCTTTCTCCTGTATCCCAGAAGTTCACTAATATGTATACGTATACGTGTATGTCTTTTGCCTTCGCCAAATGATGTCTTTTTGTTGTTGTTGTTGAAAGTATAAATTGAGTAAAAAAACATACCTTGTAACAGAGAACAAGGGTCTAGCTACTGCAAATATTTTACATTAGATAAAATTGATGAATTGATGATTATTAGTAGAAAATGTAGGTATGAATTGCCATCCAAAATATTTTAATAAGTGAGAAGGTTTTACTGGAACACTTGGCTAAATGTTTCTATTGACAGCAATTTTTGACTAATAACATCCTCTACTTACATTCTTTGTTTCAGAGAATTATAATCATCTTTTTGAAACTCCTATATTACCAATATTAACCCATATTAATATCCACTAGAATGTGACGTCCGTGAGACTTTGTGTATTCGCCTACTGCCATATCCCCAGGGCCTAAAACAGTATACAGTCCTTTGCAGACAGACAGTAAATATTTGTTGAATGAATAAATGGATGCATTGTCTATGTGTTGCAATCTATACTTTACCATGTACTATTAACAATTTGTTTTGGGTGTACCCTTTACCTCCCTAACTAGATTGTAAGTTGTCATTTAGGCAAGCACTACATCCTACAATTACTTTTGTCTTGATATTAATCAAAACGATATTGAGTCTGGAGTAGGTGGTTACTAATTATCCAAATTGTATTTAGCCAGTGATCTAGGATCTCAAAAACTTGTACCTTCACTCCATCTTGTCCACTTAATTATTCTTCGAGTCAGTTTTGTTGCCAGTTTCTCTAGGACATGTACCTGCGCTCCACTTCTCCTCCCAGGCTGAGTTCTCCCATGTTGTCATAATACGTTCATTGCATGTGTCATGCTAGCACTGCGCTTCCTGTCGTTTTCATTATTTGTTTTGAGGCTGTTTTCCGACTCAGAGTATGAGTCCCCTTGAGTGTAGTGAATAGTTCTTTACCCATATATATCTGAAATGTTTTTTAAGGGTTTGAACAATATCTCTGTTACCATCATAATATTAAATAAAAGACATCAGGTGCTCCAGTGTGTGGTGCTAGAATAAAATAATGAAAATTAGGAGAGCTTGTAACTGCTTTTAGAGGCTAAAGTTTGCTTAAATCCTTTGTGCTAGTTTACTTGAGGGTCAGTTAGACCTTCCTTTGGGGAAAAAATAATTTTGGACTTCCAGGCCAGTAGGCAACAATTTACTGCATACAATAATGACATATATTTGCGTATAATATGTGCACATATGAATCTATGTGATTGGAAATGACCGCCCATCTGTGCATTGTTTTGGTGGCTCATGACTATGCAAAATAAGCCAGAGGGGATGTTCTGTGTTTTATTTGCACTTGTAGAGGTGCTTCCTGAATGTGTGAAATGAGTGGACAATTGATAAGTATGTTTTTAAAAAATTGTCACTAAACTTGAAGAAAATATGCATATATAATTTATGCACTAAGATGGGAAAAAATGGCACTTGCCAAGAAAGTTTAAAGGAATAATTGTCTTTTAAATCCAGTTGTAGAAATGTCCCTACCAACTTCATCTGAGATCAGCTCTTGGTTTTCAAGCCAAGTAGAGAGTCTTCCCCTGTATTAACTTTTCAATGAATAGTTAGGTTTTATTTGTTGCTTGTTATATTTTAGAATCAAAAGATCCAAGAAGACAGAAAAACCTTTCTGAGTCCTAGAAGTTAGGCAGTTGGAGCTATCATAGTCTTTTGGATTTCTCTGTAGGAAGAAGCAAGCCTCTTCTCAAACTGTCTGCCTTGGCAGATTGCAGGATTTTTGAACCAGGGCAAGTAGGTCCTTTACTATGGGTGATTGCAACTGTTCTTTACCCCTGACCATGCCATTTCACAGAAGCCTTTTTTAAGTAGCACCAATCTCATATGGAATTATTGGTTCAATGTGATCTGAAATGAATATGAATGTATCATTCTTTTCCTTAAAATTTTCCTACAGTTTTTCATTATGTAAGACTAAAATGCAAATTCTTTACATTGAGGCTATATATGATCTGCCCCCATATTCCCCTCTAGATTCATCATTTACAACATTTCCCTTATTCCAGTTACTCAAATGACATTAGCCTTCTTGTTATTTCTATAAAAGGCCAGTTTATTTCTGTCTCAGGGACTTTACATGCTATTTACTTATCTAGGAAAATTCTTCCTCCAGATATTGGCATGGATGGCTCTTTCTTTTTATTCAGGTCTTTGCTCAGAAGTCATCTTCTTGGAAAGTCTTTTCTGAGCACTATTACCTACCACCTTCCTGAATTCTACTAAGTGACTTTTTGGCATATAATGCTCTATTATTTCTTTGTGGCACAGCATGACCTCTTATTGCTTATTGTTTGTCACCTTATTTATTTTTTCTCCCTCTACCTATAATGTAAATGCCAGAAGAGGTCCTTGTCTGTCTTATTCTCTGTAGTATACCTATATACACAACACATAGTAGACCTTCAATAAATATTTGCAAAAGATATTCTCCTGAACCTTACACTCTATGAGGTAGAGACTGTGCCTGTCTTGTTCACTAGTTTTTATTTATTATTTCGTCTGTTATTTTTTATAGCAGATCTACTTTTCTAGGATAATACCTGGAACATAGTTGGAAAGAACACTTTTTTTTTTTAATGAATAGAGAAATGAATGAATTCCATGAGTAGATTTGGGCTATAATTAAATATTTGTATGAAAATGAAACACTCAACTATATTCCCTGTGATACCCATCTAACTATGTACTAGGACAAATTTTAATCTTCTGAATTTCCATCATTTAAATCAAGGATCAGCAAACTATGGCCCTTGAACTAAATCCTGACTGCCACCTGTGTTTGTAAATAAAGTTTTATTGAAATAAAACCACACCCATTCCTTAATGTAATTGTCTATGCATTTATAAATAAAATTTTATTGAAACCGAGCCACACCCATTTGTTTCTGTAATGTCTATGGCTGCTTTCTTCTTACAAAGGCAGAGTTGAGGGGTTGCAACAGAGACCACAGATGCTAACATTTAATATCCTGTCCTTTACAGAAAGTTTCCCGACCCCTGTCCTATACCACAAAAGGAATATGGTATTAATATTGGGACCATTGCAAGGTAAATTGTGAAGTTTGTTGTGTGGGAAAAAGATCGCCCTCCAGGAGGTCAAATAATCTTTAGGTCCATGCCAGTTGGCAGAGAGCCTGAGTAAGCCATTTCTTGGCTTGGTATCTGGACATGCTGTGAGGTGACATTTTAGAGGAGTTCCAGGCAAGGAAATTTCATGTCTTTCCTTTCCTCTGCCCATCATTATGTGGACAGAGAAATATTCCAAAAGCAAATACATGTTAGAACAGAAAAAGCACCTGAATAACAATGCAGATCACCAGCATCTGGGTTTACCAGGCCTTGGTGCCAGGGTTCTTTGCTTTATGTACTTGTTTCAACCTGTTGGTTGTGGCATCAGCAAGAATGTTGACAAAACATCAGAGGCATTCTGTTTTCATGGCACTGGGGCTTCAGCTCAGCCTCTTAGGTTCAATTTATTTAGAAACCTTTCCTCCCTCTATCATTTGCTTTAGGTATAAGCATTACAAGTATTCCCATTTGTGTAGATGATGGGAGGGGAGGAGCAACAAGTGGGTTGTTCAGGCACAATTTACAGAGGTTTATCAGCTGCTGTGCTATAACTTGCTACTTGAGGAGGTTTTGTTTTCATTCTGCCATGGCCTTGTCTCTGTGTAGAAACAGCATCCTTTTCCTGAGACTTGTCTTCTTTTCTTTTTTTAATACCATTTGCTTAGATGCACAACCCTAATTACATTCTGAGTCATCCTCCCCTTTTGTTCCAATACAAGATTATCATTTGCTGTGAAGTTGGGAAGTTCCAAACCTCCTTTGGTTCTGGCCCCATGGTCATAGAAGGGAGGGCCTCTTAGTGTTTAAATCTCTTTACAAAGTGTACAAAAGATATGCCCCCTCCCTTATCAAAGATGTTTCTAAAGAATGAAGCACTCCAAGGATTATCTTTTCTTTATATTTGAGACTCTGTACCAAATACTTTTCTCGAATTCTTACACAGAAATAGCAGAAGTAAGAGGTTTTTGAGTTTGTTTGGTCTAGGTTACCTAGCCAAATGACCTGACTTCTTCCTTCAAACATATGAAAAGGTAATATTTAACAGAGAAAATGGTATAAAACATAAAGCCCAGCATAACCCTACTGGCAGCTAATAATTTAATCAATAACATATTTGGACGTTTGCATATTTAGTGATAAGTACTGGAGAATATAGAGTATAGCAAATATAATAAATGTTATTTGTATATACATGCTACATGGCTACAGGTTACTTATTATGGGTCTGCATTGGCATGTAGTTCCTAAGTTTGTATTGAATTATTGAAAGGGCATGCAAATTAGCGTAAGTATCAAGCTGTACCTAAAGTAAGTCAGTAGCTGAAATACTAGTAATATGCAAATAAGATGTGAGTATCTTGAAACAGTAATGTGTACATGGAAGCCACCAAACTCACTGGTATAAAATATGTAAACTTACTGTATATTTCTGTGGAATTGCTGATGATAATTTTGAAAGGTGGTCTGAAAATTTAGTTACATGTATCATTCTAATTCATTAGGATCATGAAACCTGAATGAGTTGAATCATAGTACTAGACCCTAAAGATTATTAGAGGGTTTCCATTCTCAGAGAATGAATAAATATTTTAAAACTCCAAAGTGCATTTTGCTACTAAACCTTTAGAGATAATCCCAAGATTTTGTAAAACATTTTAACACTGTTCTTCTCTTTACTGTTTATATGTAATTGACTATATTAAAATACAGTGGATATTTATTGTGGCTAAAGGTTTGCTACACCCAGCAGACTTTGCATCCACCTTATCTCAACTGCACAGATACAAGACGTGAGAATTGTATCCTTATTACTAAATCACTAGTCTTCTCTTTGTTTTCCAATTTTACCCAGCTTTTAAATAATAAGAACAGAGCTATAATAATCATTAGTTTTAATACTTATTGAGGGGCGCCTGGGTGGCTCAGTCGGTTGGGCGTCCGACTTCAGCTCAGGTCACGATCTCGCGGTCCGTGAGTTCGAGCCCCGCGTCGGGCTCTGGGCTGATGGCTCAGAGCCTGGAGCCTGCTTCCGATTCTGTGTCTCCCTCTCTCTCTGCCCCTCCCCTGTTCACACTCTGTCTCTCTCTCAAAAATAAATAAAACGTTAAAAAAATTTTTTTTTAAATAAAAAAAAATACTTATTGAATAAATGAATAACTTATTGAATAAATTGAATATTTATAACTTTAAAATGTGAATAATATACTGAAGGTTTACTATTTTTGAACAAATGAACTGATAAATTCCAAATACTTCTTAGCAGTGGAACCCCGTTTCCAAGCAAATTATTAGGTAGAAGCTGCATATATAATCTAGATGCAAATAGATGGGCTCGAAGGGAACCAAAGTGAGATCCTGCCTGGACCCTCTTCCTCAGCTCCTCCCCCAGAGGCGTTCATCAGGGGATCCTGTATGTTCAAAGGAATATAGTTTCAGAATGACTGCAATCAAACTTCCAAATAATCAAATATTAGTGAGGTAAAGCTGCCAAAACCAGTCTACTGGCAGACAGGAAGAAACATAATGTTTGATAGTTTGAATCTTTTTTGACAAGTTAGCCTAAGAATGTCCAACTCTGCCATCTACAAAGCCAGGTTAAGATTATCAATGTGAGGGCACCTGGGTGGCTTATTCGGTTTAGTGTCCGACTCTTGATTTCAGCTCAGGTCATGATCTCGCGGTTAGTGAGCTAAAGCCCCCTGCAGGTGTCTGTGCTGACAGCACAGAGTCTGCTTGGGATTCTCTCTCTCCTTCTCTCTCTGCCCATCCCCTGCTTTCTCTCTCTCTCTGTCTCTCCCTCTCTCTCTCTCTCAAAATAAATAAACATTTAAAAAAAAGAATGTTAATGTGTAAGTTACAAAAATACAGGTTGTTCTTGACTCTGAGAATGTTGAGGCCCACCCATACCTAACATGACCAAAATATGTTAAGATAATAGATAACTCTTGGACAATTAATAGCAGATTGTATAACTTATCTATTTCCTGAATTATCCAAATGCATGATAGTTTACATTTACTTATCTTAAATTTCAGAACATGAATTACACTGAAAATACCTAATATCTCAAACTACAATATTCACTTAGAATAGAATTCATTGTTAAGGATAGTGAAAGGAGATCTGAATTTTAAGTAGGCATTTACATATTTTCAGAATTTTCAATAATTCCTGTTAGGTCAACTTAGCTTACCTTTGTTTTTATTTCTAGTATATGATAGCAGGAAAAGGAATCTCAGAATTGCCAATTTCATATTCATTTGTGCTGAAACATTAATAAAATGCAAGTAAGATTATTTGGTATTATTTAAGCCATTTATCCTGACTGAGAAGGTTAATTTAGTTAAGACTAGATAAAACCAAACTTAAATCCACTTTCCCAATACACCTAAGCTGTAACATATCACAATGTGCTGAGAGAGGACAATCATCTGAAGGTGACATCTTTAATTGTATTGCCCCTGATGAGCTTGTTCTCTTTTTTTTGGAGATGAATAATACACGGCCATTTGATATACTGAGGAGTGAGGGCTCCAAAGTGAAGCCTTATATGAATTTATTATTAACTTTCTTATTATGTTAGAAATGAGAATCCTAATCATTTTTTCTGGCTTTCCAATGGCCTACTTTTTTCCAAACTCCTACTTCTCCTTCTGTAGTGGGGAGACTTCTGGGACTTGAAACCAGAAAAGATATGTGATGGGGGCAGTCCTTTGAGCAGGAAGGACAAAAGGACTCAAAGGAATTCATTCCTGGCCTGACTTTCCTTTTCATCCCCCGTCTCTTCTCTGGCATTATTTCCATAAGACCTATGTGATGCTTCTTGTACTGGCAGCCATGGCGTGGAAGTGCAGGAAAGAGGATGGGCAAGAGAGAGGGTGAATGAACAAGTTTTCCAGTGACTGTCCCTTTATTGGGGGTTGGGGGCACAGTGAGGGATCGTGGGACTATAGCAGTGTCCAGAGGACTGCTCCATAAGAGACGGCAGTGAGTTCTGTTGTGGGATTTCCGAATACAGGCATAAGTCATAGAACTAAACACCTGCTATTCACAAAGGACAGGCAGCCAGTTAGCCAGTTATCTAATCAAATATCCACAAGGTGGTCTGCTGGGTACTGGGAGACAGTGATGAATCCACTACAGCCGCTGTTGTTGAGAAGCCTAAACCACTAAAATAGATAGTAAACGCATTGTTTGTGTCCACTGTTTTTTCTATGTCAAAGAGAGAGCTATGCAGTGATGAAGTGTGTTGTACCTAAAGCCAGACTGCCTGGATTTGAATTTTGACAATACTACTTCCTTGCTATGTGGCCTTGGGCAACTTTCTTAACTTCTCTGTGCCTCATTTGTATTATTAGTAAACTTGAGGTAATAACAGTACCTACATTATAGGCTGATTGCTAGGAGTAAAGTTAATTTACCTAAATTACCTTGCATAAGTTCTCTCACATGGCAAATGTTAAGTAAATATTAGTTATTCCTTGGGGGCAGTTCTGGGTTATAGTAATAGTTAAATGTTGAACCCTTTTACCAACTATCAAGCCATTTGGAAGGACTTTACATGTATTAATCTATTGAATACCTTCAAAAGCCAGGGTGAGGTAGATGGCATTATAATTTTCCCACATAGCAAATTAGCAAGTTAAGGCACAGTGAAGGGAAGTAACTTGTCCAAGTTTACTTAGTGGCTAAGTGGTGGGGGGTCAGCCTCCAATTCCAGGCAGTTTGGCTCCGTGACCTATGATCTTAACCAACTGTGGGATTAGCTATAGCAACTTTTGCCGTGTCCCTTCTTGTCAATCTTCAAACCTTAAGTCTATTAAAAAAATTTTTTTTTCTGTAGTAGTCTTTGCACCTAAACCCTTAATGCTTTCATACAAAAACGTGTTCGCCCCTTTCTCAAGTACTGTTTCAGTCATTTGTCCACATCCTAAGTCTAAAGCTCCGTGGTTAAATTGACTGTGACACATAGGTTATTGCTGCTGATTGAAGCACAATAGCCCAATTCTCTCTAGCCTCCCCCAGGTCTGTTAACAGACCAGGAATCCCACGTCTATAGTCCCTCCTGCCTATCTCCTTAGAAGCACCATTTCTTGAAGTTACAGAGCTTAATTGAATCTGACTAGTTATCTAAAAACTTAAAACACAAAGAAGGGCTTACAATTGCTTTACATGGGGTGAAGCTGTCTATTCTATATATCTTCCGTTCCATTTAATGACCTCCCTCTTAGATTTATCTGTGGACAATCCTTCTTGGAAAAGCAAAAGCACGTCCTGGAACTTAAAATATTATTTGCATGCACTTTTTTTTGTGGGTCATTCAAGAGAGTTGTAAAAATGAGAAGAAAAGCCTTCTTTTCTCAGGCAATGGCCTCTTATCTCACTTCCTATTTTATTTATCACTGTCCCTATTAATTAAAATATTTCTGGTATTTTGGTCCAAGGCCAAAACACTGCTACTTGCAGAGAGTTGTGATGGCTCTTCCTCTTTTTTTCCTGATCTTGGAGGCCTGACCACTCAGATGCTTGGGCTTTGAGAGTTGTAGCTTTTTGTAACTATCAAGCACATGAGGTAGAAAGACTCCAGACTAACTCCCTTCTGTTCATTCTTTTTCAAGTAGTCCCAAAGAAGAGAGAGGACAAGACAGGATGGGGGCAAAGTAGAATTCAGGTATGCTTTTCATCCACCTTTGCATAATAGGAGAGATTAAAACACATTAAGGAAGAAAAAAATTCAATGTGTATCTACTTGCTTGACCTCAGTTCTCCATGGAATGTTGACGGTCGGCAGTGTGGGGCACATCCATGTTGTTGGTGCTCCATAGCTATTGGTAGGATATATACATGAGTAAATGCATGCTGTGGTGCTTAGATTGTTTAGGGGCAACTTTTGGTCAGTGAAATGGTCTGAAAGATTAGTGTTAATGTTTAATGACAAGGACCTTTTCCCAATTTGCAGGAAACTATTAAGTTAAGGAGTATAAAACTTTCTTAATTTTAAGGGTTTCTTTCTTTATCCCCTCTGTATTTCTAATATTTCATCCCTTCCATATTTATAATATTTCATCTACCATGTTTGATACCTTTCATCTCCTCTCAAGAGTCAGCTGACAAGAAAAAGAAAAGGAAAGAAAAAAAAGCTGACAAAATAGCAAATACATATTAATAGAAGCTGGGAATTGACCTCCTATATTTAGTGATATAGTTTGTATTTTAGGTGGACACATGATTATGATGTGATTTATCTCATCCATTTAGCATAATCCCATCTCCTGCCAGTGCAATTACAATTGCTTTGTGAATGGAATATGTCAGTTTATCTCAAAGAGGGCAATGGATGTCAGATATTTTGTCCACAAAGCAAGTATGAAAATGACATTCTATTTGAAGACAGGTATTGAGTAACAAATAGGGTATTAATAAGTCCACCTTCATTAAGCAGTATCATCATCCAAACAGATAAGCACATTTTTATAAATAGTAGGTATCACCATCTCCATTTTATAGATAAACTGAGGTTCAGTGAAATCAAATGATTTTTAAAAGGTTATATATTTACTTTGACACAAGTGTAAAATCTGAACTCAGAAATTCTGAGTGGCTATATCTAAAGCTCTTTATTGTTCATGCTTCTTTCACTTTCCTTCACAAATTAAAACAAATTTTGATTGATGGAGAGTAGGAAGAGGTTCAAATGAATGATGTTTTCCTCTAAGTTTTTGGAGAATATATTCAGAATAAATAATCTTCTTTAGGGATTGGAATAATTCACCAAACATGTGTAAGAAATGCTCTAAGAAAACTAGTATTCTTAGGAGAATTATTTCTTAGCACTCTTCCTGACCAGATGCAAATTTTTATTTAAACCGAAAACATGTCAGAGGCAAATAACTATTTGTTGTTTTTACATTCTTTTTCAAATAATGAGTTACTTACACAGTTGATGTTACACAGATATGAGTATACAAATAAAGGTGATATTTTAAACTAGTTTATCTGCATTTTTACTTACAAACACTACAGTGTAGGTATAGGTTGTATTTCTTTTGGTTAAAGACCAAATAGGAAAAAATATAGTCAATAAGGGAGATTATTTAACACTTCAACATTAATGAATTAGGTTCTTTTATAATATTTTTGGGAAAATGACCATGTGCCATATGTGTCTTTATTTTATTTTAGTTTAGTTTAGTTCTTCAGGATATAAAAGTAATCTTGATCCAAGATGTTGCTTAGAAAAAAGAACAGAAAATTAATAAGCACTGTGAAAGTAGAACTGTCATTATTTTTTACTGACAATCAAGATAAACTGATGAACGAAGGAAACATTCAAATAAATGATTAAAGTTGACAGTGAAAGTAGAAATCCCACACTCAGTACTCAAGAAAACTCTTAACTGAGATTGAGTATATATAGGAGCTAAGCAGCCTCCAGGTCAGAGAGAAAGGAAAACTATTTTGTGATCATTTTGTTTCGTATGGGACCAAAGCTTACATACTTTGAGTTCACAAATTAAACTTAACGCAGTTTGTAGGGGAAAAAGATCACTATGGAAATTAGTTATCTTAAGCATAAAATATCCCTATATATTATTCTACTATTATGAAATATCTTCCACTGTATCTAATTTTTAAAGTCATGGCCAAAAATATATCAGAAGCAACTAAAACATTCAAACAAACTCTATAAGCCTATTAAATTGCTTGTATTTTAAATAATTCACCAAATATTTTGAGAATTTCTCTGATGTTCAGATACAAAATATCCCCTGTGGAAATGAGATTAATGTGTGATTGGTTCTTTTATGATTACTGGGCAATCATTTCTACCTGTCCATTCAGTAGGGTGTATCAGAATCTTTTAGGAAGGTGTAGTTTGAAAAACCACTTACAGTTTTTAAATTTAGAACCAAAAACTCCCCACCATGTTTGGGTACTAAAACTATTCAAAGAAAATACAAATTTAACACAGTGGAAGAGTAGAAGTCAAATGGAAAACAACACTAGAATGTAATTATTGGTTGTGTTTTCCAAAAATGGTTATAGTAGTATTTTATGCATATATAGTAATATATCATATAAATAGTAAAGTATCTTGCATGTCATTGTCTCATAAAGAATTAATTCCCTTCTCTTTGAATCTGTCTGGGTCATAAAAGGCAATTAAGTTTCCATGTTGTTCATTACAATACTCATGCTTGGAGCCTTGGGCTGCCATGTTAGAATTCCATCTACCTTGAGGTCACCATATTGTGAGGAAGTCAAGCCACATAGAGAGGCCATGTGTAGGTGCTCTGGTTAACAGATCGCCATTTTTGAGTCATTCCATCTCAGGCTGTAGACATATGAGTGAATGAGCCTTCAGGTGATTCCAACCCCTACTTACTCCCATTACCTCCAGATGTGAAGTTAAAGTCCCAGGCATCATGGAGCAGAAACAACCCATTCCCACTGTGCCTTGTCTGAAATCCTGACCCATAGAGTCTGTGAGCCTAATGAGCATAATGGAATGGTTGTTACAAGCCACTGAATTTGGAGGTAATATATTAATGCAATAATAGTGACTGGATTAGTCACTATTTCCATAGGCATACATGCAAGGGTTTACTATGGTACTTATTCTATGGTAATCATTGAAGAACAATATATCAGACATGAACTCTGCCTTCCAGAGGCTGGCATTTAATTAAGGCTCATGACATAAGTAGAATGTCATAAATGTTGGTTTTTAAGCCAATATTTTTACTACCTTTCTCTATTCTTGTAAACTACTTCAGGTTCACTAAATTAAAATTCAATAAATGTAACTTGAAGACTGCACAAAGATAGTTTCCTTTGAGTAAAGTGCTCCTTTGAGTAAAATAATTATTTGTAAGGATTTTTCTTACCTTCAAAATAGTATTTGTAAAAATCCTCTGAGCCTTCCTAAATTCCAAGTCAACCATAATACCAAAATGATATACTGTATAGTTTATGTGAGTCTTAATGCTTACATTATTTGAATTTTTCTATCATCTAAAAATTGTAAAAATCTCAGTGAATTCAGATTTTTGAGACTCAAGGCATGAAGCTATTTTATAACTATTTACTACTTAACCTGTCATGATTAGGCTGTAAGTTTAAATCCAGATGTTTCTGAAAGCTGTTCTTGAGCACGGCTGACTGGTGGTCTCCTAAATGTCAAATGAGTTAGCAGCATCTGTTCAATTCCCAGTGGCTTGGAATTCCTGCAATAAAAATCCATCCCAGATTCTCTTCTTCTTAACTGATGAGCAGAGGATGTGGACTTGAATGAAACAGGTATAGGAACATTCCTTGAATATATAAAGTGCTTTGCTTATTACATTATATATTGGTTGAAACTTATGGAAAACAACATAACAGTAAATATAAAGAACATAACTATTGTTTATAACCCTCGACTCAGTAATCCTACTTCTGGGAATCATTCCCAAGGAAATAATTCAAAAGAAGGAAAAAGCAATATATATGAATATATTCATTACAGCTATCGTAGCAGGAATATTAGAAACAAATATTGTTATTTATTTGGTATTTACTATGATTTCATAGACCCATAATCTTTAACCCTAAAAAATTTTTTTTGAAAGATAAGCAGTATTATTCACAGCTTCAAATGAGGAAATCATGCATTATCTCCCACAAGCAGTAAAGAGTAGAACCAGCAGACACCCCAACCCAGGATTGTCTAATGAAAAGCCATGTCTTCAGTGACATCACAACTACATTTGTTAAAAAATCATATTTGACAAGAGAAAATGCCCACAAAATTTTAAGTGAATATATTAGTGTACCTGAATAATTATAACCATGAAAAATATTAGCTAATATTTTTAGCATTTTGTATATACCAACCCTGGGACAGACAGTTTAAAGGTGTTAGTTTATACGATCCTTGCAACCCTGTACGTAGACACTGTTATTGTCCTCATTTTGGAAAACTCCATATACATTACAGACTTGACTTTGTGTGATGAGAGTGGGTGGAGAGGTGGGTGTGTATTTGTAAGTATATGCATAAAACCATTGACAGGAAACACATCCAAAACATTTGTGTTGATTTGTTTTTAATGGTGCAGTTGAATATTTTTGTTTTCTCTTGTATGCATATTGTATTTATTGTATGATATGAACATGTGCCCCTTTTGTCATCAAAGTAATGTAAGTTTTATTTTTTAAAGAAAAATAGGTATATCTAGACTGAGGTCAAGTGAAGTGGAGATGATGGGAAATTAACCAGGTTAAAATTTCCATCACTTACTTCTCAGGCCAAGATAAATATGGATGGGCCTTTAAAAATTGTAGCAGAGTCTGTAGGTAAAGGAAACCTACAAGAAATATTTTGGATAGGGTTTCAATAACTTCACATCCTCCCCTCAACCCCAAGCAGCTGCCTACGTATGAGACCAGTTCTGAATCCACTTTAATCATAGGGTGGTCACTTATTCATTTCATACCAATTTTCACTTCTTTCTTCCCTTTTTTCTCTGCTTTTGTGAAGAAATTAATGTTGAAAGCTCTGAAAATGGTGAATTACACATAGAAATTGGGTTGGGGTAGTCCATAATCCTCAGCTGATTTTTTTTTTTTAATTCAGAGGAAGTAGTAGATTTTAAAGGCTTTTATTTACAGAAAGGTAAGTTATAAAACAGACGGTGAATGGGTGACCTAGTTTTGTAGAATATAAACTCAAGATTAAATGTTCTAGGATCTGATGTAGCAACGAGAGCAGGAAGATGTATGAAAGAAAGATTACAGAAGTTATAATTATGTGGCATGATATATATGAAATTACTTTGCAAGATTTTAATATCTGTCCCAGGACAAACTGCACTGGGCACCAGAGCTTTTCCAGAAGTCAAAACCCAATCATGCCATTCTCATGATTAAAATTCAACAATGGCTCCAAAATACCCTCAGACTGGGGTTCAAACACTGTGGCTTACTTAAACTGACCTTTAATCTCATCTCTCACAATTTTCTCCATGGTTCTCTATGTTTCAGCCATATCTAAATCCTAGAAGTTATATTACACTATCATGATTTACTCTTCTTCCTTCACTTTGTGTGTTCTATGCCTTAGCAAATTCCTTGCATCCCTCCTGCCCATACTCCATATAGTATTAGATAAATGGATAGATGTAAAGATGGTTGGTTGGATGGATAAATTGATAAGTAGATGTGATACTTATTAATAAGTAAGTATGATAAGTATTGTGACCCTGCAACTCACTCTTAAGCAGTGGAATTTGATAGGAAGGGACACAGTAATAGAAACTTACTGTCAAATTTTTAAAGGACATAAATAGTAATACAGTAATAATGGTGAGAAAATGGTTTTGGATGCTGCAATGCTTAATGAAAGGATGAATGACCAGAGTTGGGATTGCAGGGAGAGTGGCCTGTGCAGCTCTAATACTTGCCTGAAGTAATAAGGTGATGAAGTAAACAGATGAAAGGCTGGAGAAAGCAGCTAGAGAATTGGGGAACAGGTGAACTTCTGAGGGGACTATCATAATAGTACTTAGGTCAAGAAAAATAAAACAGAAGTCTTCGTCAAAGATAACACTGATATTTTAGAACTGGGAACATTACAAAAATGCTTTATTCAGACAGTTAAGTACTGTGGAAAAAATGTTAAATTATGACAAAATGTTTCTGTATTTGTGTCATGTGGAGCTGTTAACTTCAGATGACTTTAAGAGTAATTTTCTCTCTTTTTTTTAGTGTTTATTTTTATTTATTTTGAGAAAGTCAAGCAGGGGAGGGACAGAGAGAGTGGAGAGAGAGAATCCCAAGTGGGCTCCATGCTGTCAGCACAGGGCCTTATGCTGGGCTCGAACTCACCAACTGTGGAGATCACGATCTGAGCAAAAATCAAGAGTTAGATGCTTAACCGACTGAACCACCAGGTGCCTCAAGAGTAATTCTCAGTACCACATAAGACATGATTGACTCCATTTCTACCTTTTCAAATGAGAGGAGGAAAGGACAATCCTAGGGTGCTTTAAAATTTCTTAATTCAGGTAGAGGTAAAGAGCCCCATTCTACTTTCCATTCCTTGTTGTACCCCACACATTTACAGGTTTTATAGTATAGAATGTGTTAAGGAGTCAAGTCAAATTGTTTATTAAGCCTAAGGTAAATGAGCCTTATATTGAAGCTTCCAACCACTTAAAACTCCATTTGTACTATCAGGCAGGATACATACTACACTATTCTATTTGTATTATATACAAACTTACATAAAGGAATGATTGGATTCTTTTAAGTCTGTTTGATCCTTGAAAATTAAGTGAATCCCACTAAAAAATAAAACTTCATGGTTCCATTTTAAAAACAAAGGCATTAGCCATCTCAGTGAAGAATCTGATCAGAGAAGTATTAAGGTATATTGAGAGAGATTTGCTGACGTGTGTGTGTGTGTGTGTGTGTGTGTGTGTGTATCTTAAATGACCTGAGCTCAACTTCGTGTTTTCAACTGGGTCATTTTATATTTGTAAGCACATACATTTTGTAATAATAAAATGTGTAGTGCTCTTTAGCACTTACCAAGTGGATCATGCCTTATGGTGCATTTCATGATGGTACAACACAGAGATATTCCTTCCTGGTTAATATAAAAAATATGTGTGCCCTGCTTGTCATGCATGTTTCAGGTAAAATGTTTGAGTAAAAGTCTTGTTCTGTAAAAACATAGAAATTCCATGTTTGCTGAGCAAGAATAATGGTTTTGTAACATGGAACATGTGGACAGTTAAGCAAACTCCTATTTATGCCTAGAAATAAAATATGCTAATTGGGAAGTTGACACATATTTCTCTTACATTCTCATGACTTTATATCATGAAGCTTATTCACTCAAATGACCACACCCCCTAGAGAATTGAACACCTCAAACCAGGGGATGGCCAGTGCTAGTGTAGTGGTAGTGGGGATAGGGAAGTCACTTACATTCTTGATGAGGAAAATTAATGGGGAAAAATTAGAATTGGAAATATCCACTTAACCAACTCTCTTTTTTAAAAGAAGACAAACCAGTCTATGAAATACTTCCTGTCTTTGTTATATATGGGAAGGTGTTGTTTCATAATATATAATGCCTGTGTGTGTGTGTGTGTTTGTGTGCATGTGCATGTACATAGTTTCAGCATTTGATGGACTGTAGGTGTGAATTGAACAGGTTATTTTACCCCTCTGAGCTTCAAATTTCTGCATGGTATGAAATGAGAATAGTAATGCTTTTTTCAAAAGGTTGTTATGGTGAAGATACGAGACAAAATTCACTAAGCGCCTAATGAAGTCTGAAACATAGCATATGTTTACAAATTACATCTATTTAAATTTTTAATGTTTTCTTTACAAACTGTACCCAACAAAGCTAAGTTGGGCTTTCTAAGGGCTGCCTCGTTTGTTAGTGTTTAGAGGAGGATTGGTTTAAAATTCTCTTGTTCAAGTCCCAGTGAACAAATCTTCTGTGCAGAATTTAAAATAATTTATATAGATGTTCCACATAAAGGACATGGAGTATAACTCCCAACTCCTTAAGCATAGGCTGCACATAGTATCTTCTTTCTAAAGAGTGCATTGTTGGAAGGGAGAAAAGAGAGTAACTTTACCTCCTTAATGTATATAACCCCTGTCTAATCATGTCAAAAATATCAGAAAAATCTCAATGTAGGGGGTATTCAACAAATAATTTGATGAGTACTCCTCAAAAATGTCAAGATCATCAAAAAAAGAAGAGTAGCCTAAGGGTATATAATGTGTAAATGTTATGTTATGGATGGGATACTGGACCAAAAAAAAAAAAAAAAGAAAAGAAAAGAACATTAGGTAAAACTAAGGAAATCTGAACAAAGTGTGGACTTTAGTTAATAAAGTTAATAAACAAACACAATCAGATCCTAGTGAAAATGTATAGTGCCTTGGATTTAATAGACATGCTTGATTATGTTATACGATGGATTTCTCTAGATGTTAAGAAGACATATTAGCTAATTCTCTTGTAACATGAATTCTGTTGTAACGTTCTCACTAAGAATCAGAGAACAGCCCTGCTGGGCAGTGCTTGATCCTTACTGAGAGCCATTTGAGAACAAAAAAGATTGACAAAGTAATAGATTTCAACTTCTCATGTATGAAGAATCCTTTCAAAGCTTCCTGAAGTAAGAGAAATAAGGCTTTTCCTAAAAACCTGGTATACATCTTAATGTTTATGGGTGATATGATAGTTATATGCAGGAGAGATTGCACTTTCAACAAAGTCCTACATGAGAATAGAAACATGAATTTTCCAAGTCACTGAGGATGCATTAAGGGCAACCTAATGTATTTTATTACCCTCCTACAATAATGCAAATGAAAAAAATTAGTAAATTTGCTAATAGCACATACTTAACATTATAGCCTCTGTAAATGTCTTTATTCTAGGCCCTTGAGGCTATAGGCTTATACATTGAATAAGAAAGCTTAGTATATAATTTTTCTTCCAAAAAGTGTATTAATTTTCTTTGTCTTTCATTAAACAAGCTACGAGGTATAACAGAATGAGAAATCAAAACTGTATCACTTAATTGAAATATTGTAAAACAAAATATTTTCAAATTTTTATTTTATTATATCATATCTGTAAACTATTCTAGTTTCTGAATATGGGTATGGTTTTGACTCATCTATTCTGTAACAGCTGTAATGAGCATCACACGGGATGTACACAGATCAACTGTGAGATATTCTCCATTTATTTTAGCTTACAGAAAGTGATTTGGTTGAAGGTACCACTCAAGCAAGCCAGAAAAATCCGCATCATGTTATCCTTTTGTATGCTGCATAAAAAGGTATTTTTAAGATGTGGTATGGTGTTATCCATATTGCTTGATGTCGAATCTCATTACTTGGTAACTCATGACAAACCTGTTGTGTGTTAGCTAGGAGCTTATGAAGTGCAATTTGAAAAGCCAGAAATCTGGCTTGGCTTTCCAGAAAAAAAATAGATCGCAGTGATAAAATTGCATAAATTAGGGATGGAAAAACATTCTATACTTTGGCCAATTTAAGGCTAACTTGAGGGCTGTATTTATTGTGCTTTTTAGTTTTCATAGATGATATAACTTATAGTAGTGTTCTCCAACAGTGTGAGAGTGGTTTTGCCTTAAACTTTTCCGCAGAGACATTATTTGTATGCAATAGTGTCTGACCTAGAGCTTGTGCAAATGGTTTATAAAGCCTGCGGTTAATTAAAATTTTCTATCCAAGGTTGCATCCGTTAGTCTGTTGATTGGCATCTATTTTTCCCAAACGTAGTGCTAAAACACTGGGGACAAAGGTGACATTATCTCTACACTCATGGAGTGTACGGTCTAGTGAGAAAATGGGTATTAATCAAATGGTCACACAAATAATTTTAAGTTAATACAATACAGAAAAGATAATGGGACAGTGAAAATAGAATGGCTCTCTGCATTCACAGCATCAAGCTTCTGCAATGCGTAATGTAGGCCATGAGAGATTTTGAGGTAACTGTATTCTCAAACCTTGTGGATAAAGACCCTGCTGTTATTAGTGCTACTAATATTATGTATAGGTGATATTCATAAAGTTGCTTTTAAAAATTAGCAAATCCAAATGAAATGTGACCAGTGACAGAAATATATTAAAGGATATTTGTACACAAATTAATCGGAATGGCTATTTTTGTTGAAGAGACTTGTCTGTTCAGCATAACAACTGGTTTGAATGATTTTTTTTGTTTTGTTTTGATTTGACCAAGACAAAAGAAAAAAAAGTACTCCATTTCTCAGAATGCTTGTCATGGTTTTTAATGTTGGAAGGAAACCTGAAGGTTACCTAAGCTCACCTCCCACCCAGCACTGACCATTCACCTCAGCTTGATTAAGTATAGCCAAGATCTTGCTACTGGGAAAGTAGATAATTCCACTCTAATGTAATTATGAATATGAAGAATTTTTCTTTTGTATAAAGTTGTAGCTTCCATTAATTTCCCTGTGGAAAAAACAAGCCTTTCTCTTCTACACGAATACCTTAAAGTATTTGGAGTGAAAGTAATCTTAGACAACTTAATTTTTCTGAGTATCAGATTCCTTATTTGGAAAAAAAGGAAGCTAATACTATTACCTCCTGGTATTTATGCAGGAGTCAAAGCAAACAGCTTGTTTAAAGTGTCTCCAACACTCCAGCACATAGAAAGCACTACTTCATCAATGTTGTGATTATTATAGTATTGTTGTTGTACGCCTGTTTTACCTCCCTAACGTTTCTTTTTGCATTCTTTGCAAAGGCATTCTTTCCCTCTTCATCTGTTCTTAATAGGCTTAGGTCAATTTTACTGTAAGTTGTATAGCTGAACACAGTACCTACATGTGGTCCTAACAGTGCAGAAAGCATGGGGCTATTTGGTTCACTGGTCTGGACATTCTGTTTATTTCAACCTAGACATTACCCATTTTTAGTAGCTTTATTATATGCCATTGGATAACACTATCCCACATAAGTCCCTAGTTTTATTTACATGAACAACTTTTCAATCTGTTCTCCTTCACCTGTCCTTTTTTGTTTGTTTGTGTTTGTTTGTTTGTTTGTTTGTTTGTTTTAAACTAGAGGTAGAACTTTGAATTTATCTGTATTAAATTGTGTTTTCCTTTGGGTGTGCTTATTGTTTCAGCCTATTAAGAACTTTAAGAAACTGTAGTGTCTTGTCTGACAAGTTATATTTTAATGGTAACTTTTGGTCATTTGAACAGTTGACAAGTCTGTGTTGTAAATCTTCAGTCAAGCCTTGATGTTGACTAAGACATAGGTTAGAATTAGCATTTCAACATTATATTTACAATCCATTAAGTGGAAATGAAATCTTAATTTAAGGTAGTAATTGTGGGGCTGGAGAAGAGATTGAATTTAGATATGTTTCTTAATTATAATTTCTAACAATCAGTATTCAGGTAAATGCTGAAATCCTTTGGTTTTCTTTGGGTTTGGAAATAATTCCTTTTTAAAAATTATTTTCTGACCTGCAACTACAAAGAATATATGGGACACATCGGGCTTGGCAGGTTTAGGGGCAGAGCTAAGAGGAGCAATAGATGACAATAGCCTTTAGTAGAATAAAACCCTACTTTAGTAGGAATACCAAGGAGGTTATTTTCTTCAGCCATAGAATCCAGCTTGTCAGTCTCCATGGAGCTGCACGACAGACTCCTTGGAGGCATGTCACTTTAGGAAGAATTAATATTCTCTAGTGGCGGTAGATACTTTTGAGATTCAAAGTGTGCTCCATTATTAATTTCACCAGGACAATAGGCATAAACAATACTATAAAGAAAATTATCATATTCCTGACTCATATTTTGTACTCAGCAAAATGGGTATTTAAGTAATTGAATTGCAATTTAGAATTGAGTGGAAATTTAGAAGTCATTTTGTTCACTTTCTACCTTTATACAAAAATCTTAGTCAGACCAACCTCTCACAGTCCATGTTTGAATTCCCTGGATAGACGAGTTTTTAGTCTATGTGAATGCTTTCAGTGCCAGGATTGGAAATATCAGGAGGGGTAGTAGAAAGGCTCCCAGAGGGCTTAGCAGTTCTAAGCATTAGACAGTTCTAGACAGAAGTCTTTACTGGAACCTGTACCTTCTTAAACTATTTCTCTTAGTTCTTTAATATGAAGTCAAATATTGACTCTGGGAAACTTTCTTGATTCACTATTCTAGCTCCTTGTGTTCTGTCCTTCCCAACCCATTATCATACTCAATACACTTGTTTGTTTTCCTGTCTCACTCTCCTCCTGACAATACTAGTATTTATTGCATACTTGCTATTTCCAAGTTCTGTTTACAATGTTTTACCTGTATTAACTCAGTCCTCACCACAGAATTATGAGAATGTGACCATTATCATTCCATTTCAAAGGGGAGGAAACTGGGCTGTTGAGAGTTAAGGAAATGGTCTAAAATTGTAAAGCCCTAAGTCCCAGAGAATCTGATTGCAACTTTGGGTTCATAACCATTATCTTTGACGGCTTCTCTAGCTCCAGGAAGTCAGAGCAGACCTTTATCGTAGTGTTATCAACATCTAATATACTGCCCAACACATAGTAGGGACTTAATAAATAAATAAGTATTGAATAAATGAATGACTGCATATTTTCTACTTATTTTAAGTATTTTTGACTGATACAAAATAAAATCATCAAGATTTTAAGACTGTAGAGGACTTTAAAAACTTGTCTTCTGGGGCGCCTGGGTGGCTCAGTTGGTTGGGCGTCCGACTTCGGCTCAGGTCATGATCTCGTGGTGCGTGAGTTCGAGCCCCGCATCGGGCTCTGTGCTGACAGCTCAGAGCCTGGAGCCTGTTTCAGATTCTGTGTCTCCCTCTCTCTCTGACCTTCCCCCGTTCATGCTCTCTCTCTGGAATAAATGTTAAAAAAAAAAAAATTAAAAAAAAAAACTTGTCTTCTTCAATCTCTTATTTTGTACCTGAAAAAACCGATAGAGGTAAGCCATATGCATAAGATCACTTTTGTACTTTACTAGCACTTTTTTAACCTCCTACTATATCTAGAAGCAATTTAAATGCTTTTCCATGTATTATCCAGTCTAATCCTCATCTAACATATATCCTTATTATTTTTATTTGAGAGATAAGGAAACTGAGGCATACAGAGATTGTCCAGTGTCTCATATTTGTTAGATAGCAGAGTAAGGAAAAGAACCCAAGTTGACTGACTTCAGAATTCATGCTTTTACCTACCACATTAAATTAGTATATCTAATTACTGCCAGAAATAGCCCCAAGTGAATGGTAATTCCCAACCTTTCTTTATTTGGTATATTTCAAAAAAAAATGCATTTATTTTAAAATTTATCTGAATCTTTGTCTAAATTTTATAATACACTTAATATTTTATTTTATTCAAGCTTTTAAAGTCTCTTGATCTTTAGATTGTATTCTACATGTCTACATGTGTTAATGAGAGAAATCCTTGTGCAGTCTTTAAAGCAATTCTTTAATTTATTCTGGAGAACTTTCATTTTTAAAATGAGTTATTTATGAGTACCCGAAAATTGTCAATTGTCAGCAGCTGTACATAGGAGTTTAAATGTATTACATATATATAATATTATGTATATATGTAAAATATTTAAATATTGTGTCATTCAAAATAGATTAACAAAATTTGCTCTGCAGATGCTGGTTTTAATTAAAAATAAAAGATAATAGCATAATGACAATGTTGCCACCTTTCATTTATTTGCAGACAGTTGTATTATTATTAAAAGGATGTTGTTAATAGACTTCTTGTTGGTCCTAGGTGAACTGGAATGCATTATACTTTTCAGGAGGGCATTTGGAGACTGTAATCATTTTTTATGCTGTATAATAAACTATTCAGAATTTAGTAGCTTACAGCATTTATAAATCACAATTTTTGTTGTTCAGCAATCTGGGCACAGTTTAGATGAGTCCTCTGCTTCATGGTTCCGCGTGAGGCTGTAATCAAGATACTGGCCTCGACTGTGGTCTTATCTGAGTGTTGGACTGGGAATTCCCTTCCAAGCTTATTTGGATTCAGTTCCTTGTGAGTGGTGGAACTGAGGGCCATAGTTCCATTGCCACATGGACCTCTTCCACATGCAGCTTACTTCATCGAAGCATGCATATTTAAAAGGCAACAGACAGAGTCTGTTAGGAAGCTAGAAGTCACAGTCTTGCAACCTGATTGCATAAATGACATCCCATAAATTTTGCCATAGTTTATTGATTAGAAACCACTGAACCCAGCCCATGTTCTAGCGGAAGAAATTACACAAGTTTGTAAATTTTAGGATGCAGGGAAGATTAGGGTCCATCTTAGAAGCCTTCCTATCACAGGGACATAAATGCAACCTTTCTTTTATTAGTGTAAGAGAATAAGAGGGAAATAAAGATTAATTTTAGTGTTTCTTTTTCAGCTCTCACTTTATGATTTCCTTCTTTCTTAGAGTTGTTTGTGTGTGTGGGGGCATTAATTGATTGGTTAGTTGGTTGTTTTATGCTTGTTATTAATGTACATATTGTAAAAAATAAAAGCTCCTTTTAAACGCATTTACCTTTTATTGGGATTGTATCGAACATATAGTTGAACAGGAGCAAGGAATTATTTTTGTGTGTCCTGATTTGTGATTCATAAGCCTTTTTACTGCTAAATGACCCTAAACCCAAGAGTCACATTTTATTTCTTTACATATGGAGCCCAAGCTGTGAAAGCCTTATGATCACCTATGAGATAGGGACATGTGTACCAGCAACCTCAGTTGTAAAGATCTTACACGTTTAATTCCTCAATTTCTAAAGTCCTCTCCGCCCTAAAGAGTCCATCTGTAGGTATATATTTTTCACACTAATGCTGTAACTCAATATTTTTTATGTGGCTGAACCAATTATCTAGTCATGTTGGTTCTTCCAAGGGAAGCTTAAGTAATGTTCATGCTACCTGGAGCCAATCTGTTCTGCTTAAGAGACGGTTTCAGAGTCCTAATGGGACCAATTTCAGATTTGGCCTTCGGCTTTTTTCTCTGTTTCCTCTCTTTCTTCACATCATCATTGCCAAGATTATTGCTGTATGTCATTACCATCTAAAAACATGTACTTACTTTTCAAATAAACAATAAAGAGCTGATAGTTCATTTAGCCCCCAAGAAAATGGAACTAAATAGTCTTGCACTATCTGTCTTCCTGAAGTTTTATAGCCCAAGGCAAAGTTCTCATATGGTTATTATACAGCTAATAACTAAAATGTTGACCACATAAGTGTTCTTAACTAGTGATTTGTTATTTAAACTGATACTTCCTGCACTTGTTTGCTATGTTCTCCAATAAAAAATTGAATATAAATAATATACCTATTGGCTTGTTTTGAAAATAGAATGGTATATAAAACATTTTGTATATTTCAGTGTGTAGAGAAAGCCCCATATATCACCAATAAAAAATTTATTTATGTATTTATTCATTCACTTATTTATGAAAACAAACCATCAACAAGCAAAATATAATTAGTATAGAATTTATTGACTGTTTGTGGTACACTTTGGCCACAACATGTATCCTATATGAATGTAAGTTAAAAGTAACTGGATTTTGAAGAATAGGCTCAGTAACATTAAACCCTTAATAGAGTGGGGTTGTGCAATGATTTTTTTTTTTTTTTTTATCTAGTATGCATTGTATTCACTCTAGGATACCAGTGACTGTAAGTGGCATTATTATTTTAGACAAAAGAATAAAATACTGCCAGTTCAGCAGTGACACTGTACATTTTTATCACTTTGATTGTAATATGTAACTTGACTTGGAGAATTTAAATGTGATAAGATTACATCTTAAGCTGATCAATAGCTAATTAATTCAAGAGAAGAGGAAACACTGAATTGCTTTGTTTAAGTACCTATTGCAAATACTGACAAGTGGCCTGCTGTTTAGGGTTTTTAACAGTATGGTGCCTTTCACTAAAATTTAATTTAGGTTTGCCTTACTGTAATTAATCACCTAAGTTTCTCAAGCTTTCCCATGAAATGCTCCTAGAGAGAGAAAGAATGAAAACCCAAGAGTTTGCAAGTATAGCCTTAAATGATCCAGCCCAATACAAAATTTATAAATATTGTTATGATAGCAATAAATACGATGAGTTAGCAATGTATCAATTATCAATTTTTAATATAAAATTCTTCCTTTATTTACACATTTTTATATAAAATTAACTTTCAAAAAGATGTTTCTTATTTTTCCTGTGGCTCTGTGTGTCCTAGGCATACTGCAGTACGCCTGAGGTTTCAAGTGTCCTTGGAGACTCAGGCAACTAGAGATACTACGCAGACTTAGCAAAGTATCTTCATGATTTTTGATTGCCCCCCAAAATGATGTGACAAGAGGCCAAAAATGAATAGCTTAGTCTCATTAAAGAGTATTAATATAGATTTTCTGCATTGGACTCCACCTAGGCAATGCCTTCTTGTAAAGGGTTATGTCTATTAATATTTAATTTAAAATTATATCTAAATAAGAAAAAACTGGAATTGCCTCCCTTGATCATAAAAATATACTATAATTAAATTGAAAGTTAGTTTTCTTCCCTACTCCCATTTGCGTTCATCAGGCAGCAAGTTGACTAGCACAGAGTATTCTCTATATATCGTGTGTGTGTGTGTGTGGCAGAAATATTCCATTAGAAGGCCTTTAATGTTCTAGCAAGGATTTAAACTGACTCTAGGTGAAAACAGATCTTACATTAAGATTTGCAGTTCTTTTGTTCAACAGCAGAGAAGTGCTCACTCATGCATGCACAAATGTTTGAGTTTTAATTCACTGGCTCAATCTATTTTATGAGATATCAATCCTATTTTACCTTTAGTTTTATTCACAAAATCCAAATAGGCAGCTAGTAGCCCTTTTTATGTATCCAAAGACATGGTCGATACATACATTTCTTGCTTAAACTCTCCCACCCCTGATCCTATCCCTATTCTAATCCCCACCCCTCAACCCTTTGTCCCACCTCAAGAAAGGAGGGATTGAGAATCTGTACATGCTGTAGAACATGGTTATAGATACTGAATTAAAAATAAGCATTTTATGGGCATCAGGATGGGTCAGTAGATTAAGTGGCCAACTTTTGATTTTGGCTTAGGTCATGATCTCGTGACCTAATTTGGGTTTGAGCCCCAAATTGGGCTCTATGCTGTCATCATAGAGCCTAGTTAAGATTCTCTCTCTTTCTCTCCCCCTCTCTTGCCCCACCCCTGCTCACACACCTTCTCTCTCTCTCTCTCTCTCTCTCTTTCAAATAAATAAATAAACAACAACAAAAAAACCAAGCACCTTATAATTCACCACATTTTGGAATTGTTGAACCGTTCTACTTGGTGGATACCTGGAGTATTTCACCAGATTCATACTGTCCAAGACTCAGATGCATTCTTCCCCCTTGAACGGAAGCATAACACAAGAGACGTGAATGTTCAGAATAAAGTAGTGAGGTCATGGTGATGCTTTCTGCGCATTTTCATAGGGCAATCTGTCGAAAATCACTCGGAGTCCATGAAACTTATGACCGAAGTTTTCAGCACTTAGTCACCAATCAGTCCTTTGTTCTCTTTTCACTTATTTCTAAAGCAGAGGACAGAAAATTGAAAATGGATTTTAAAGTAAATTTACATTATAATTCAATTCCCTGTTTTATTTGATGTGTCTTTGGAGCCTGCCATTTTTTTCCCTACTACAGTGACTTTCTGCAAAGGCAATCAAGCATATATTAAAAGGTCTAAACTTACGTATAAGAAATAACTTATTTTATCTAAACTGGTTTGACAATGCAACCAAGTAGTCTAAAACTTGTAACGGTTAATGTACAGTGAAAATAGGTGTCTTTGAGTTATGAACACTGAAACTGTTGTAAACATTGGTGTAGAATACAGTGGATTTCTTATTTATGCCCAGTTCTCACATACTATGGGTTGAATTCCAATCAACTTCTCATTTTGTCTTATCGACTGAAAATTTTTTATTTATTGAAGTGTTTCATACTGTATCCTCAAGTAGTCGCAGGGCACATGGACAAGTTTGCTCTTTGAATATAAAATGAAGCCAAAGATTACTCCATAGGAGATTTAAAAGAGTGGGGGGGGGGGGGGAAGAGAGACAAACCAGGATATAGAGTAATACATATCCAGAGCTTAACTAAGCATTGCCAAATATAAGAACTTACTGAACAGAGCTCAGATAGTCTTAGATGGAGTTATGAGCACTAGATTGGAAATATGATTGTCATGGGTTTGAACTTGCTAACCATGTGATTTTCTGCTAGTTACTTAACCCTTTTAGGCCTTAATTTTGTCATATGTCATGTGTAAAGGGAAGATAATAGAATTTATTTAATGAGGTTTTTGGGAAGATTAAATAAGATAATACATGCAAAGCAATTAACATGGTATTAGACCTCCTGGACCATGTTCAATGTGATCAATATTTATTTAGTGAGAGGGCAGGGAAACTGCTATTTTATAGAAAAAATTCACATTTTTTTCTTCATAATAGGGCATATTTTGCTGCACCAAACATAACATTTTGATGCATTTCAATTTTTTAAATACTTTATCACTTGTTAGATACAATTAGTCATTTTCTCTCACTAGAATAAAAATTATTTACTAGGCATTTGCAAAGTCTTGTGCAAATGTTTTAAAATTATTTTTTTCCTTTGTCTCAGTTTAGAAAACCTTGTAGTTTTTATGATATTTCTATATTTTGATTCAAGCATTTTCAACCCGTAATTAGGTCAGACTTTCTTTTGACATAGACAATTCTAAGAATTTTTGATGAACTAAAGTTTATTAAAGTTACAAGCCAAATTCACAAATCAGATTTGCCATTAGCAGTTTTTCTGTAATACATTGAAACAGAAATAGCAGTTATTGGAATCTGAAAGATAAATAAACTCATTGTTTATCTTTGTATACATTCTTCATGTTACAGAATAATCATAAAATACTCAATGCAGTTTCAAGCACCCATTCAGACCTCTGAGCTGTGAGCTCAGAGCCTGGAGCCTGCTTCAGATTTTGTGCCTCCCTCTCTCTCTGCCCCTCCCCCACTTGTGCTCTGTCTCTCTCTGTCTCTGTCTCTGTCTCTCTCTCTCAAAATTAAATAAACATTAAAAAAAATTTAAGTCCAAAATCCCAGTTAGCAGACCATTGTAATTAATGTTAGGAATATTAGTCAAATCTTGTTTATCAATATATACTGCAATTTCATCTACACATGGGCAAGAACTATTCTAATCCCAGCTTGGTCTTCAGTTGGAGAAACTTCAGTGAAATTATTGGTCAGAACAGAAATCAAATAATATTCCATTTTATTTTTGGTTTCACATTCAATATGAACATAATTTTCTGTAAAAAAAAAAGCTTTCATAGATGAAGGAGCTAAAATAGTTTTACTTACTAATTCACTTCCATCTACAGAGTCATTGTCCCCCCAAAATTTCTTTAGATATTTTCCTCCTTTTTGGTATGTATGTGTTTTGCGTGTCTGTGTATTGTGTATGCGTGATTTCCTAAATTATAAAATTTTGGGGAGGCATAGTGAATGGTTTAAACTTCTGACAATGAAATAGATTACTTGCTTCTGGTAAAGAGCCTTATCCACATATTAATAGTTTTAGTGAACTAAGAGTGAGATATAAACAACTTAACCTGGCTGGTTTTAGATTTATTGGTAAAGCTGGCAGTTGTACTTTGAAACTTACCTCTCAAAAAAGAGAGATTGGGGTTGGCAAAGAGGTATTTGTTATTTTAAATTTTACTTACTGGCACAAATTTGGAGTGATTAGTATCAATTTTTACTTCAGCAACTACAAAAGATACTTATTTGGAAGTCTATATTAACCAATAATCATATTACAATTTATTCTGGTGATGTTTAATTCTCCTTAAAAATGGCAGCCTGGTTAGTTGGTTGACTGCCTCACCCCTTACCATAGCTTTGTTGGCTATTACTGTTATACATAATCATTATTAAGGTGATTACACTATTTCCTTACAAGGATGAGGCATAAGCATGTAGCAATTATTTTCTTCTGCCATCTCTAGAGGGGTTTCAGGCTTACTTTTACAACTCTGTGCGGTGATAAGTACGTATTAATGTGTAACAATTCAATGTATAATCTATAATAAAACTATGTATGAAAATATTGTGTAGAATTTATTGTTATGCTAGTAAAGTTATGATCTAACCACATAGTTCAATTCATAAAATTAAATTTTATTCATAAAATGATACAAGTTTACTGTATTGAAGAAAAATGACAATTTTGGACACATCTCCCATTGGCTCAAAGCAGAAAGCAAAGTAATTTTCATCATGAAAATACTGCTTTATTAAATGCTGTCTTGATCAATCTCCTGGGATAGTTAGATGTTCGAAATAAGTATAATTCAAAGATTTGCTTTTTATTTTTTAGACTGGGATCTCTAGTTTTATATTTCATTTTTTAAAAATGAGTGTTATATCATATACACTATGAGACCCATATTTTAGAATAACGCCACAAAAATGGTAAGCTACATTTAACATTTTATTTCCAGGCCTTGAGAAAAATTATGCAAACAAGTTTATTGTGCATTTCACCTTTTCTGCTCGGTGTTGTATATAGTGATTTATCTTGTTTGTATAAACCTCAAACATTTGGGATGATTTGGGGGAAGAAATTGGGCTAGATAGCTAAAAGTTCAAGTTCAAAGATTTAAGTGAATGTGTATTTGAATCAACGTGGTTTTTAGTCATCCATAAGTGATTTAAAAGAGTAGTAAAAAACTTATGACCTTCCCTACATCTCAGTTTTTAGAAATGGACTTTTGACTTGAGATGCTTTTTATTCAGCCTTGAACCCAGAATACCACTGAGCATGGAGTTTCTTTTTAAAGAGAAATATGCATGTGGAATGTTGTTGCTACAGAAAAGATTATGCAAACATCTCCGCTTTGCTCAAGACATCCAAGTTCACGGAAAGCTATTTGTGACTTCAACTGTTACCCAGCTTTCTGTTTTAATGTTGACCAAGTAATGTTTGGTTGACCTAATTATTACAGCACATAGAACATTTTTGAACCTGTATTAAGATGTTTTTAAAACTTTGTTCTCTTGAAAGAAATGCACAGTGCCTGTTCTCCCATCAGCTGAAGTGCTGGTGCACACACCAGGTCTCAGGGGTACGTTCCACATGGTAGGCAGAAAACCAATGAAGATCAACTTTCTGACTTCTTGTTCTTATAAAAACATGCTTTTTACAGCTTCATTCCAATCCCAAGTCATGGGTCTTTCTAAGGCTGTTTCCATGCTTGAAATTGTTGACAAAAGAGACTAATGAGGAGGGAGGTTCTCCAACCAGATTCTTCTTTAAAGACAAAAGCCTTGATTGTGAGTTCAGTCAGGCCCTGCTGCCTCTCTTATTAGAGATATTTTATTGCAAGTTTGGCAATAGGTAATGGATGTTTAACAACAGCCACAGCAAAATTGCAAACATTACCCACAGTGACTCGTGAGGAAAGGGCAGAAATTACCATAAATATCTATTTTCTTATTTATAAACTCTCCTTTTGACCATTGTGCCCCATTCAAAACATAAGTGGCTTCACCAAAGAGAATGATGCAAAGCTTTTTGTATTTACTTGATTTTCATTCTTAGACTAGAAGACCAGGGTTAAACCACATTGCCAGGAAATTCAGTGATAGTTATCAATCATAGAATGTGGGAAAACAGGAGATACTTGCTAGAAATGTAAACAGAGATTTCCATTAAGACATTTAGCAAATGACTTGATACATAGAGTTTAAATCAGCTATTAGTTTATTCTGAGACCACTTCACCAAAAATTAGAAAAATACTAACATGTAAATTTAAACTGTAAACCAAAGAAGTGTGCTACAACTTCCAAATGTTATCTGTAAGTAAAGTTACAGAAAAGGGTGTTCTACATTTCTGTACTATTCACACAGAGATAAAGAAACAGACCTGCTATGCATGAACTCATTTTGAACCAAAAAAGGGGTCCTGTTGTTAAATCCTTCCTGCTATCTTTCCTAATCATACAATCTCAGTAAAAGGGAGGGAGGCTACACAGTGAGGTAGCAAGACATCTGGGAGCTATTTTTAGGTTGAGAAAAAGGCTTCTGAGGGAATATTTTGAGAAGGTGGGTAGAGAAGAAGACATATGGGGGCCAAAGGTCACTGGAAGAGTACCGGTAGAACTTATTTCCAAGTCACTTCATTTTACAAGCATAGGCAACATTTTGGGGAAGTATACCCTAGACAGTTATTCCTCTTAGATGGTCCTCCTATTTGATATTCTTTGTGTTCTCAATAGGACGTACATATTATTTTTATAGGGCACATTAATACTAGTGTAGATTTATTTGTTTTGCTTCTTTGTTTATTGTCCTTTTTTAAAGACATGAAAATAAATATTACATTCAGTCAAAGGGACAGAAACAACGTTAGGCAGGTGAGATTTATAAGAGAAACCTGACATACTCATCGCAAATTCAAGCCCCTTCAGAGTAGTAAATTAGATATTCAGGATTGTACATTATATCTCAGTCCATTAGCATGTCATTTAGGCTGGCTTACAAAATATGTGATATTTCTTTTGAGCAGAAAATATACTAGTTCCTACTTAAGCGTGTATTTCTCTATATATAGCAAGACATGTGTAGATACTAGTTTACTCTAGTGACAAAAAAAAAAAAAAAAAAAAAAGAGGAGTCGAAGGGTTATATCAAGGCGTCTAGGACACTACCAAATACTCAAAAGTGAGAGAAAACTGGCTCAGAACTTGCTCCAAATTACTTGTCTGGTAATTGATTTCTGTCCAATAGCAGCACATCTTAAGAGAAAAGAGATAAAATATAAATGGTGCTGATAACATCTCACAAGCATATTCACCCTCTCCACAAATCTTCTTCTCAACTATCCTATGTTTAGGTTGTTTAAGGTCACTAGAACACATTTATAAAAAAAAAAAAAAAAAAAAAAAAAAAAAAAAGGACAGGATTGTGGACCACACCATATAAGTAGCATGCTATGCTCAGTTCTCTTCTAAACCATTTGCCCTGGAATGTACCACCAGCGAAGCACAAAACAGAAGTTGAGTTGGACTTTAGGCATTTCTTTGTTTTTCAGCTGATGTCTCTTATTACATGGGTGCCAGGTGTTCATCACAGAAAAATGAGAAAATACAGTTAGGCTAAAAGAAATAAAAATCACCTGCAATGTTGCAGAAACAACCATGGCCATTTTCACATCTTTTTTGTAAACTCCCCTAGATTTTTTCCTTTACAGAAATATGAATTTATTCCAAAAAATTGAGGTTATTCGATATATGATATTGCAAGATCTGTTTTTTATTTCAATGATATGCTACATACATCTTTTCATGTCAAGAAATGTATTTTGCCATCTCATTATATGGTAGTCAGAATTCAGTTATCTAAATGTATTCCACTTTACTCAGTAACCTCCTATTGAATATAGATTTTAAACCAATTTTTATATTATAAATAGTATTGCAATGAACATCTTTGTAAAATTTCTGTACCTACTCTTATTTTTTTTAAGTTTATTTTGAAAGCAAGAACTCCTGTGCACAAGCTGGGGAGGGACAGAGAGAGAGAGAATCTTAAGGAGGCTCCGCACTGTCAGTGCAGAGTCACGTCTGGCTCGAACTCACGAACCATGAGATCATGACCTGAGCCGAAATCAAAAGTCAGACGCTTAACCATCCTAGACACCCAGGTGGCCCACCTTAATTATTTTTCATCAAAGTTCTTGGAAGTCAAATTTCTAGATCAAAGGTAACATACAAAAGTTCTGAGACCTCTTGAGACGGTCTGTGGATAATTTATGTATACTCCCATTTGCATTATGAGAGAGTGACCATTCCTAACAAGCAGAAATACATGCATATGTATATTTTTACAAGCATTGGGCACCATCATTTAAAAAGTTCACTGAACATATGTCTTTTTTGAACGTAAAGTTATAGTAAATTTTTCCCTATATAGCCCATTCCAGTAAAGGAAAATAGGTCCCTTTAATTCATTATAATTGATATATAAAACATTTTCAGAATGTCTCATGTGTGTTTAG
The DNA here is from genome assembly GCF_018350215.1 of Panthera leo. Taxonomy (NCBI): domain Eukaryota; kingdom Metazoa; phylum Chordata; class Mammalia; order Carnivora; family Felidae; genus Panthera; species Panthera leo. Next base: position 52,496,936 of record NC_056695.1, on the reverse strand, counting down.
TAAAAATCTAGTGAATAGAGATTTCCATGAGGAAGACTAAGAATGAGCATTTCTTGAGTCTGTACTATGTGACAAATTTACTTAATCTCATGAAAACTTACAAACATCTGGTAAATAGAAAATATTTTCTTCATGGGCACCTGGGTGGCTCAGTCTGTTAAGTTTCCAACTCTTGATTTCAGCTGAGGTCATGATCTCACGGTGCTGAGTTCGAGCCCTGCGTTGGGCTCTCTGCTGGCAGTGGGGAGCCTGCTTGGGACTCTCTCTGTCTGCTCTTCCCGCACTCACTCTCTCTCAAAATATATAAATAAACTTTAAAAAAAAAGGAAAAAAAAGGAAAGATTTTCTTCATTTTTGAGATGAGGAAGCTAAAGCTCGTGGAGTGTGGGCAGTTCATACAAATTCAAACAGGTAGCCCAAGTTAAGATGGTGTGGGAATCCACATATTTGGCTTGCTAGTCCATGTTCTTTCCACAAGACCTTCATTGTGAAGGATGGGAGCAAGTTTCATTGCTTGCATTTTCTTTAATTTCATTTTTTACTTAGGGGTAAGAAAATTTGGCATATGTCTGTATGGAATGTAGTAGAATACATATTTTTAAAAATATGATATATTATGGTAGGCATTGTGTCAGAATGATTGTTGGTTTTCTTTTTCTAAATGTTACTGCCCTGTCTTACTCTATTCATTCTATAAGGAGATTTATGTAGCTAAAGTACACACATATACACACACTCACACTTAATACACAGACATATATGTACATATGTAAGCATACACATACATACACATATGAAATATAAAATAAATACTTGGGAATCAGATTAACAGAAAATAAAGATAGAAAAACAGAATCATCATTGTAAAATACACACACTATGTAGTCCTTTAAAATTGATAGAATCAATTTTAGAATCAAAACTTAGACTAAATTTTCCAGCAGTCAAAGGAAAAGGTAAACACATCAGGTGTAAGAATTTAGAAATTCAGAAGAAACACATTTTCTTTGATACTCCCAGGTCAGTGATCTAAAAAGAAAGATCTTTGTTGTTCAACAAAGGATCACCATAGGTACTGGATGACTTCCACCATATCATCTCTGTTATAATGAGATTTTCTTGTCTTTTTCCCCATTAGAACATCTCACAAATTATTGTCTAAATGATTTATAAAATAACCAGTTCCGTATTTAAAGGAGTAACCCACTTCAGTCACTTTAAGAAAATATGAAATGAATAAATGTCACCTTATAAATACAGATCTATATTTATAGTACTAAGGTATCTATGTTATTAAAATAAGCCAGAATCTTCTGTTGATAAAAGCTTTCCCCTCATAATAAATAAAACTCAATATCTGTAAAAGCTGAACTCTTTTAGGGTATGGATATTCCTTGGAAGATATTGTGCCTAGTATCATAAGGTTAAAAATATTGTGTGTTGTATGTATTTGTTTATTTGTATATCAGTTTGGGGAGAATACTTTCTCTCATTGTTAATCTCTTTTCTATATCTGTACTTCATGAACAGTTAGTGCTCAATTGATGTCTACTGTTGGTAATCATTATTTAGGAAACAGATGGTAGGAAAGAGTTACTGCAAATCTAGAAGCATAAGTATTTTTTTTTTATTTGAGAAATGCACATATGAAGAATTTCTCTGTCCCTAATTAGAAGTATGACCATGAAAAGTGAGAAGAGAAGTTACACAGTTACATAGTGTCAAATAATTTCCCTAAATGAGATATAACTTGAAATAAAATTATCATGGTACATTTACAGGATATTCTAGTAAATATGCAGATAGTAGTCAAAACGTTTCTTATCTGTAACATGATGCTAACTTCATGGTGTGATTGCAGGGATTAAACAGTAAATCAGGGGAAAGCCATTAGCAAAATGTCAGGCAGTTAGTGCTCAATAAATAGAATTTATTCTGTTGTTACTGCTATTACCGTAGCTTTAGTATCTTTCTATAATTTCCTGTTTTAAAATAGGAATACATATATACCTATTAATATTTTCATATTCTTGATAGCACTCTTGGAAATATTTTATTTGGGTCAAGCAATTTTTCAGGATTTTTGCTTAAAATAATATTAGACTTTGTTTTGTTTGTTTTGGGTGATACTGCTTTCTTTTTGGATGCTCTTGACAATTTCATGTGTGCTTGTTATTCTGATTCAAACCTGGGAGGAAAATATCTCACAACACTGCATGATTTACAAGACCACACAGTGATTTATAAGGGTTTCCTCCCCTCCCCCCCATAGAGCTTTTAATGGGGAAAACCCATCTATATTTCTGTGTCAAGAAATCACCACCTTTATCACATACCACAGACATAAATGAACCATATAAAAGCAAATAATCCTTAACTCCTCTACAGGAAGCTAGAGCAGAATTTGAGCTTTAGCAGATGCTCCGAATGTGTAACTAGCTGTAGAACCATGAAATGTGGATACTAACAAGAAGTAATACAGATAGTTTATCTAGTAGAATGGCTTTAAAAATCACGTTTGAAAAACTGGTATCTTTTAAACAGTATCTAATATCCCATATGATTCCCCTAAGAACTCAAGTCATTTTAGTTCTGTATCAACTTTGCTTGGATTTGGATAAGACACTTTTGCCATCCTCCTTTAATTTTGTGCTTTTAACCAAAACACTGATTCATCTTTTTTTTTTTTTTATGTTTAATTATTTATTTTGGGATATAGAGAGAGCATGAGCAGGGGTGGGGCAGAGAGAGCGGGAGAGGGAGAGAATCCCAAGCAGGCTCTGCACTGTCAACGCAGAGCCCAATGCAGGGCTTGAACTCTCAAAACTGCAAGATCATGAGTGAGCCGAAACCAGGAGTCAGATGCTTAACCAACTGAGCCACCCAGGTATCTCAACACTGATTAATCAAATGCATTTTTTTTTATTTAAAAAATTTTAACAATTCCTGATGGTTAGATTCATTCTTAAAGACTGACTTTTAAAAGCACGTATTTTGGGGCACCTGGGTGATTCAGTTGGTTAAGTGTCCATCTTCAGCTTAGGTCATGATCTCACAGTTCATGGGTTCGAGCCCCATGTCGGGCTCTGTGCTGCCAGCTCAAAGCCTGGAGCCTGCTTCAGATTCTGTGTCTCCCTCTCTCTCTGCCCCCTACCTGCTCATACTCTCTCTCTCTCTCAAAGATAAATAAACATTAATTTTTTAAAAAATCAGATATTTAGCTACTTCTAAACTTTGTGGGTGTATCCACGTTAAAACAAATTGAAAGAAGGGAGGCTTGTTTCACTCAAAGAAAATTATTTAAAGGATAAATTTCATGTAATATCTACTCATCCTCCAGGGTAAATATGCAAAGAGTTATACCTAATATCACTAGACTTATTGAGCTATTATATATGAATAACTGTAGAAAGTTCTTTGTACAAATTTAAAAAGTCAATAAATATTACAACATGGACTACATTCAAATGCTGTTTGCCTAATGCAAGTGCCATGTAAGAGTGAAAATATGTTGATTGCAAGCTAAGGTGTATCTGGTTACATGATTTGATGTAAAGGTAGAGAAATAGGACTCATTTATATTGTGGAATAGGCAAAGTATATCCCCATGTGAGTAAATTTTGTGCAGGCATCAGTCTCCAAACAGTGTGCTCACCTGTACTGTCATCTTTGGGCCCCAGCATTTCAAGGGAAACTACTGATTCAGGGTCTTGTTCTTCTGACACATTTTTCTTTGAGAATATCAGAAGTTTGGGGTTGTTTTGTTTTATTAATAAGGGATTTATGAAGTACCAAAACCCTCTGCCTACACTCCGGATTGAAATATATAGTAATACTAAATAGGTCATTAATTTAAGTCATATATGCAAATAATAGAACAAAAACATCACCAAGAAGTGAGTCTGTGTTGACACAGTAAGTAGAACAATGATCGTTACTGACATTTTCGTTGTCACACTGAGCAGCACTAATGTTAAAAATATTTCATAAAATTATAGCAATTCATTACACATACCAATTCCTCCCACTCTTTTCTATTTACAGCTCACTTCAGGGAAGAAGTATCACTTTGTTTTTATTCCCCACTCATATAGGCTCTCTAGAGGTCCCAAGATCATCCTCTTTTCAAGAAGAGAACAGGAGAAATTCTGTTCCATTTATGCTGCACCTGCATATTTTGGTGCCAATGTAGATCATCCTAAGAAGGTTAGTTTGCTGACACATAAAGGGGCGATATACATGGAATACTGAGTCCAACAAAAAAGGAGAAAGTGTTATCTGTTAATGCCAGAGACCAAACAGTGGCTAATACCTAAAATGGGAATTGACCATGATTAACAACTGTTCTCTAGCTTATTCGACAATATCACCATCTAGTAAGCCAACCTGAGAAACAAACAACAAAAATTCATCACTCACTTTAAGGAGGGAGGGTACAACTAATAATGATTATGATTTTCTGATCACTTTCAGGCACTTTATATCTCTTAAGCCTCACATTTCTATGTGGTAAATATCATGTGCATCTTTTTAAATTAAGAAATTTGGTGACGGAGTAATTAAGTTACTGTCTTCAAGTTGCACAGCTAATGTCTAATAGACTCAGTACTCACCCCAGGTGTGTCTGATCCTGAATGGTTTGCCTCTGTGCTATTGGACACTGCCTCTCCCTTTGGCTCAAAAGGCACAACAGAGGACTGTAGGAGTCGGTATATCTGGCTTTCTCTTTCTGTCCCATCACTTTATCGCTGGGTGACCTTGGAAAAGCTACTACTCTCTGTGCTTCAGGTTTCTCATTTTATAAAGTGAATATAATGATAGTACCTATCTCAGAAATTTTGGCAGATTAAATAAGTAATATGTGTAAAGCACTTGGAATTACTATGGGTAATATACATAGAAATAAAATAGTAAATGCTCAATAAATATTTATTATTATGTTAGCTATTGTCAATGCAGTAATTAATTTCTATTATCATCACTACTTTCCCAGTTCACCCTGATTATCTCTCTCGTCAGTCAACAAAGATTTATTGAGCACCTACTTTGTGCCAAGCACTTCCTAGGACCCTAGACTATATCAGTGAACCAAAAAAGATACAGATCCTTGCCCTCATAGATTTGCATTTTAGTTGTTCTAGGAAGGTCATATAGATAAATAATAAATGTATAGCATGTTGAAGGGTGGTAGTCAGTGTTATGGAAGAAGGAAAAGTAGGATAGGGTAAGTTGAGTATGTTAAGAGCAGTGTGAGCATTTGAAAACTGCTCGTTTCAGACTTATAGAAGAGTTGCAGTAGTACAAAGAACACTCCCATATCTTTTACCAAGATATACCAATTGATTACATTTTGCCCCATTTGCTCATTTGTTCATTCTTTCCTTCTTCCTTCCTTCTTCCTTCCCGCCATCTCTCCCTTTTTTTCTTTCTTTCTTTATACTTGCCTACCTACCTATTTACCAACAAATATACAAATATATACAGATTTTTTCCCCCTGAACTTCGGGAGGACATTAAAGACATTGTGCCCTTTAACTTCTAAATATTTCAATGTATATTTCCTAAGAATACAGACATTTTTAAGCATAATTGCATTACAGTTATCAAAACCAGGATATTTAATACTGGTACTGTACTGTTATCTAATCTAGACTTCCTACTCAGATTTCATCAGTTATCCTGATAATGTCCTTTATACCTTTTCTTTTTCTTGTCCAGAATTCAATCCAGGACGATGTGTTTAATTAATTTATTAATTTATTTAGTTGCTATGTTTCAAGTTTTTATTTAAATTCTAGATAGTTAACATAATAGTGTAATATTAGTTTCAGGAGTAGAATTTAGTGATTCATCACTTACATATAACACTCAGTGTTCATCACAAGTGCCCTCTTTAATACCCATTGCCCATTTAACCCATCCTCCCTCACCCACATCCCTCCAGCAATGCTCAGTTTATTCTCTATCCATGTATTGAATTTAATGTCAAGTTTCTTGTGTTTCTTGTGTGTGTCAGTGTCCTGTGTTTCTTGACCCTTGATCTTGACATTTTTGGAGAGTTCAGGCTATTGGCATTTGATTTGGATTTGCTTTGTTCTTGAATTGAATAAGATTATGCATTTTTTATAGGAAAAGTACTAAAATGATATTCAGTCTTTCTCAGTACTTTATATCAAGTGTCAAAGATGTTGGCTTTTTCCAGTGTTGGTGATGTTAGCTTTGACTTCCTGATAGTAATCCAGCAGGTTTCTCTGCTATAAAGGCCACATTTTCAGTTTGTATTTAGTAAGTATATGTAAGGAAATAATTTGAGAATATGTAAATATCTTTTCCTCATCACACTTTAAATTACTACTTTTATATCCATTGATGATTTTCTAAATCCATTATTACATCTATATTTATTGACTGGGATTCTCCTTTAAGGAAGACATCTGCCTTCTTCGTTTCTTTATTTTTTCATTTATTTATTTATATCAGATTGGTTCAGGGATTCAATAGATATCCCTATGATATCTTTATATTTTTATTTCTGTATCTACATCTATGTCTGTCTCATGGATTCAATAGCTATCCATTTGATATCTTTACATTTTTATTTCTGTATCTACATCTATGTCTGTCTGTATAATGTGTGTGTGTGTATGTGTGTTTATAAAACATAAGTTAACATTTCTGTCTCCCAATTCTTTTATACTAGAGGGTACTTTCCATCTAATCTTCCTTCTCTCTCTCTCTCTCTCTCTGTATATATATATATATATATATATATATACATATATACACATATATGTATATATATATACATATATATACACATATATATATATATATACATACATACATATATATATCTAAAGCTATAAAGGACCTTATTGGGACAACTGATGAAATATGAGTAGGAAGTCTAGATTAGATAACAGTACAGTACCAATATTAAATATCCTGGTTTTGCTAATGTAGTGCAATTATCTTTAAAAATGTCTGTGTTCTTAGGAAATACACATTGAAATATATATACACATGTACACATACACAAATATATATGTCTTCTTCAAAAGGAGAAACTTGTTTTTCATTATTCACAACATCTTTACTGGTTTGCTTATGACTCAAATATTAAAAAGATAGTTTCAGAATTGATAACTTATAGCACTTTAAAAAGCAAACCTACTAAGTAGATTTCAATATTTTCAATATTTATTGATTTCCTTTTTGTAGTAAGTTTATATACAGCGATATATACATATCTTAAATGTAAAAATTAATTAATTTTATCTCTGTTTATAAACACTCATAAAACAAGGGCACCTGGGTGGCTCTGTTGGTTGAACATTCAACTTGATCTCAGCTTAGATCATGATCTCACAGTTCATGAGTTTGAGCCCCACACTGGGGTCTGCACTGATGGGGCAGAGCCTGCTTAAAATTCTGTTTCTCCTTCTCTCTGCCCATCCCCTGCTTGTGCTGTCTCTCTCTCTCTCTTTCCAAATAAACAAATAAACTTAAAAAAATAAGCAATCATAAAACATATAACCCTGTATGGAACATTTGTATAACCCCAGAAAGTTCCCAGAAAGAGGGAAGAGAGTTGAAGGGAGGAAAGGAGGTGTGCAGATCATGAAGGGTGTTATAGGCCATCGCAAAGTCTGTTAGACAGCTATCAACATAATAATCATGCATAACAAACAATGGCAAAGCTCATTATCTTCAACAGCATTTATTTCTCACTTGGGTCAGCAGGTCAGTTTTGACTCTGCTAAGCTTGGCTTGGATTGTTTGGGCTTGGGTTCAGGTTGCAAGCTGGGATCAAAACTGTCCCCTGTATATCCCCATTCTGGGTCGTAGCTATCTGGGCTACTCTTTTCTCATAGTGAATAGCATACAGCAAGAGGAGTGAGTGAAAATATAAGATGTCTCTCAAAGCTTTGGCTTAGAACTGAAACATGATCTCCTTTACATATTTCATTGGCCAAAGAAAGTCATTTGTTCAAGCCCAAAGTCAGTGGGACAGGGATGTAAATTCTGTCTACTCTTGTGAAAGATGCTTAAAATTCACATGGCAAAGAGCATGAATGCATAATTCTATTATAGAGAGCTAACGAGAATTGGGAACAATCTAATCTGTTATATAGGTACTTTGCCTCTGAGTAATATGTGGAGCCCTTGAAGAGTTTCAAGAGAAAAGTGGATTTAAATTTCAGAAACACCAGTCTTTTTTTGTGCTGAAAATATACTCTCAGGGACAAGGGTAATAGCAAGGAGACCAGGTAGGAGCTATTAAAACAATTTAGTGAGGAATGATGGTTCAGAAGAGGGTGGTAGCAGTAGAATTAGAGAGAAGTGTTAGATTGTAGATATGTTTTGATGGTAATCAACAGGATTTCCTGAGAGATTGGTATGAGAGAGAACAAGAAAAAGAGGAATGAGAGATGACTTTAAAGCTTTCAATCTAACAGGCTGATGATCAGAAGGAAAGAGGGGCATCAAATGAAATGGGGAAGACTGTGTGTAGAGCACATCTTCGTGGAAGAGTAGGAGCTGAGTTTTTGTTATTTTACGTGAGACTTGATTATTATGTATCTGAATGGAGAGGTCAAGCATGAAATTATCAGGTCTGGAGCTAAGAGGGACACTGGGTTGAAGAAGTTAAATTTGGGACACTTAAGCATATAGATCATATTTAAATCCATGTCTCATGTTCTTTGCAACAATCACATACTTGAGGCCATTTGGTTCTACTCTTCCCATTTTCCAATGCATCTTCCATTCTGTCAATATTTATGCTTTGAAAATGAAACTCTGATTGTTACTCCTTGCCTTGGAGTATACCATACCTTAAAGACAAAATCCAAACTTTGTATAGAGCTTCACAATCTGACTACAAACTATTCTCACTTTGCCTAATAAAATCCTATTTATCTTTACAGGCGAAATGTAAATGTCAGCTCTATTGTTCAATTTTCCTGATACCCCAGGAAGAATTATTTTTTTTTCCTCCATGTTCCCTCAGAACTTGTATGCTCTTTCCTGTATTGTCCAATATGATAGCTACTAGCTATATGTACAGTTGAAGTGTGGCTAGTACAAATTGAGATGTGTTGCAAGTGTAAAATCCACATGTCACTCCAAGGCTTAGTACAAAAATATACAAAACATACCATCAAAACATGTATATACTTGTGAAATGGTAATATTTTAGATATATTAGGCTAAGTAAAACATATTCTTAAAATTAATATCACTTGTTTAATTTTTACTTTTGAAATGTGGTCCTCTAGAAACTTTAATATTATATATATGGATTCTCATTTATGGTTTGCAGTTGATTTTTATTGGACAGTGCTGCCTTAGAACATGCAATCACATGCTGTGTGATTACATATCTGTTTTTTGAAAGATTCTGAACTTGAAAACAGAAATTATATCTGATTACTCTTGCTAACACCTGGTAGGATTTTGACTACATGCTCAATAAAAGTTAACTGAAAGTGTATTGATTTCTGATTGATGCTTGTCCTCAGACATTGATATGCATATAGATTGCCTATTGTATGAACATAAGTAGAATTTGAGAAAGAATCAACTATAGGAGGTCCATAGTATATATTTAAGAAACCCAGGTGCTTTGCCAAAGTCAGCCAAAATTTTAGCTGATCACATATTTGTATCACTATTTCAACCTGCTTCCTCAAAGTAGTTACAGTCAGGATCAAATTACAAATTAAAATATTGTATTGTTTGTAGTAAAGATTGATAGTATCACATATTTTTATAACTAAAATATTCAATTTAATTTTTATAGAGACATTTGGATTCTTAGTTTTTTATAACTTCAAATTTCCAAGTGAATTCTTATTACACTGATTTTTATTTTAATGACATTTGCCTATTAAAGAGAGTCATATTCAATTATCCTTCATAATCTATTGTGAAAGAAGTAAGATATTATAATACATAACTTATATAAGGTAAAGAATTATATGGTTTGAAGGAATGCTAAGGACCCAGGGACATCTCCAAAGGATAAAAATAAGGATAAGAATGTACGTTTTTTTTCTTCATTTTCATTTTTTTCTCCTTCCCATTGTGTCCAAATACTCCTGATTTTGGAAACAAAATTTAAATGAAAAATATCCACTGAGTAGTGAGATTCTGATGAGACCAGAATTCATCAAAATGGATAATCCAATGAAGAAGACAGTAAATTGCTTCCTGAAGCTTTCTGTCTGTGAGAAACAAGATTCTGATATGACAGGGGATATGATGCAACTCATTATGGAGAGCATGTACAGGGAGAGCACTGCTGTAGAAAAAGCAAAGTTAGAGGTTGCAAATTAGTATGTACTGTCAGTTCTGTTCAGGGGAAAGTACATTGATTCTAATGACCAGTCCTAGGTGTCTAGACAGAAATACCCCTGCAGGGAAGAAGAATAACATCTCAAGATATGTTAATTTGATGTAAATCTCCCTTTGACATGCTGGATTTCCCCTTTATGGTTCACTCACCAGGGTTTTGGTTTGTTATTTAGTCTCAGGAGTGCTCTGCCCCTCAGAAAGAGAGTAGAAGCATAATTTATCTTCCATGATAAATTAATAGCCATCATCTGCTCTACAAATCACTGTTCTATGTGCATGGTCAGGCTAAATGATTTTTCACTCTCATAAATGTTGTAAAGTAACAAGAATAATGCTGGAATCTGAGACTGAGGAGTATTACTGTTAAACTCATAAATATTAAGGAAACCTGTCAGTTTGTATGTCTTTGTACGTCTTTTTCTATTCCGTATCAGCGTGACTTAACCAAATTTTAAAGATTCTTTTAGATATTATTGGTGACAAACGCATAAAAATTTACCTCTCTATGCAAAACATTCTTATATATTTACAGAGTTGTTTCATTTATCACTGAGAATAAGGAGTAAGACCTAATGCTAGAATGTTGACCCTATTGGAGCGCTCAGTAATATTGTTCTACAAACACTTGAGCCAACTGACAGAAACAGAAGGTTGACGTATTATCTCAATCTGAAAATATATCCTTGGAAAGTGAGTGTTTGCTTTTTCCTCATTAACTGTGTCTAGTTTCCATGTGAAAGATAATGATGTTCAAGGTTCAGTTTAATAATAAAAAACCTGTTCTTTCCCCTAGGTATCCTAAGCCAAAATAATATGTACTTTCAGAATTCCCAGTGTTGCTAAATATCTTGCTCAACACTTAATAGTTTGAGGTCTAGGGATTTCTGTTTGGCAGTAGACACTGGTGCCAGTGATTCAGACATGGTGCACCCACACATAACCCATGGACACACAGAGCCAGATTCTCTCTTCACAGGGGATATACTGAGAGCAATTTAAATGAATCTGTAAGGACACTCACTCTTGGGGACTCCTAATGAATGCCATTGCCATCAAGCATACTAAATTATACCCAAATAGTCCGAATCTGTACTTAAAATTTGAGAGAAGACTTTAACCAGAGTTTATTTTGTGTTCTTCTATATGGTAACTTCATGTTCAGTGATATACTTGTGACCTAATCTCATTTTATCTTGGTTAGAATGGTGTACTTATGTACTCTCAAAGATTGTTTATTATTCTCACACATTATAAATTACATCAATACTTGAGTTCTGAGAGCCAGAATTTTCAATGCAAGGAAAATGTTAAAGATGACTTAGCCCAGCCGTCTTATTTTAGATGCCTCTAGAAGTTAATTACCTTTCTTAAAGACATTGATTAATAGCTAATTAAGAAACAGAACAAGGACTGAAACCTAAGCCTCCTAAATTCTAGTACCAGTCTTTCCATCACATAATTTTGCCATAAGAACCAAAGAGATTCACTGGAGAGGGGAAAATATGTTGAGCTAGATACTGTTCTAGGCCTTTGGGATGACTAGGACATTTTCTCTGCCCTCAGAAAGCTCATGGTCTAAAGAGCTAGATAAACAAATTAGAGTTTTTAAGTTGTATAGATGCTCTCATAGAAGTCAATGAAATAGAAAATGGGAGTACAAAAAAGAAATGATCTATTATGTTGGTAGATGATTGGAATATGCTTAATAGAGAATGAGACTTGAGGATTTTGAAATAAAGACTGGGCTGTGCACTCTGCATTAGGGAAAGAATATTTAATTCTGGTCTGTGACATGAAGACATTGTACAGATGTTACCAGAAATATGAGTGTAGCTGAAAGAATGTTTTCTTATTTGCCCTATGAAAAAAAAATGTGGCACCTTCTTACAGGCAGATGCTTAACAGGCTCAATTACTGGGGCTCATGGGACACAGTGAAATTTAGGCATAGTTTCAGCAGTACTTCTATATCAAACCGTGTGTGTGTGTGTGTGTGTGTGTGTGTGTGTGTGTGTGTGTTGAAATGCAATCATTGCCATCGTTCAGAGCAATAAGCTGAAATGACTATATTTGGGATACGAGAACAAGGAAGCTAGAAGATATGGAATGAGGGTTATTATATAAGAAATATCAAATTTATCTAAGAGCTACTACCATTGTCTTACAGAAGGAAATCTTTTCAGAAAAGAAGGAGCTCATACTTTTTTGATATTTGAAGGGGTTTCACACATGTGAAACATGCAAGTATTTAAGTACACTTTCAATTCTCCTGGGTTTCCAGCTAATATATGATATATAAGTCTAAGAGGTGATGGGACTCCTCTTTTTACCTAAAAAGATCTGACGCCTATTAGAGGTGTGGTTTTGATGAGAGGTAGGCCAGACATTGGACCATGTATGATCTCATCTTGTCATCACAACAGGACTCTGAGATTATTATTCTTATTTCAAATCTGACAGATAAGAAAACTGAGGCTCAAGAGGCTAAATAAATTGTATAAGGTCAAACAGACTGCTTGTGAACAAGCAGAGATTCAAATAAAGATCTCCTGAAATGGCTTCCTGTCTACTCTATGATGCTGTGCCATGTTAAAGAAAGTCCAAAGTGAACAGGAGCAGATTCTGTGGAGAAAAAACAATAGAGCAAGATGCTTAGGATAACTCATTAGAGGAATGACCAGGGTACAAAGAAACTCAGGGAATTTGGTAACTTTCTTCAAATATTAAAAAGATTACTAGGGCACAGGAACTATTTCAATTGCTTTGAAAGATCTTTAGGGCTAGAATATGAACTAATATGTATGTGTAAGTTGCAAGGAAACATTCTGTGAAAGAATTTTCCAAAGAGATAAAAATAGACTACACTTGCTACCGAGCTAATCAGTTTTCTCTCATTGGTCATATTCAGTCATAGGCTTTATAACCACTTCATTGTCTATTACCGAAAAACAATCAAATGTAAACTTAGAGTTTAATGAATTCTTTGCCCCCACTGCCACCTTTTTTGTTTGTTTGTTTGTTTTTTCATTCTGGCTATTGTCAGTTGAGAAAGGGGCATGAAGTTAGGGTAACTACCAAGAAATTAATTGAGTGATTTTCTAATTAAGCAACTGAAAGCTTAGATTATAGCCATGCTGGGTTTCTGCTATATTTATTCATTTTTTCCCCTTTGGTTTTTTATACATTATATAAAAAGTGACTTGGAATGTTTACTTTTTTTTCTCTAGTTTTAAGTGCTACTTTATACGTTTCAAATTAAGCATATAATATAGCTGGGAATTAATTAATTAATTAATTAATTAATTAAATGGATTCCCATTTAAAAAATGGGGATCTCATATGTCCTCAAATAGAAGTTTAGAAAGCATCTTACATTACCTATGGGTTTTTCTGACTTACTCCAACTAGAATGGGAAAGTGTTTCTAAATGTGATTATGTTTCAGTACCATTAGCCTATTGTTTTTTGAAAGACATATTAATGTTTGGAGAAAACCTTTGGTTTCCCAGTTATGGTAGTTTATATGCCTTTGGGTCAGTCATTTAAAGTATACTTTACACTTACATACTTTAACTTAGCACAAGTATGACTATATTACAATCATAAAGGATTGACAATTTGTAAATAGGAACACATCAAGATAAAATTTTAAATCATCCCATATTTGCAGTCCTCTATATCTGCATACTTGTACTTACTGAATGAATGAACAAATGGAAACTTATTTGCTCACTTACCTTGAGCATGTCTCTTCACACCTCTGGGCTTCTGCCTTTCTGTACAATGAAGAAATGGAATCAGAAATCTCTCAAGTGTCTTTTAGCTCTCAGTGGTATGTAAAATTTGGTAATATATTAACCCCCAGGGAGAATCCAGAAATACTTGGAAAAATTAATGTAATTAAATTAAGAAAGGTTTTTTATAATCTCCTGTGTTTTGCAGCTCATGTCCTCTAAGCAAGTCAGGATGCTTGAGCACTCAATTTTATTTACCACCCACCTCTATGCAGACAATTTCCAGATCTTCCTCTTCTGCCCTGACCTTTTATATTCTTCTCAGTCAAGATTTCTTTCTGTTTATGGAACATCTTTATTTAGATGTCCTGCCATCACCTAAATCTAAACATGCTTAAAAAAATAAAAAGAAAAGAATTCATGGTCTCCCCTTAGCCTGTCTATTCTGCTTTCCCTTTGTATCATTTCTAGGCAGAAACCCTGGGCATTCCCTGCCCATTCCCATTTACTTAACATCTCCAGGATGGTCTAAATTCTGCTGATTCCTACTCATTTTTTTAATTCCTGTGTTCTGCATTCCCACAGCGTCAGTCTGGTCCATGCCCTGTGCACCCAGGTTATTTTAAGGGCCTCCTAGTGAGCCTGCCTTCCTGTATTCATTCCTTTTTTTTTTTTTTTATGAACACTATGAAGAGCCAAAGAATCCTTTTATTCAAATGCCTTTTGAGCAGCAAGACAAACTCCTTTTCTGACTCCAGTAATTTAGTAGTGGTATGTGCCTTTAGGGTGGTATTTATTTTTGTATGTAAATTTCAAACATAAATATTTACTTATGTAAGTTTTGTCTCTCATCCTAAATCAGGAGTTGGTTTGGGATTAGAACCTTTCTTCTCTTCTTACTTCTTCCTACAGATTTTGTTGAATATCTACTTGTGTAAGATGCTCTGTTAAGCATTTTGACAGCTATAAACATAGATGGAACATGATTCTTATCTTTGGAAAGAGTACTCCTACTTCCTGAGGTAAAGAAATTAGTTTTTGTTGAGTACATTTAGGTGCTGGACATAGGCCATGACATAAATTATCTCATTTAAGTATTGATATTTTTTTCCAGCTTTATTGGGATATAATTGATATATAACATTATATAAGTTTAAGGTTTAAACATAATGATTTGATATGTGTACATATTGTGAAATGATTACTACAATAAGGTCAGTTAATACATCTGTCACTGCACATAGTTACAATCTTGTGTGTGTGTGGTGAGGACTTTTAAGACGAACTCTGTTAGCGACTTTCAGATGCACAATATAGTATTGTTAACTGTAGTCTTGAAAATTTTGTACAATGAAATTATTATCACCTTTTTACAGATGAAGGCCTAGGGTTAGAAGAGGTTAAGTAGCTTCCCCCAAGGTTTGTATGACTCTGAAGCCCTAGTTCTTAGTTCCATTGCTCATAATGAAATCTATATTTAATTGTTTCTAAATTAATGGCGTTAATTCTGGTATTTGAAGAGCCTAGCAGTTTCCTAAATGGCATCCTATAAGACCCAGTGATTAATATGCATCTAGACATTCCTTTATTTCTCATAAATAAGTGGTGCTGTGGTTACTGACATAAAAATTTATATTTAAATGTTAAACTCTATTATAAACAGTATTTGTGGTACATGAGAGACCCTATATATGTGAAAATTTTTATATAATAATATATTGCATTTGGGTCCTCCCAAAATTCATTTCATTTTATTTAAAAAAAAATTTTTTTTAACGTTTATTTTTGAGACAGAGAGAGACAGAGCATGAACGGGGGAGGGTCAGAGAGAGAGGGAGACACAGAATCTGAAACAGGCTCCAGGCTCCGAGCTGTCAGCACAGAGCCCGACGCGGGGCTCAAACTCACGGACTGTGAGATCATGACCTGAGCCGAAGTTGGACGCTCAACCAACTGAGCCACCCGGGCGCCCCAAATTCATTTCATTTTAAACTTCATTTTAAAATGTGCACTTTTTGTATAGTGACAGATGGTAGCCATACTTCTGGTGAGCATAGCATAATGTGTAGATTTATCAAATCATTATGCTATACATCTGAAACTAACGTAATATTGTGTCAACTATACTTCAATAAAAAGAAATTTAAAAAATGTTCATTTTGTTCGTTAATTAATACCATATGCTGCCTTTTAAAAAAGATGTAGCCTATAACCATTCTCCCATGTTAATTATTTTATTTATCAATATATTCCTGCTATAAACTTGGTAGGGCTATTTTAGGATGCCCATTTTTCAGCTCAATAAGACATATTTTTTTCCCTCCAAGACCACACACCACATAAAATAGATTTATGTCTGGAGTGGTTTTTGTCAACAAACTTCAAAAGAACACATTAGATAATTTCTGTGGTAGTCATGGCCTAAAATCTCTATCAGGTTGAGAATTATGTAAATAGTCAAGATAAACATTTTTTTCCTGCTTGCCTATTCACTGACTTTAAAAAAATATTTTGGTAAATAATTGCAGGATATGGCAAAAATTCTTTAGTTCCCATGTTTAGAATAAAACCACCGCCTCTCTACTGTGAACTTAATTTGTGAGAACCTGACACAGTAACATTGCGCATAAAAATGATCAAATTATTTTCAGTAAGTATTTTAAATACGTTTTTATACAGCTAAACGGTCTTTATCAGGAAATACCACTGAAATTATTTAAATGAAATTAAGCCCTCCCCCCTGCCCACCACCAGATAGACGAGTAAAGATAGAGACAACAAAGAAGATGAAGATGGTAACAAAGAGGAAAAGGAGAAAGGAGGAGAGAGAGAAGGAGGGGAAGGAAAAGAAAGTGTAGTAAAGCTAAAAAACTAGGTTTCCACGTGGGTCATTATTGACCAAAGTTTCTATGATTTCTCAGCTCCTTGTCCCGGCACTGTGAAACACACCCAAGAGTTTCCATCTTTCCTAGCCTTTAGCGTTGTGGATGGTTAAGGTGTTAGGAATTTTTCACACTCTTAAAGTAAGTGAGTTGAGTAGGGAGTTAGAGGCTGAATCTCACACAGTAGTTACCAGCATGGGATTTTCCTGACAGCAGAGAGGGCTTAATCATCTACTTCCAGTGGGTGGAAGCATGCTGGAGAGCTTCTGCCTCCAGCAGTTTCCTACACAGGGCCTGGTGTCTGGTAAATAGAAGACATCAGTCTCCAGTACTATCAGTCCTTTGCTTTTCAGAAACACTTATTTCAACTGAGTTTTCTTTTTTATTTATTTATTTTTGGTTCAAGATAAAAAGATACCTGCCTGTCTTCTTTGTTTCTGCTCTAGCCCCATGCCATCATCTACTATGCCTGATGATTTATTGCTTCTGTAGCTTGTCAATTAAAAGTGCTCACAAAGACAAACTCTGCAATAATGTTTTTAGCATGTTTAATAGAGTCTGGTTAAGTAAACATCCTCAACCAAACCAGCAAAAGAGAGCTTAAAATAAACAGAGCTACTGTGCCAAGTTCATAATTACTTACACATTTAGCACTCTGCCCATCTTCTAAGCATGGCCATTAAAACCAGATTTGTGTATTTAAAATAATTGTCTTGAAACCATAGTTATTCAAATACTACAGAACATTTACATACTTGAGTTTTTTTTTTATTATTCTTTTTTTTTATTCCCCTTCAGCTTACTAAAACCTGGAATTTGTTTCACAAAACTTTTTTTCAAGGTAAGTACTAACATCTCTCTGTAATAGGCCAGATCAAATTACTGGTTCTTGTAGAGTCAACTGTTCCTTGGGGAGACATCCTCTCGTTCACATTCTCCAAATTGAGTATTTTTGGAAGAGTACTGAGAAGTTTCATATCCCAAATTAGAAGGGTAGCATGATTAGTTTATTAATAGGCCAGTTAAGATGACAACCAAAAATTAAAAGTATTAATTAAAGTGATATAAAATGGGATGGTATAGTATTAGAAAAATACATGAGCTTTGGAGAGACAGTTACAGAGATATCCTCTTGCCTCACTGGCTCTCAGTTTCAGGCCTTCAAAATAGTGGTGCTGGTGATGATTAGGGTGGAAAATGGAGCTATACTGGAAGATGACTTTTTAAACTAGAGATACAAGTAATATAAATTATAGACTTATGTTCACTAAATGTTGGCTATTATTAAATGTTCAAACATATACTAGCATATAATTTCCCATTTTATATTTTCATCGTTGTTCATATTCATGCAAATAAGTTGTTGAATTTCAAATATTTCCCCCATATGTATGTAGGAATTTACATCCTTGTGTAAATGGCAATGGATTTTTCTTGCACCCCAGTATGATCTTAAGCTGAGACCTTCCATTGGAGAACTGGATGATTAACATTAAATGAGCACTGCATCTGAGGAGTTGTCCTCAGTGGGTCATTTTTGGATTCTAATTTGTTTAATTACATCATTAGTGAGCTGAAAAAAAGGAAATAAGTAGCATGAGAAGTACATCTGCAAATGATAAATGAAGATGAACTTCAAATTGCCAGGAGAGAATAAAAATAGATTTTCGGAAGGTTGCTGAAACTGGTCGCGAAGAAGAGAAAGAAATGTGGCCCTAAGCAACCATCTTCCGTATAAGCACAAGAGTGCTTTCATAACATGAGACCCGGAAAGAGGAGAGAGCCATGTTAACAGACTGTACAAAGAACCCAACTTACCACGGGCACCAAAGCCCAAACAAACATAGTATTCTGTGATAGTAAATGCAATCTAAATTTCTCATTTCTTAAATATAACAATGAAATTAAGGAGAATATAGTTTAACATGGCATTGAGATGAAGTCTTGGTTTTGAGACCAAGCACTGATATGAGCTGTGTGGCCTCTGCTTCTGTCAAATCAAGAGAATCCTATTACATGCCTCTAAGGGTTGTTTTGAGGGTGAAATGAATCTAGCACTAGATTGTAAATTCCACAAGATCAAAAACTGTGGTTTATTCACAACTGTGTCTCCTCTGCCTGTCACAATGCCTGACACCTGTGAGACAGCAATTATAAATATTTTGAAGGGATGTTGAATCATAGGGTTGTTTTCAATGTTATGTGTAATATAAATGAGAAACTATCTTGAGCTTTTATTTGTTTTCTTGTTTGCTGTTGGCCTAGGAAGCCAGCTCCATGGAAACAAGGAATTGCCTTCCTTTTCCCTGCTATATTCCCAGGTCCTAGAGCTGTGACACCAGGATGTATTTTTCTGCCAGCTTATGGCATCACCTGAGGTTTGTTAAATTAGTAGAATTATGGACCCAGACCCAGATCTCCCAAATTAGAATCTGTATTTACTATTCACTGATAATTCTTAAACACATTAAATTTTGAGAAACATTTGTCTAGGAACCTACCTGTTCCTAGTAATTTCTCTATGAATTGTTACTAAATAAATGACTATAGGTTTTACCATCACAGTTAGCAGATTTAAAATCCATAATAAATGTACTTCAATAATATCCTTAACAGATTTAATGAAATATAATCTGCATGCCATAAAATTCACCCATTTTAAGTGTACAGGTCAATGACTTTTAGTAAATTTGTAGAGTTGCGCATACAGCACTGCAGTCTAATTTCAGAACCTTTCTGTCACTCCCAAAAGATCCCTTTTGCCCATTTGCAGTCATTTCCCATTTCCAACTGCAGCCACTATAACATTATTTTAATATCCATCTGCCATTCCACATTGTGGATAGAGAGTAAATAAAGGGGGAACAAATACATCTCTTTCATACACACTTTGGTAAGTAAAAGTGATTCTTGAATGAGTTTCATTGTGGTTTAACTTAGCATTCGCCACAACTAAATGGATTTGCTAAACAACTAAGAGTTCAAATATGATTCAAGGGAAATGTTTACCACTTTGGGGGAACAAAACGTTTGCAAATAGTTTATTTTCTAAACTAACGGGGCACATATTTACAACTAAACATTATCAGTCTAACAAAAACAGAAGCCATAAGAGTTTAGTTTTTAACTTTAGTACACTAATTACAAATCACTGCCATCTACTCAGGGCCAATGCTAGGCCAGCCTGCAACCTTCGATTGATATTTGAGGTTTTGTATCTCTTTAGAAGTTTGTATTAGCTGAGTTGACTTTTGGGACGTGGGGGAGGAAGTCTCTTTACTCTTTCGTCTCCTCTACTAAATTCATGTTCTTAAGATCTTTCTCTTGGACTTTCTGAGTTGGCCAATAAATGATCTCATTGGCCCCAATCATTCTATATCTTCATCTCCTTCATTCTCTATTCCCAACTCCAAGAGGAGTTATTTCAAATCCTCTGCTTAAAAACCTTCCATGATTTCAAACTGTTCATATAGTGAAGTCCAAACTCTCTAGCATGTATTTAGTGCAGCCTGTTTTTTTCTTTCTTTTTTTTAATTTTTTTTTTTGCAGCCTGTTTTTTTCTATCTCATGGCTTGTGCTGCTCACATTCCCACCTGGCCTGTTAGACATGCCACACCTCTCACTGTTCTCAAAATCTTCCAAGCACATCACACATCCAGGTCTTTGCTAAGTCTGTTACCTCCCTGCGTAATGCTATCTCATTTCTCCCTACTCATACATGAAATCTTATTATTTGGACAATAACTTAAATGCTTCTATGATCCCTTCTCCAAGATGCATCCTTTCCTCAATGAGGTTGCCTCTTTTTTCCATTTGTGCTCACTTAATATTGTATTTTTACTTCAAATTTATTATATAGAAGGATGATGACTATGTCATAATTAGTTACCTGTTCCTATCACCTTTCACCATATCTGTTATATAGTAGGAGCTTAATAAAGAATGTGTAAGTTCGTGAATGGTTAAGGGAATCTTTGAAAACCTGCCTTTGAAGATTGTTGGACCTGGAATCGCTCTAACATCTAGATGAAACATAAACTTCGAACACACTAGTCAGAAGTACTTGGTATTGTGTGTGTGTGCGTGTGTGTGTGTGTCCCTTTTGTACCAATGTATCTATTAAAACTTACAATTTGAGATAAGAAAAAGCATTAACAAGGTAAGATTTGTTTTTTGTAGAGTTGGTCCTAGAAGTCTGGCTTATGATGGAATTTAATATACTGTTTCATCCATTTAAAATCATAAACTCTAATAGCTGAAAGGACTTAAAAGATAGTTTTTTTTTAATCCACTGGTTTTCCAGGTGAGAAAAATATTGCCCATTGTCTTTATTTGTACAGTTTTCTTTTTCATCTCGCATGACAGGGTACTGAGGCAATCTTTTTACTTTTAATCTTTTACTCTATATCTCTTTATTAATAACCTAGTTAAACACTGTGCCTGAATATGCCCGTTCTCTGCATAGGATTTTGAAAGCCGCAGAACTATTTCACAAGGCAGATCTGGTTTCTTGGGGAAGAACTCAGGGAAGAATTCTCCATTTTCCAACCCACTTGTAATAGAATGTTCCTTCCCCAACATTTATTTGCCACTTGGTGGCCACTGGGCTTTGTAGTAATAAAAAAAAATCACACGAAACTAAATAAAAGGTCTGAAATTCACTTTGACTATTTTTCCCCCTTTATCAACTCTGTATTTTAAATCATTAAAAAAAAAACGTTAATTTCCCCTACATCCTCATAAATTGGGCAATACTCAACCACTATTTAAGAAAGTTCAGTGCTTAAAAAGTATCTTAAAAAATGGAGAAAAATATGGAACTATTCCACATGTGAAATATTAATATTTATTAAGCTGAAGGTTTTTTAACAAATAAATACATTATTGTTTTTATAAGACCTTTCTTTGTAAAGACAAGAATTATAAATTGAAAAATGTAAGGAATGCTTACAGGAATGAATGCATACATAAAAAGTACAGATAAAGCAGGAGATTCCATAAAGCACATAGATAGTGAGACAGCAATTCTCATCTTTCTCTCTGTATAAATATGTATCTCCCTTGAAATAAATGTCATTAACAGCATTATGAAATGTCTAATACATATTAAACACTTTATTTAAAATCTGACAGGTGAGTTAAACACTTGTGCAGACACCCCTTGCTTTCCTTAGAAAGCTATATTTCAGAAAATTTAGCAGGCAAGTAAATGCTGTTGTCGCACCTGACTTACATTATAGCATCATTATAGAATTCTCCTAAAATAATTTATTTAGAATAAGATTTATTTATACCTTGTAATGTCCCTGGGTAAAATGAAATTGATTTGTTTTTAAAGGATTTTATAGTTATTGTTTTAATTGTGTAACCTTTCCATAAATTAAAAAAAAATCTTAAACATCATTACATCTATCACACAGTAAAAAGTTTTCAGTGCTATGCTTTTACTGTAATTCATTGTGTTACTTGAGAGGTTCTATGATTTTTTTCTCAAAGCAACATCTATGCTTGATTGATTTGCTAGAGTTTACTGAAATATGTACCAATATAATTCCTCATTAAATTAAAATATTGGGGGCATCTGGGTGGATCAGTAGGTTAAGTGTTTGACTCTTGATTTCAGCTCAGGTCATGGGATCAAGCCCCTTTCTGGCACCACACTCAGTGTGGAGCCAGCTTGGGACTGTCTCTTTTTCACTCTCTCTCTCTTTCCCTCCCTGCTCCTCTCCCCTGATGTTTCTCTCTCTCTCTCTCTCTCTCTCTCTCTCTAATTAAGTAATTAATTAATTAAAAATATAGGGGCTGAGAAAGTTGATTTTAAGACAGATTTATAAGATAATTGTAATTGGGGCAGTGTATTATGTTTAACTCAAATCACTAGATCACCCTCAAAAACTGATTTATCAGATAATCTAGTCTTTGCATTTCTTGAATTATATCCTTGGTGCCTAGCATGATACTCTGAGATAAAAAATAAACAGCAGTTTCCCGGAAGAACCTATAGGGAGAATTAAGAGTTCATAACTGGGAGCTTGAGAAGTCAGAAAGACTTCATAGAGATTGCAGGTTAGCAGTTGTAGGATGGAGGAAGACATTGCTGGCAGAAGAGGTGTGGCACGTGCAAGGCTCCAGAGACCTGGGAGAAGATGCTAGGTGAAGGAAACCACATTTACTCAGGCACAGCCAGAGCAACGTTGCAATCATCTTGGCCTAACTTACAGTGTTTTCTGGATCTGTCCTCAGTTACCAAGCCTGTCAGAAAATTGAACCCTCAGGAAATTCCTCCTCACATATGTTTTGTAGACAAAGCAACAAGTGACTTCTAACTACAATCTATTTTTTGTAGTTTTGTAGCATCTAAGATGCTTTATTTAGACAGTCAATATTTCTATACTTACATTTTCTATTAAAAAACAAAATCACTGACCAATTACCGTATACTAATGATGTGCTAAACACACACACACACACACACACACACACACACACACACACACACCCCAACCTGTTTCTCAAAGGAAAACCATCCATCTGATGTAAGAACTACTATTATTCCCATTTTACCAATGAGACTGGGGTTTGAGAGTTTAAAGGATACTGAAGTCAGGCAGCTAATTAGTACAGAGCCAAGATTTGAACCCAGGAGGTTTGACTTTTAAAAGCCCAAGAGTTTTCACTGCTCACATTCTGCCTGTTCTAAGAAGACGTGACACCACAAGGTTCATCAGAGGAAAACTAAAGAGGAATAGATGATTGTATTGCACCAAATAATAACAGACTCTATTAGTTCCATATTGCGGCTATAATAAAATACTACAAACCTAGTCAAGATTTTAGCTGGTCTGGTTCCTTGTGGAGACCCTGAGATGAGAATCCGTTTTCTTGCCTTTTTCAGCTCCTAAAGGCCACCTGCAATCCTTGTCTTTCTTACTACTTTCTCTTATCACTCCATCCTCTTGCTTCTATAGTTGTATGTTTTCCTACTGATGCTGTTCTTCCTGCCTCCCTCTTCTTAAGCCCCTGTGATTACATTGGGCCCACCCTGATAATCCAGGATAACCACTCCATCCCAAGGTCTTTAGTCTAATTACATTTGCAAAATTCATTTTACCATGTAAGGTAATAGACTCATAGGTCCTGAGGTTTAAGATGTGGACATCTTTGGAGAGGCCATTATTTTTTTTTTTAATTTTTTTTTAACGTTTATTTATTTTTGAGACAGAGAGAGACAGAGCATGACGGGGGAGGGTCAGAGAGAGAGGGAGACACAGAATCTGAAACAGGCTCCAGGCTGTGAGCGGTCAGCACAGAGCCCAACGTGGGGCTCGAACTCACGGACCGCGAGATCATGACCTGAGCCGAAGTCGGCCGCTTAACCGACTGAGTCACCCAGGCACCCCTGGAGAGGCCATTATTTAGTTTGCCACAAAGACAGATGCAATCTAGGAAGAATATTTAAATTCCAGATAAGGAAGAGTGAATAGGCATGAGCTCTGCCCTCAAGGAGCACAAAGTCTAGTGGGAACTGAGGCATGTCAACCTGACACCTGTCAACTATGATAGTAAAATGGGGCAAGACACTACAGAGTGCACAGTGAGTGCTTAACAATTAGCCTGAAGATGTTACAGACAAAACCGCAGAGCAGTCTTTGAAATATTATAAGGACCCCATAATGACCATTTTTGGTCAAAAAATTTTTGATCAAAAAATTGATTTTCGATTGAAAAAATAGTAAACTTACTTTTACCTTATTATTATATTCATGACTTTTGTGAAATTCCCCAACATTAAGTATTACCTTAAGAGTTAAAATGCCTTCAAGGACTCTTTTTCTATAAAATGAAGTTAAAAATTTTAATTCTAAAACAAAAAAGAAAGGGACATAAATTCTTTCAGTACATTCCAGAAGCAAGATTCTAACCCAAGAAGTTGATTTATATGTATGTATGTGACTACCTAGCCTGTTACTTTAAATGAAAAATAATCCGCATGCAAAATGAATACTTTTTTCAGAAATGAAATGCAACCCAGTTATTGACCCAGGTGTGTGGTTTTTTGTGTTACCTCTTTATTGCTTTCACTTTTATGTAGATCTTAACACACCACCATACTGTCAGAGTGTCCTAAAACAAAAGATTTGTGAAGGCCTGCATTTCAAAAATAATATAATCTATAGAAAACTCCTTTACTCTATAAAACAATGACTATTCTGTGACCATACTCCAGCAATTTTTCCCTTACCAAGACAAAAACAATCCAAAACCAACTAGTTGCTAGGGATCCAGCAGAGTTGATTCTTTTTGCGCTCTTGGAATTCAGCAATAGGCTTTCATACTTCTTCAAGCTCCCATTGGCTTTGGGGAGAAAAGACAAATAATTAACCCTGAAGTAAGAAGCATTTCATTGCAGACTCTTCCTGCTGGGTTAACAAACATCTCTAAGAAAGAGAGCTCCTTGGGAGTGTCTCACTTAGTGTCATTATTGATTAGTGACACCCATTCTCTTAGCAAAGTCTTTGGGAACTTAAGCTTCAAGGGGGGTTGGTAATTAGAGATGAAGTTTTCAGTTGCTTTTTCGTCCAGATTTGTTAACTGAACTGTTAAGGGAGGAGATGCTGATTAGAGAGCCTCCCTGGTAAGTCCTGGTTTCACTCTTGGCAGTAACCAATTGTGCCTTATATGTAGCTCACTGTGCTCCTTCGTGCTTTAAATGATTCTTCCCCTGTTTTCTCTCATGGCCCTGTAAGAGGTACCATAGAATCTCACAACTTGAAGTTGTAACTTATAAGCATCTATTAATTAGAGTAATAAATAGCCCGTTATCCTGAACTAACCCGGTTATCCATTCTCTAAAACAGCTTCAATATTACAATTTTTTTTTTTTTTTTTTGCCTTTTGGTTTTGTTTGTAATAACTCTAAGACCATGCAACATGACCTGATGCTTATATTTTAAAGTGGAAAAATTCTCCTATCAGAATCTTTTCTGGCATATTTGGAAATTCACATTTTCAAAGTACATGAAAGGCAACATTCCTTTACTTTATCTGAGGGTTTAGAGACAGACACTTAATAACATGATGAATACTTTTAAAAATGCCTCTGTGTAAGTTCAGAATTTTCCCAGCTTGATTAAAGAATGAGCTAAGAGGTCAAAATGACAAGTGTGATTCTTATAAGAGTTAGGTATTACTGGCGATATGGCTATTGTCAATCACTGTCAAAATGCGTGCCCTTGCTTCAAAATGTATCTGGCAGGTGTCTGTGATTGTTCTTGTTCAGTCTCAGCACTAGCAAAAGCAAAACAAAACAACTTCGAGCATCACCACAATAAAAAAGTCCATGAGAGATGTGAACTAGAAAGAAAACTATGATGTCATTTAAAAAGAGGTGTGAGGTGACCAAAGAAGAGGAGCTGAAGATGGAATCTTGGGAAAACCTGTGTTTTCTCTGACACATGTGATAATGGCACCATTTTGTTTGTTTTTA
Source organism: Panthera leo (assembly GCF_018350215.1). Classification (NCBI taxonomy): domain Eukaryota; kingdom Metazoa; phylum Chordata; class Mammalia; order Carnivora; family Felidae; genus Panthera; species Panthera leo. The sequence goes on along the minus strand of NC_056695.1, from coordinate 52,470,476 downwards.
TTTTGATTCGTCTTTTAGTATAGGATATCATAATTTGCAAACCCTACTGTTGCATTAAAAAGTCTCATGAGAGTTAATCCTATTTCCCACATGACAGGCCCTGGACCTTCTATGTCCTCTGTAATTTCTCAAGGTACCTTCACATGGGCTAAACACATAGAAGACTTTGCACACACACTAACTGAATTCTTGTATACTGAGATAGTTAGCAGATGACCACATAACAGATTAATGTCATCTGGGAAAGAAACCTGTATATCACATATCATTATTTGTAGTCTGCAAGAAAACATTCCTGGTTCCTAAACATCAAGTCCAGGTATTTCATGGTTGGTAATAAGTGGAGAAAGGCCACATGAAAGAAACAAATGGAGGGGCACCTGGGTGACTCAGTTAAGCTTCTGACTTCGGCTCAAGTCCTGATCTCGCGGTGAGTTTGAGCCCCCCATTGGACTCTCACTGTCCGCGCAGAGCTCACTTCAGATCCTGTGTCTCCCTCTCTCTCTGCCCCTCCCCTACTAGTGCTCTTCCTCTCTCTCAAAAATAAATAATAAACATTAAAAAAAATAGAAAACATGGAAAGTATAGTTCTCAATGGTCCTTGAAAACTCCCCTACTGGACAAGTTGGCTTTTAAAATGTGACTTTTTTAATCTGCAACGTGAGGATCTCTTTACTTGGATATACTTGCTAGGTAGACCTCTTTCAGCAGTGCAGCTTTAATACCTCGCTTTATTTCTGTCTTCCTAATTCTAGTGTCCTACCTTGGGAACTGCCTCCTCCCCATAAGTGACATTTGGACTAATAGCTCATTTCCCCTTATCCTCCTGTTGGGAGAAGATGCTGACTCCTCCACATAAGGATTTGCCCTTACCATAGGCCACACCTGAGCACAATACCAACAGACGGTCTAAAATAAGTCAACATTCATGCAATTTCAAAAATACAATAGCAGAGAGGTCTTCATTGGTGATTACAATTATTCTGGAAAATCTTGTCTCAGCCAAGGGAGAATCAAACAGGGAAATGTTATAGACCAGGGCATGAGGAAACAGAACACTGGGCATTGACTTGAAGGACAGGCCAGCTAGGTGACCATTCGCCCTGAGCAGACAAGAGCATCTTCAGGATGGTGTCTACAGGTGGAGGGAGGAAGAAGTGCCTGGTAAAGTACAACACGGATGAGGAGGTTCTGCTTCTGATTCACAAATGGCTCAGAGCTGGTGCTCTGATGCTTGAAATGAGATCACAGTTTGATTGGACAGGATGTGTGGTAGGGTACTTAAACAATGAGATGTTGTGGGAATTGTTACAGGATCTTAAACCCTCTTGCTGTAGAAAATTCAAAGCCAAGTTTGACCATGGACCTTAGACAGACTGCCTTCCCAACCCCCATTCCTCCAGAATACACACAAAAGTGCCCTTCACAATTCTAGGAACCAGGGACCAACCTTTTTTCTTTAGTTTTAACTGTATTATTGACTAAAGCAGGCTGGTTCTGACTATAGTTACCAGGACTTATCATATCCAAATTGTTTTGTTTTGTTTTGTTTTGTTTTGTTTTGTTTTGTTTTGTTTTGGGGAATCAGGAAAAGAGAGTGGATGGTTAGCAGAGTTTGGACTCACATTCTTTTTCCATGTTAGAATTCTTGTGTAAACTCTGTGAAAAGTTGAACTTACTTGATTTTAATTTTTTAAAAAATATTGGAGTGTCGTTTCCTTCCACTTAAAAAATTTTCTCTGGCTTTCCACCCCACTCCATTCCAGCACCATTTGATTAAATTTTGGTGGCATAGTTACTATATGGAAAAGATAGCATTTGTTATTCTTGTTAAGCTTCCTAATGTCTTAAGGGTCTTGATGTAAAAGAGAAAAGCCTTGTTATTTGCTGTTGTTCTGCTCCTCTTTTCCTCTCCTTTTTTGAATGTGATGTTTATTTTAATGTTTATTTATTTTTGAGAGACAGAGTGAGCATGAGAGGGGGAGGGGCAGAGAGAGAGGGAGACACAGAATCTGAAGCAGGTTTCAGACTTTGAGCTGTCAGCACAGAGCCCAACGCAGGGCTCGAACTCACAAACCATGAGATCATGACCTGAGTTGAAATCGGATGCTTACTCGACTGAGCCCCCCAGGTGCCCCATGTTATGTTTAATTTAAAGACAAGGACAAAATATTGTGATTTGGTGAAATATCTCAAAAATAGCAAGCATATGCTGTATGTAAAAATTCTGAAAGCAGGGCTTTGAAGTACCCTGCCTCCTAGAAGCTCAAAGGCCAAGGAAGTAAAGAGGAGGAGGAAGAGCAGAGAGGGGAAGGAAAATCAAATAATAGGCACATTCTAGGATTATATGGAGAGGGATTCTCTCAACTATTATTCCTTGACACCACAACATAGTGCAGAGAATTCACACAACCTTGGCCCCACCTACCTCCCTTGCTGTAAAAAGCCGATTATCCTGTGAATGCTCACCTCTGTGAGAAAGCTTTCCCAGTTCCCAGGGTTGCCTTTTCTCTCTTTATTATCCCACTGTACTTTAGACACATGTGCTGCTGGAGGCAGATTTACCTTGAAACTAGTGAAGCCTGAACTTTAGGGCCCCTCACTTGCACATGGCTCAGTCCTAGGAGTTGTCAGATGTTGTGGAGTTCTATGTGGGAAGGAAGGCCAGTTTGCATATAGGAAGCAATTCTGTGTAAGCAATGTCTGGTAAATTATCAAAGAGGTAACCTTCCAGGGAGCCAGTAACTTTTGTATTTTCCTTCTCATTTGAAATAACCATGTTTTTCCCTGGTTGTGCATTTATAATTTTGTATTCTTTTTATTTATTTTTTATTTATTTTTAATTTTTTAAATGTTTATTTATTTTTGAGATAGAGACAGAGCACGAGTGTCAAAGGGACAGAGATAGAGGGAGACACAGAATCCGAAGCAGGCTCCAGGCTCTGAGCTGACAGCACAGAGCCTGATGCGAGGCTCAAACTCATGAACCATGAGATCATGACCTGAACCGAAGTCGGACACTTCACCAACTGAGCCACCCAGGTGCCCTTTGTATTCTTTTTCTAAGAGAACTCCCAAATGGTATAAGTTTCAGGCCCCACAAAACCTGGAGCCACTCGTGGTACCTGAATAATGAGCAGTTTTGTTGAGATTGAGAGAAACTTGATCCCAGTTTATTTTGAAAAGATACCCAGATTGCTTCCAGGATCAGCAATAGAAACCAACTCTTAGCATCTTATGGACGTAAGCATGGGACCAATTTCATCTCCTTTTGCCTTGACTTTATTATTCACGTACTAGGAAAATAACTGCCTATAGCCTCCCATTCATATCCTTACAGATCCAAAAGGCAGGAAACCTTGGTTGGGGTAATCCATGCTAGGCCTCTGATAGACTCAGTTTGAGACTAATGTGTCTGGAGATATAGTTTGTAACTCCCCTTAACAGAGGAGGCAGGGAAGGCTAATGGAGATAAAGGTTCTAGGGGAGCAGTGTGATATTATCGTCAAAAGGCAAGTAAAACACGATGGGAAGAAATCTACTAAATTACCTCTACTTGGAATTGCATTTATTTTATGTATGTGTGTCTTCTATAAAACTATGGGATCTTTAATAGGGATAACCTTTCTCATTTATCTCATTATTCTCAGGGCCTTCTGTAATGTATTGTCCAGAGTAAATGTATTGTCTGAGTAAATTAAGAAGTCAACAAATAAAAAGGAAAAAATCAAGACTGTATCCTCCTATAATAGCATGTAGCCATTATATTGTTAACTGAGCCTGAATTCCATACTAGAAATCGGATACCAAACAATATTCCTTTAATGTGATTTCTCAATGCATGGAAATTTTTAAAAATGGTCTTTCTAATAGAGATATTTTAATATATAACCAGTATGTGAATTATTATGACTTAATTTTGTTAAGTTCCTCACAGGGTTCTAGGAAATATTATGATTCTAAATAACATAATTAATCCCTTAGTAGTCATCATGATATTCATGCATAACCAAGAATGTACACAGAATATTATTTTACTGGTTGGCTGTGAATGGCTGCCCGATGTTTTTGAGCTATGGTTTGCATTGAATTCTCCCTAGAGACGCATTATGCTTTGGTCCTGCACAGTCTCAGGAGGGGAATAATGTGACCATCAGATTCCATTTTTGTCTTTGAAATTGACCAAAGAAGGCTTTTATTGGTTAATCAGATTACTGAAGAAACAGCCCCTTAGTAATCCTTCTCGGAACTGTGGTGTTATGAAATTTGCATTCATATTACAATTAAAGACTTCTGAGTGCAGTACCTTAGAAGTTCCATATGCTTAACATTTAGAAATCTAAATTTGATGAACTTCTAAAATCCTTTTATTAGCTTAGTCAAATGTTACCACTTTTTTCTGACACTTGAAGAGATTTTTTACTATATAAAATCCCTAAGGAATCCATTCAATTTCTAAGTGTTTACTTGCCCCAAATGTATATGCTTCATTCAGATCCAGCATTTTGAAGAGTTAACTAAGATTATAGACAATGATTATTTTGTTTCTGTTTTGTGTTTGTCCATAGCAGACTCTTTTTAGAAAACTTAAAAAGAGGATGGGGCGTCTGGGTGGCTCAGTTGGTTAAGCGTCCGACTTTGGCTCCGGTCATGATCTCACGGTTCATGGGTTCGAGCCCCATGTCGGACTCTGTGCTGACAGCTCAGAGCCTGGAGCCTGCTTCGGATTCTGTGTCTCCTCCTCTCTCTGCCCCTCTCATGCTCATGCTCTGTTTCTGTCTCTCAATAATAAATAAACATTAAAAAAATAATAAAATAAAATAAATCATTAAAAAAAAGTTAAAAAGAGGAAAGATACCTAAGACCATTTTCCTTTATCTCTTACAACTAGATTAGGAACTAAGCTACAGTGAAGGAATTGTTACTAATATATTATTAACAGTTAACATTTATTGAGCACTTCCTATGTGCCAGATAATGTTACATTGATGTCTCAGATCAGATTCTCTGTGAAATAGACACTGAGATTTTTGTGCAGTTTTGGGGGCTCACTCTCAGGAGCAATACCTGTAAGAGAGAGAGGGCAGTAGGACCAGGGCAAAAGGAGAGGCTACACTGTGATGCAGTTGAACCAGCAGCCTTAGCTGATCCCACAAGCGGCTCTGGAACTGGAATGGCTTTTTGAGGCTCAGGTCTTTGTACCCCGTGTCAACCAGGCGATCCAATGGAGAAGAGTCATAATCTTGTGTGGGCAACTCCCTGTAGCTAAGGGCAGTTCAAAGAGGGGTATGGCTGAAAGCCATCAACAGACAATACTCCCTGTACCTGGAGGAATGAAGGTGCACTTCATATCCACCGATGACGATGATGAAGTGTAACTGCACTTCATCAGTGTTGTATTGGTAAATGTTTACCAACTTGTAGTAGGGGACAGGGCGAACCAACTAGATTTGTAGTCATCATCCATTTCCATGGTGTAAATGCTCCCACCACAGCCAATTTCAAGTTATCAATTAATGATAGTGAACACAGACTTGAGAAGAGGATTATACAGACAGCTCACAGAAGTACTAGTAAGCTTCAGAACATCCACTTTAATCATTGTAAAGCCTTTGGTAAAAATAATATTATTTCCATTTGTGAAATGGGAGAACATATGAGAAATGCATGGCTCTTTTTTTTTTAAATGAAAAAAATTTTAACGTTTATTCATTTTTGAGAGACAGAGCATGAACAGGGAGGGGTCAGAGAAAAAGGGAGACACAGAATCCGAAGCAGGCTCGGGGCTCTGAGCTGTCAGCACAGACTGACGCGGGGCTCACACCCACAAACTTTGAGCTGAAGTCAACTTTGAGCTGAGGTTAAGTAAAAAGTTTAAATTAGACTAAGGAAACTCTGGGTGTAAAATTTATGTCACAAAGTCCAAGCCTTTTCATAGTCCAGGTGTGACATTTAGAGATTTTGAGACTGAAAACAAATTAACAAATGCAAGTGATCGTGTTAAAAACTTTTATAAGAAGCTCCTGGAAGACATTCTAAAGTGGTGAATCAAAATTTCTGAGGCCTGACCAAGAAAACAAGATCAGTGTTAGCTGTTCTCTGAATTCAGCCATAATAGGTTTAATGGTTCCTAAAAACATGTCTATTATTTTGTGCAAGGCTATTTTTAAAAAGCTAAAGTTGGTTTTTAGATTAGATTAAGTAAAAAGTTTAAGTTAGACTAAGGAAACTCTAAATGTAAAACTAGGGCAGTAAAAACATTTCTATGATGCTATAATGATAGATACATGTCATTATACATTTGTCTAAGCTTATGTACTACACCGAGAGTGAACCCAAGTGTAAACTGGGGACTTTGGGTGATTATGATATGTCAAGTATGTTCATCAGTTGTAACAAATATACCACTCTGCTTGGAGGATATTGATAACGAAGAGGTTGTGAATGTGTGGGGGTAAGAGGGTAGGGGATACATGGGAAATCTCTGTACGTTCATCTCCATTTTGCTATGAATCTGAAACTGTTCTATAAAATAAAATATTTGAAGAAAAAAAAAGCTATTTTATGTACATTGTGAAGCAACTATGATGTAGTATAATGAGAGAGCGTGAGTTTTACAGAAAAAGAGATCCAGGTTGGAATTATAACTGCATGTCCTTAGGCAAATGCTCAAATTCTCTGGTCCCCAGTTTTCCCATCTGTATAAGAGAAAGTAATACCTCTCTTGCAGGTTGTTGACAAGTTTAAATGGGGCACATCAGATTACCTGTCATACAAGTGCATAATAAATTATAGCAGTTGTAATTAATGGCAGAAGTTGAGCATTTGGAACTGAATATGGAGTTTGCAGTAGGCCAAAGTAGTTGTTTTATGTTTCTTGGAATTACTCTTAAAAAGTAGAATCAATTATTTTCGTTTGTAGTAGGGAATATTAGTAAACTCAGAGAGTACGTATGGGCTTGCTCCCTACAGAATGACTCTGAAAGAATGAATTTTAATAGGTGTTTAACATGGAACTCATTAAAATTCTATAGCAGTGGTCCACAAATGGAACACAAACAATGAATGGAAGCCAGTATAAATAAGAATGTTCCAGAGAAAAATGAGATGATTGGGATAAAATATATGACTTTTCAAGCCTATAGACTATGTATAGAAAACTATTTCAATCATTTTCAATGCAAACACTCAAATTATAATAAAGCTTCTGTTTCTCACTTTCTATTTCTCACTTGCTTGCTGAAAATAACCTCCTTCCTATCTAAAATAATCCATATGCAGTATTGTGTCTCTTGTGAAACCCCAAGCTGCAGATACACTCTATTCACTGGGAGATCTCATTAAGAAAACAATTCAAAGAGCAGCTTGGCTATTGTACCAGGCCTGATATTGACAGATGCTAACCTTACCAGCAAGACTCCTCTTTTGTACACTTATGATGGGGAAGGAGGTTTTCTTTCCTTTTCCAAGCTCAAGAGAGGATTGACAGAGACACTGAAGTAACATTTCTCTTATTCTTCAACATAGCTTTAGGTATTTGTAAGTGGTACAGAAAAAGTGAGACTTTACTGTCTGTTTCTTTTCTTTCCTCCAGTTTTGCTTTGTTTTGGCTGGTATCTTGAGTCATACTTTATATCCCCACAAAAGGCCACAGGACATTTTTATTAGACTTGGAGAGAAATGTTACTTAGCTTTCTTTTATTGGCAGATTTCCATGCAAACTGTGACTAATACTGCTTCCATTGTTATTTGACAAGAGAAGAAAAGACAATTTTTCACTCACAAAGGGAAATGCTGGCAGCGATGAGATAAATAAAGGATATACTCTTTACCTTTACATGCACTTCTAAGATTTTTGGTACATAATAGAAAAAAAAAATTTTTAATTATATCCAGTAACATATAATATTGTATTATCCCTGTCAAAATAAAATGAAATATGGTCTTGCTATTTCTATAAGCACTAACAAAATTGAAGTGTCAAAATTTATGACTATCTTTAGAAAAATTCCAAATGGAAGAAATATTCTGGTAGAATGTAAATAGTTAAACATTCTAGGATTATTTTTTTACACATGCTCTAATTTATGTATCAATCAACAAATATAAATGTTAGAAGGAATATGAATGAATAATTTCCATATTAGATCTGTTCTTTTAATGATTGGTTCTATGGGGACTTGGTACATATCTATATGTTTTTATATTGATGGGAATATTTCCAGAGCTAAAAAGTATTAGGACAATAAAAACTTAATTTCTGAACTACTTGTGTGTTCTTATGTAATGAAAGGACATTTCTAAACCAAATATCTAGTGATTCAATCTCCATGGACCACATATGAATGATGATCTAAGTGACAGATTGATAACAAAAGTTTTGGGCCAATTCCCAGTTTCCCCAGAGTTGACAAGAAAAGTTTTATGCATGTGAGAGAGTGTGAAACCTGAGGCTTTTCTTCTCCATCTCATTGTACACGGCTATAACGATGCACTCTACCCAGTGTATGAACAGAAAGTCAAGTAAATGGAGGAGACACAAATGACTAACAGTGAATCTATGATGTTTGATTGGATGGAGGCAATCACAGTATTAAATCTTGCTGATTTTTTCCCTAAATGAAACAATGGCAACTTGCTTGTTCACTTGCTTCCTTCCTTCTTTTTCTTTATCTACCTATCTATCTATTGATTCATTCATTAAGAACTCATGGGCTATGCCATTTATGGTTATGACTAATTCTGCTGGGGATTAAAAACATTTTTCACATTTGGACTGGGGCTAAGCAAAGCCCAGGTATTTTCCTTTGACTGCTGGTCAGAGGCAATATGTCCAGTGTTAGCAATTATAGGAAAAAGTCTCTTTTTTTTGCCTGTGAATAATTACAGAAAAATAATTTCAGATGGCAAGTGAGATGAATAATGAATTGCTGATGAAATAAACTACTAGGAGCCATGAGCAATGATCAGTATGCAAAACTGATTAAGGTATGCATTCTGTGAAAGTGTCATGGCTAATGGCATTTGGAATACGAGTCAAACAAATCCAAGTTGAAATTTTGGCTCTTGTCTTATCCTATCTAAGCCTAATATTCTTAATCTGTAAAATGGGTGCACATTAGCTTGTAAGGTTATTGCAGAGATTAAATGAAGTCACACATGTAAAATACTTAGTACAATGGTTGACAGAATAGAAGTGGGATGCATGACATAATGGCAACTAAGAAGCATTATCCTATGAACCCTCTGAAATTAATTAAACCTAGATATTTGATCTTTTCCACTCCAAAGAAGAGGTGTGAAATAACCCAAAGCTTTGGTTGTGTTGAAGTTTCCTTCCTGGGTCAATGTGCATGTATTTTTCTCTCTCCCTCTTTCTCTTTTCAGTTGTGTGCATGGCAGAATGAGACGGGTTGTGATTGACTTTAGACCTAGAAAATAATATTAGTAATAAATTTATGAACTAATTCTTGGTTTGTGATACTTTCTTAACCTTCTATATTAGAAAAGAAGTAAAAGATAGGTATTTGCCTTTTGTACAAATAATTGAACACATCACGTAATTCCAGAAGGAGGATTCTCCTCCCTTCACTCTGAGAGAACTGTTATCTTCAGGCAGTTTTACAACTTTGTCTGAATAGAAACAAAGCTCTGTTAATTCAGGAACTCTGAAGGAAGCACGAGAACTCTGAAAGAAAAGCTTTATGGCTAGTGACAGAGTCCAGTATTTTATCCCTGCCTGGCCTCAGCTGACTGTCATTATGAGAACAAAACGCAAGCTTCTAGACTGGATCCAAAGTTCTTATGTTGCATGAGCCGCATGTTGTTTCATCTTTTCCTCCCAGTGTCATTTACATATGAACTGCCTTTTTACTTATACCTACAAAAGCCATTAGCCTTTTTAATTTTCTTAGCTTTCTTACTGAAATTTTCAAGTAGTTTTGACATGATCAGTAAATATTGCACTATATTTTTATTATTTTCTTCAAGTAACTAAATAGAGAAACATGAAAATTACCAATCCAGATTAGTTAAATGTGTCATCAGATCCATTGTTGGTTCATCCCAGGCCAATAGCAAATTCAGTTGCCTGTCATGTAATTACTAAGCAACTTGGTATCATCACAAACAAGAGAACACACACTCATGTGCCCTTTTTTTCTAGTTCTTCCATCAGATTTCGTTGATGTTGTCTAAAGAAAGCAGCTGTAATTCTTTTAGCTTGAAAAAGCTTACATTACGTTCAGCTAAATACAGTTGTCATGGAAAGTAATAAAATTTTGGAAAGTGGGTTGTCTAGAGAAGATAAAATAAATCATTATTCTCCATCAGATTTGATTTAATAATCCTTGCTGCATATTTTGTTTTGTGTTCTCTGACTTAAAAAAAAAAAGTCTAAACTTTCCTTCATATATCCAAAACACATATCTGTTTCATACACATCTCACATAAAAAAAGGAAAAGTGTGGGGGTGCCTGGCTGGCTCAGTCTGTAGAGTGTGTTGACTCTTGATCTCGGGGTTGTAAGTTCTAGCCCTATGTTGGTTGTGGAGATTACTCAAAAATAAAATCTTTTTGTTTTTAAAGGAAAAGTGTGTTATTGTGTTTCAGTCTCTTGAAGATGCTGTGAAGTTGTAATTTCTAGTAAATGATCTGAGGTCACAACCTTACAGAAGGTAAACACCTACATGCCAATTTTCAGAGACAGAACAATTCTATTCGCCTTGCTTGATGTATTTATCATTTTTACAAGACTCAAGGGAAAACTCTGTCCCCCTAAGGCCCCCCTTTTTCACTATAGAATTACATAATTTTTAAAATGCTGCTGTTGTTTAAATAGCTTGTGTTTAAGTAGTCTGGAATTGAAACCACCTGATCCAATTCACAGTCACGGAATATTTCTGCTCCGTCTGTTAACGTTCCTCTTTTTGTTGAATAGAGAAAATAACTTGCCTTTCAGATATTTCCTGGTCAGACTTGATTCCCCTGAATGAATTTGGAGCATTTTTTTTTTGATGAGGTAAGATGCACTCTCACTGCCAACAGCCCCCTTTATCTTAGTTGCTCTTAGGAAATGTAACATTTAAATGTGGGCAGATACTATATTCTCCTCCCAGGAGCAGAAATAATGGAGGTTAGAAAAGATTTATCTGGAGAAGTTTCTAATGAAGAAAACTTGAATTAGAATGCAGAGCTTGGAAGCCATCTTCCCACAGATAAGAGATTTGGCAAAGGCGAATACTGCCTTTTTCTCACCTATCTCAGTTCTACATAAATAACCAGGATGCTCCTGGTGTTGTAGCATGTGATTAATGGCAATGGCCTTTGAGTCCTTTCTATCCATTCTGCCTGACACCCTGCTGCCAGATTTTTCTCCTAAAAGTCCAGATCTGTCATGACTTCCTCTTCATAAAAATCTATAATGGCTACCTCATGATTATAAATTAAGTAGCTTTCCTCACACCCTCATCAGTGCCCTTCACATGTAGGGTAACTCCTCATCTGTCCATCCTTTCTTCACTGTGCTGCTACTCTTACTGTGTGTGCCAAGCAACTGACAACTTAGTATATCTTTGTTTTTTATAAATTTTTTTAAGTTTATTCATTTATTTTGAGAGAGACAGAGATAGCACAAGTGGGGGAGGGGCAGGGGGAGAGAGAGAGAGAGAGAGTGAGAATGAGAATCCCAAGCAGGCTCTGCACTGTCAGCCTGGAGCCCGATGTGGGGCTTGAACTCATGAAACCGGGAGATCATGGCCAGAGTCGAAACCGAGAGTCAGACACCTAACCGACTGAGCCATCCAGGTGCCCCAACAAGTTAGTATATCTTAAACAGAGCCCTCAGTTCCCCATCTCACAGCACCTCCCTAAAGCCCTTCTTACTGTGTCTGCCTAGTGTACAAGATATTTTTCAAATGCCACCTTCATCTTATGAGTTTTCTTATTTCTTCTAAAATGTGATCTTTCCTTCATTTTAGCTTTTTACTGTTACATTGGTCATAGGGATTTTGAGTCAGAATTCTTATATTTTCTGGTTATACTCCTTCCCCTCCTGAACTGTTAGCTCTTTAAAATACGGATTAGGGGCACCTGGGTGGCTCTGTCGGTTCAAAGTCTGACTTCAGCTCAGGTCATGATCTCGCAGTCCGTGAGATCGAGCCCCACGTCGGGCTCTGTGCTGACAGCTCAGAGCCTGGAGCCTGTTTCAGATTCTGTGTCTCCCTCTCTCTCTGACCCTCCCCTGTTCATGCTCTGTCTCTCTCTGTCTCAAAAATAAATAAACGTTAAAATTTTTTTTTAAAAATACAGATTATATGTTACACATTTATTTTGTCTCAGTAGTTAGTACATGGTTGCACATAATTGTTAAATAGCTCTATCATGATTACACTGAATGGGAGAGCCCACCATGGCTACTCAGTACTGTGTATATGGAAGGGTTGGCTTCAGAGCTTGAAATTTGACGTGTTAAAATTAAAACAGGTTCGATTATTGATGCTATATAACATGGGAGCAGACAAGGTATTTTTTTGTTGTTCTTTTTTCCATTGCTCACAAAGGGCTAAGTCATGACCCTTTACTGGATCACCTTTACCTTATCAGTGATATACTCTGTTGCTTCCATTGAGAAAGATTTTAACTTTTTCCTTAAAACAAATCATGGACATTTTCAGACTTAAATTATATCGTGTGACAGGACACACCAGACATTTGATACCCATTTGAGTGGGGTTTTAGTGGATAAAGAAAACCTTTTCTGGCAATGGAAAATACTTTAATAAACTCACACACTTGATCTGATATACAAAACTCTATGATGGGAAACTTGAGTTTGTCCTTTGAAAGGTTTCAGGTTCATTTTATAAAATTATCAATGGTTTGCACTCAAGCTGGAATGTCACTAAAAGAAATCTAAGTTGACTCTAAACACAAGCCTAGATAGTGTTAGAAGTTATTGGGTTCTTTCATTCCAGATCATTCAGAATGAATAGTCTTGTTCTAAAGTTTTACTCTCTGAGAAAACAATTTCACTTAGATATAGTCCCTTCTGTAGAACACATCCATATCCACTTTACCATGTAATCATGGTAAACAGAATCACAGACGAGCGACTCATTTTAGTACTACTGCTTTTGTACAAGGTGTTTTTAAATCATGCCAGTTTAGAATGATGCAACCCACATTCCTTATGAAGGTGGTGAAAAATAGATTTGACGACCATGTAGTTCAGCAATCACTCAGAAGTTATAAGCAGTGTATTTTTGACCTGCATTCTCCGATTACCTACTTAGAGTGTTAAAGAAGTTTCTAATACTAACTGTAGCCAGTTTGACAAAATTTAAAGAATCACAGCTTTGTGGAAGATGACTGTTAATATCTTTTCCTTCACATCTCCTCTCATATCCAGTGGCTATTCATAGATTTCTTTCTTTAGCAGACAAATAGGGTAGCCCAAAACTTTAGAGATTTAAGTTTATATTTTCAGTTGTATTAGGAGGCGGGAAGCATTGTACTCCATCCCAGAGGTCCATGTTAAGATGATTTTATGATTGCCTTATTTGAATGAGACTCTAGTTTTCTGCCCCAGTAACCCACTTCTCTGAATTACAATCGTCATTTTTTTTTTTCCTTTTTGGTAGACTCCTAGCTGGTCTATAAGGAAATACAAAACAAAGGAAAAATTAAATTTTCCAGTCTCTTTTTCAGACAAGCAAAGCCATGTAGCTAAATTCTTTTTTTTTTTAAATATATGAAATTTATTGTCAAATTGGTTTCCATACAACACCCAGTGCTCATCCCAAAAGGTGCCCTCCTCAATACCCATCACCCACCCTCCCCTCCCTCCCAGTTCACACTCTCCAGTTCCATCCACGTTGCTACAAAAGGCCATATTTCATTCTTTCTCATTGCCACGTAGTATTCCATTGTGTATATAAACCACAATTTCTTTATCCATTCATCAGTTGATGGACATTTAGGTTCTTTCCATAATTTGGCTATTGTTGAGAGTGCTGCTATAAACATTGGGGTACAAGTGCCCCTATGCATCAGTACTCCTGTATCCTTTGGATAAATTCCTAGCAGTGCTATTGCTGGGTCATAGGGTAGGTCTATTTTTAATTTTCTGAGGAACCTCCACACTGCTTTCCAGAGCGGCTGCACCAATAACCATGTAGCTAAATTCTGATGAACGGGAAGAATGGGAAACTCACAAGAAACATGACGTGGCTGCTTCTGGGATTTTTTTTTTTTTTTTTTAAAGACTGTAGACTTGTGCTTTCTGTTTTTTCTTCCCTTCTTCCTCCATCTTACTCCTTGAAATTTATGTGATAGCTAGAGTTCTAGGACCATGAAAAAAGAAGGTTATTTATGGGGATGACCAGGCAGTAAACTGGAAACAATCTGGGTTCTTAGGACTTTGTTGAGCAGAGTTTCATTTACAGACCTAAGCAGATGTGTCTGGACTTTTATGTGCAAGACAAATAATGTTCAGTGTTGTTTATGCCCCTATTATTTTTGGTCACTGTTATCTTTAATCATTCTGAGGTCCTTTAGAGCAGTGTGGCACTTAGTGGAGAAGTAATAATAAATCACTGAATAGAGAAACTTAAAGATGGGGAGGATCTTAGAACTTATATGTTTGATTTACCGTTTTATTCCCAGCACCTAGAACAGTACCTGGAACTATCAAAATAAAGATATTGAATTAATGAATTTCTGAATAGTTTGCAAACAATAATTTTTTCTCCCTCATTCAACAGTTCTACTTCTTATTTCTATTTCACATCTTACTTCACTGGCCAGAATATCTAAGATAGTGTGGATTTTGTTTTTTACTTTCCTGTTTACAAAAAGAAGTTTCTAGAACATTCTCCTTTAGAGGAGTTGAATTTTTTCTTAAATGCTAATATCTTTTGTAATTTGTACATGATTGTGTTGAATTTTTCAAGTTCAACTGTTTGCTACAATCCTGTGATAATATTTCATCTTAGTTATATATATTTATGAGTTGAAAATTTTCCATTCTTAAAGTGCCCTTTATATATTTTATATATATACTGGGAAGTAAATTGCTTTTGAATCAATGAGAATCAGTTCTAGTTGCCTCACATATCATTTATTATTCATAACCTGAAAATATTTAAATTGAGAAGACAATCTAAAAAACATTTTGATACAGAGATTAACACAGAAAAATTGTTCAAAAAAGCTAGTGGTTCTTTTGGAAAATTGCTTTTAATGCAGGTATATGAAATGTAAGCAAAAGAGTTAGTTTCCAAAGAAATAATTCATCAGTGAATTCATCTCTGTGGTTCGTTAATTAATGTGTATGGTTAATTAAAATCTATGGTTCAAAATCAAATGCTAATAGAACGAATTAAAATACTTAAAGAGGTTTTATTTGACTGTTTTAATTATTTTGAGACTTTATATCCATAGAGATATAGAGCAAAGAACTAAAAGTTGTTAGTCACAGCTTCTCAATTATGAGAATTTAAAGAAACCATGATCAAAATTAGCCTTTGATAAAATTATCAATTATTTTTGGCCCTGTGATTACACATTACACATCAAGGCAAATTTGTGATCATTTATAGATTAATTTATATAATCTATAAAAATTGCAAAGTGAAAAATCAAATATCAAATAATTTCTGAAACTGGTGTTCTAAAATGTTGATTTTATCAATTTGACAATAAATTTCATATTAAAAAAATTAAAAAAATAAAATGTTAATTTTATCTCATTTTGAAATATATATCTCTTCCCCAGTATACCCTAATTTATGGTTTCTGCATGAATTTTTGTTGTAATTTACTAGATGTATCATTGATGAGTGAGAGCTTCTGTTACCTAATAGTTATTAGGTAAATGGCTTCAAATCAAGTTCTGTAAAATAGAATTCTTTACACGATTTCCATAAATTTAATCTATTATCATCTATCTTGTCTATAAATTTGGTAAATTCCTTTAGTACTTTACTGCACATTGTAACTAACTCTCCTAAAGAGTGTGCTCCTGTTAGCATTGTTTATAACAAGGTATTATAATGTTAGAGTATTGAGATTTTTCTTTGGTCGTGAGAGAGAACTCTTGTTTAAAAGTTTTGCAGCAAAATGTATCACAGCCATGGCTATCTCACTACCTATTCATAGGAGAGTCTTGGCAAAAGGTTTAGTTAGACTCCTGTAATGTTAAAAAATAAAAACAAAAACAAAAAAAACTGTCCAGTCAGTTGATTTTTATCTGCCCTTAATCTGCAACACAAATGCCTAAACTCTCAACCTGTTCCAAAGGTGATAACCTCAACCTGTTTCTTGTTTGATTTTCATCAAAAGGTTGATTGGATGTAACAGTGTGAATGGGAAATAATTGTAAGGACATGTAGTGCATTTATTTCTTTAGCTAGTCTGTTTTTTAATCTGAATTTTAATCTGCTTTTTAGTCTGAATCAGAGTGGACTCCCAGAAGCTTTGTAATTGGATTCCATTGTTTTGGCGGCCCCTCTTACTTCTTCCCACCAGATCTCAAAGAATTGCCTCCATTGAATATTCTCCCTTTAGGGTCTATTGAGGGTAACAGAGCAATTAATGCTTTTAAGGATATTATCATAAACTCCACACCCATATATCAAGGCTGTTTTGGACATCATGATCAGATGAAACATTTTCAGGTGCCATAATTGCAATTTGGCCATTATTTTTTTCTGAATTAACTTCCAGAAATTACCAAACCTACTTATCCTCCTATGTTCCTTTCCCAATAATTGGAGTGAATGTGCATCTTGTCACATGTAGTCAATCACCAGTCTACCTACAAGATATGTCTAAAATCCATCCAGCATTCACAAGACTCACTGCCCTGACTTAGTATTACTGATAATTTTCCTTTTACCACAGGCTCCAGTATGGCTCACCAAGGCACTGTCATCAATCCTGTCTTTATTTAAAATTTTGATATTTTGTTCATTGTGGATATTTAAAAATTATTTTTGGTTTAAAAATATTTTGTTAAAATAATTTCCCATTAATATTAGCATAATATTTAGTATCAATGTTATAATTAATATCTAATATTTCATTGTTATTTATCTTGATTCCTGAGTTTTTTGGTTAAATTTTGTGCCTGAGGCAAGTAGCTTACTCATTTCACTGTAGTCCCAATAATATTCCACAGACCCTTATTTCTTGGCTTTGGTAGTTTTTACTTTTATCTGAGTCAGGAACAAAACAGCTACAAAGGATTAGAGGATGGGAGGTAGGGAGAGCAGAGGGATCAGGACTTTGCCTTCAACCTGAAGCTGTTCCAAGGGAGGCAGAGAAGACTTAATGCTGAGTCACATTTAAAGTTTCAGTAATCACTTTGAACTGGTCACTTAGTTTCTGGGTTAAAACTGTATTTGCAACTTAAAGCCACCATAGGTTGAATTACCTAGGAGTAAATGGAATATTCCTGACACATATGGTGTGTCATCCTTCAACTAAATAAAGAGCAAAACAAAAATATTTATGTTCTTAGTTATGTCACCAACCAAGCTTGTTTTATTTATTGCCACATCTATTTATTTGACTGCTGTCTCTTTCTTCTCACTAATTTGCTTACTGCTTCATCTATAAAACCTAGAACAGTGTTTGATGCCTAGTAGGAACTTAATATTTTCGCATCCATTTATTCATTCATTCAATAAATATTTATAAGAACCTGCTATGAGTTATCCACTTTTCCATTGCTAGGAATAGAGAGTGAACATGGCAGGCAAACCTCAGAGAGGTCCTCCTTTATTCTCAGCAGGGTGAGGTTATAATCTCATGGCATATGGTGACAATACTCACCACAGTTTTTGTAATGACCTCTTCTAAGTGGGCCTTCTATAAGTTCCATGAGGCAGGAGGCCATCTTGTTTATCACCTTATCTCTAGCACCTCGTGGCCTGGCATATAGAATATGCTTAATGAAAATTTCAATAAATGAATTCACCACAATTCTGTTTTTTCTCTATGAAGATTTACCTGAGTAGTATCTTTTATATATACATTTCAGAGTCAGTCTTATTTGTTCTGAGGAACTGTTTTGTGAATGTTGTTGGTTGCCTACTCTGAATCCTTTGTTTCTTCCTAATAGAACTCCCAATTTTGTTCAGGAATCCACCTTCCCTTATGTAATCCCCAAGACTGAAGGGAAGCTGACCTCTTTTCTATTAATAGGAATTTGACCCAATTAGTCCTGATCAGAATATTTCTGTTTTGTTTCTTTTTTCCCCCCAGGTTTATTGAGATATAATTCTGATGAAAGTATGTCTGATCTTCTTCATGATTGGCTTAGGTATGACCATACAATTTAAGTCAGTTTAATCTGAGACAATATTTCTCAAGGGCTTCTGGGAAAATTTCCCCATATTTGCCTAATGGGCCTTTTTCTTATATCAGTGATTCTCAACTGTGGGCGATTTTGCCTTCCAGGGGACGTTTGACCTTGTCTGGAGACACTGTTCATTGTTACAGCTTGGGGGATACTACTGGCACCTAGTGGGTGATGCTAATCATCCTACAAGGCACAGGACAGCACAAGAATTACTTGGTCCAAAATGTCATTAGTGTCAATAATGTCAGGGTGGGGAAAGTGTTGTAACATATGCAAAGAAGCATGTAGCTCCCTTCAGTGTCTCTTACCTTCAGACAACCACAGGAAAACTAGCTTTAGAGTGAAATCTAATTGTAGATGTTAGAAAGAAGAGAGAAAATGATCATGGGTTCTTGATTACATATCCAAGTAATTGTATCTAGTAATTTTGAAGCTAGTTTTGGCTTTGAACTTTTAGTCATTTGAGCCAATGCATTTACTAATTATTTATACCAATTTGAGCTGGATTATTTTGAAACGGCCACTAAAAGCATCATAACCTCTATAAATTGGTACATATTTCTTTATTAATCAATAGGAATCCAGTGGCTGATTCCATTGTGCTTTGGTTTTCATCCAAAAAATTGTTCCAATCTTAATAAGATTTTCTTTCACTTGCATAGCTACATTCAAATTATCTACATACTTTGAAATTTTAGTTTGTTTTGTATTTTTATATACTTTATATTTACATAGTTTTATATATTTTGTACTGACTATGTGTATTACATATTTTTAAAAGTCTATCAATTTTATTGAATGATATTTAGGTGAAATAATACATAAGGAACTAAAGAGATGTTTGTTGAATTTAGAAGGAATGTGTACCAAATGATGTTTTTTTCAATATTACTTACATTTAGTTGGTTTTTATGACTTTTGAAAATCATATGGCAGCACTTTAAATAGCTTGGAGACAACGTACAAATCAAAACTCCACCTGTAAGCCATTTTTTTTAAAAGAGTTTGAAACCTATAGACTAGCCTCCTTTCTTTTTTGTCACTGGAAGGCGTGTCTAGTCATTTTCTCCTTGGGCAAAAACAAATGGTAGAATTATGTGAGTTTTGTTGTATTATGCATGTTATAAAGTAGATCTTTAAATATTGGGTAAATAGTTGAATCAAGACTTCGGGATTTGAGGTTCTTAAGCCTTGTTTACAATTTTATATATTCTGTAATTTTCTTCAAATCTATTGAAACAGTATTGTTTCTCTCATTGTATCTCTAAAATGTGAATAGTTGTGTAGGGGTACAAAAAATTAAAATAAGAATTAATTGGTGCAAACAGCTACATACCATCTCATGAAGCTGAAAAGCTTAAAGCTTAATAATACTTTATAAGAGATAAATGATAACTGGCATTTAACCACAAATTGCTAAAGTTTCATTTAAAAAATAAGGTATTTCCTTGAATAATATGTAATAGTTAAACTGATTTTATGCTGAACGTATATATTTGTACTAGCAGGAGAAACTAGCACACTTTCTGTTTGTTCACTGTGTCAAATCATTTGATATTCTGGTACATAACCTGACGGCTATTGTTGTATATAATTAACATAGCATGAGAAGATTTCAGTGAATTTAATGTATCTCTTTTTTCACAGTTTCCTTTTTCTAGCTAGTTCTATGGTTGAAATTAGTACCTAGGTTTTTAGAGAGGACACTTTACAGCAATTACAGCAAATACAACCCAGTTGCAGAATGAGGGAAAGAGAACTTCAGACAATGGTGAAGCTTTGTATATTCCTCTGTCACTTGTGGACTGCAGGAGTAAAGGGGACTCTTTTGGCATGTTGCCTCATGTAGAAGAAGGCAGAGCTTGGGAGGGAGGGAATTCCAGAGCTTTAGGATCTTGACCTAGGGACTTTCTCCCCTGTTTCTAGACCATCAATCCTGAGATCTGCCAATTGCTGTGAGATGGACGGGGGAGGAAGTTATGAGGTTAGGGTGTCAAAAGCCTTCTTAGCAGGGTGAGTACTAGAGCCTTGAAATTGAAGGTAACAGTTTTAAAGGCTTTCAAAGTTGTTGCAAGTGTCAGGAGCCAATGATTTGTGAGTTCTGTCCTTGCTTGTGCTTCACCCCTCTAACCTTTATCCAGGACTGGCCTGCAGAAGTAATGTAAGTTGCTGCCAGTGAAGTGTGATTTGAAGGGCATTGAGAGGCCCACTTGGCCCTAATTATTTTCCCCTGAGTCTGTCATAACTTCTCCATTACCTAGCACAACATGTGGCTCAATAATTCTTGGATGGATGGATGGATGGATGGATGGATGGATGGATGGATGAATGGATGAATTTATTCAGCACATATATATTTAGTAGTTATTTCATGCCAGGTACTATGCAAAATGCAGAGGATTCAAAATAAGTACAATCAGTATGTTCCACTTTTCATGAGGCCCAAGTTAGACAATAAAGAAGGTGAAAATAAGCACAACAATTATAAGTGGGGGTTCTGAAAGTTTAGAAGGAAATAGGGTGCTAAGGGACATGGATATTGAAAAAGTCTTCAAAAGAAGGCATTTCTGATATGAAAAATGACCCTAGTTGAAATGCAAAGATACTAGCAGGAAGAAAAATTGTACTCTCATTGGCCTTGCTTATGTGTTAAGAGAATTTGCCCATGAAAGAGTAAAAATAGAGCACTAAGAGAATCAGGAACTCTTGATGGAGAAACCCATTTCAAGGAAGGAAAATGCCAGATTGCTGTCCATGCTGCACTGAACTGAGTATAGACTGGAACAGGAGGGCCTTAGCAAACTAGGACAGAGCCTCTGAGCCAGACTAGGGGACCAAGGAGCCTAGAGGATGGTGTCTAGAACCAACTGGTCAGAGTCCCATTGGCAAAGTTGGTGGGATGCTGCATCCTGGGAATCCAAGCTGAACAGACGAGCTCCTGCGACAAAATCTGACGGTGTAAAGTGTTAGAACACCATGAGAGAGTGATTTTTTTTTTATGGAAAAGTGAGATATTATATCAACAGAAATGAAAGAATTGGCTTTAGGCCACTGGTTTAGTAACAGTTAGGAAAACCTGGGGCTCTTTATTTTTTTAATGTATGTATGTATGTATTTATATTTTAATTTCAGTATAGTTAACATACTTTCAGGTGTACAATATAGTGATTCAACAATTTCATACATCACCCAGAGCTCATCATGGCAAGTACACTCCTTAATCCCCATCACCTATTTCACCCATCCCCAAGTGTTCTATTTAAAGAAACTATTCTTTTGCTCATGTTAGAATATTTCTTGCCACTTCTGAAGCCATTCAATTTTCTATTATCAGCTGTCTTTGGGTTAATTAGAGGAGTTTTTTTAAATATTTTTAAATTTTTTTTAATGTTTATTTATTTTTGAGACAGAGACAGATCATGAATGGGGGAGGGTCAGAGAGAGAGGGAGACACAGAATCTGAAGTAGGCTCCAGGCTCCAAGCTGTCAGCACAGAGTCCGACACGGGGCTCGAAGTCACTGACCATGAGATCATGACCTGAGCCGAAGTCGGATGCTCAACCGACAGAGCCAGCCAGGCGCCCCGAGTTTTGTAAATTATAATAAAAATGAGCTTTATCTATGATCATACTTAATCTTTCCAAATTTGAGGAGCCACTACTGATAGTGGAACAGCAATGAATGAAGAAATGAATAAATTGTGAGTGGATGAAGGAATTAATGGATAGAATAAGATTTATTCTGCTATTCATGATAAATGTATGTGTTACTCTCACATATTTCCCTCATTCACCTGACACTGAGCTCCTGGGAAATTTTTTTAAAAAAGAGATAATCTTACTTCAAATTCCTGGTTTTAACATAAAATGCTGTAAGTTTTATTTTTATATGTGATTAACCAGCTTCTAAAGGTCCATTATGTATATCTGAAACACATAAGCACAGACTGACACATAAAAGATGAAAGTTCAGCTTTGGGGGTAAGCCTTAAACTAAATTTGCACTGCTTCCTGGTGTCTACTTCAAAATTCCAAAGATAAGAGTCCCTTTATTTGCAATCCATTATCACTATTTAAACATCTTTCATTGCTGAAGCTGTGCTTTCAAGGAGTTGGATGGGTTGATTTTGAACAGTAGCTGTTCATAAAGACAGCAAAGCCCTCACCTCCCAAGCCTATCTCTTACTCTGTTTTTCTATTTTCAACATGAAGAATCTTTCTAGTATCAGATGGAGGAATACATTTCTTCTCTCTAAAAGACATCAAGGGGAATGAAGTGAAACAAAAGCTAGAAAGCAGTCTTTTCAAACTTGTAAAATTTCCCTGTACAAATCACGTTTCTGCTTTCTAACAACAAAAAAGGCTTCTTGAACATCAAATAGCTCTTGGAAGATGACAGTTTTAAAATATTCAGTGTACACAAACTAGAAACATATGGCAAACTAGCAAACATTTAGAAGTTAGTGAATTAAATGGAAAAACACCTCTGAATGCACATTTTATATTGTTATTCCAGAATCGCAGTGTTACTAATATTGGATAAATCCTGAAAACAGCTGGACTTTGGCTTTCCCTAATTGTGTCTGACCCAAGTTGCTGTTTTTTTGTTGTTATTAAGAGAATAATATTTCTGTACATTACTCTTACTTCCAGAGCACTGTGAGTGCTGGACTATATGGGAATGCTTACTGAATTCGCATTCCTGTTCACCATGTGCGTGAATAAATAGAGTGAGCCTGCAAGCCCACGGTTGAGTTTTCATAATAATGGAGGAACAATGGTCTTTGAAAGTTACAGATAATCCCTAATCCTCATTGTCTTCTTCTGTTTTAACCTAACCTTTCTCTAGAGTGACTAGCAAGATGCAAAATTGACTGATGATCTTCTCCCTTCCCCTGTCTGACCCTACACACACCCCCCCCTCTCTTAGAGGTGCCAAGGAGCAAAGAACTGACCAAAAGGCAGGCAGTAGGAGGGAGAGGAAAGAAAAACAAACCGAGTGATCAACCCCAAGCAGCTGAGTGTTGGCTGTTTTCTATTATTCACTCATTTGAGCTTTCTCAGATGTGTTTTTGTGAGAAGACTTTCATGTTGTGTTTTCTTTCCTCTCTAAGAGCTAACTACCTTTTTCCATGTAATGGGCTGAGGAGCAGAGCACTTGAAGGTCTAGGTAGGCTGCCAGATTCTCAGGATGCTCAAGCATGATGTTTCCATCTTCTTTCTTCTGAAAACAAGATTTTAATTTGTGCATGAAGCCTTGTCAGTTATGAACAGAAACTAAAGTTACAAATTAGTGGTAGAAATTCAAAAGCAGTTCACTAATCTCTGGCATTTATATATTGCTCTAAATATGAGGACTTTTAAGAATTATCCATTTTGGTATTTTATAGATCACCTGTATAAGGGGCAGCCTTTAGTTTCTAAAAATATGATCCCCATTGAGTTATATTTTGATCTATCCTATCAGTGTGCTTTTAAATCCTTGCATCATGAATTAAACATAGAACAATGTCATTCATTTAAATAAAATCCACCCACTGGGAGCCATATGCATGGCCTGGGTCAAATCTGTGGAAGTGCCATTGTGGAAAAGAATGCCCTCAGGCCATGTCTTTTCTGTTTCAATTGTCCAAGGGCTAAGAATGAACACCAAAGAGGAAGAAACACATCAATCTGAGTCACCAACACTTCAAAGATGCTCAAGCTTTCTCGAAAGTCTAATACATTGCAAGCTTTCATTGGAGATAAACTGACTTAAACGAGTTTCCCAAAGAAGCTAGACTTTATGTAAAACTGCTTTTTGTTTGTTATAGAATTTAATGGTAGAAAAATTCCTTTGTAAGTAATGAAAATAATTCTAAAATAGTCATTATTATGATCTATGGAGTAACAATTTTGCTCCAACTTTTTGTAATGCTAAGTGCTTTATATAAGTTACATAATTTAATTATTTTTAAAAACCCTATAAGATAGTATTATTATTCATCTGTATTATAATTGAGGTAAAGGAAACACAGAAGTTAAATATGTTGCTGAAGTTCACAAAGCATCATTTGAATTTCCTTTATCTTACTCTAGAACTTAAACATTAGGCTTGAGAGAACATATACTTGTATATTTCATTAAGATATTGACAACCTTCTTAAAGAGCCTACTACTTGATTCTGGGACACTCAAAAAAGGAATTTCATATATTTTTGGCTATTGATGGTCATTTCTAGTAACTTGAAAATGTCACAGAATGTATATTAGAAACATGAACAATGTCCATGTATATTTCAACACTTCTAAACTAGGCCATTTTTTCCCCAGTATTTGTTTTCCATTTATATTGTCACATAGTTTTGCTTAAGTTAAATTTGTACCTTATATGTATAACAGATTTATTTAAGAAGTAAAGGTTAAAAAATAAAAGAAACCGGAAACAAATATCAATATCTTTATTATATAAAGATTTTATGCATCAATATGAAAATATAGACAACTAAATTGAAAAATGGGCAAGAGATTATGGTTGGGGCATTCAGTGAAGAATATATACAAATGATTAAACTCAAACAAATGTAATAAAATGTCCACAATCAGTCGTAGCTATAGGGATGCCAATTAAATAATAAAATTTTAATCTATTAAGTTATAAAAGATTAAAATATGTTTTATACCTATTATTTCAAGGATACATAAATATGAGCACTTTGAAACATCACTAGTGGGAGCATAAACTATTAAAACATGGACACATATACACATAGTTTAAAATATAAATACAAATCCCCAGAATTAAAAATGTTTATACCCTTAGAACCAATAATTTTACTTATAGTAACATATATGAAGGAAATAGAGAGGAATATAAAATTTTATGTATTAGGGTAATTAGCAAATATTATTTTAAATTTAAAAAATTAAATAATTTATAAGCTCAACACAAAACAGTGGTCTGGCTAATAAATTTGTGATACCACGTGATAGCCATAATTTGAAGACTAATTAATATAAAAACATAATATAGTATTTATAATAACACTGTATAAAACAAAGGATATGAAATACAATCTCAATTTTAAGAGCAAATGTCTTCAATACAGATATACATATAAGTAGCTATTTTATATAATACATATACATATTATATACATATATAATTGTGTATCAGAATATGGATAACCTATTGTCTAAAGGTGGTAGAATTATAGGTGATGTTTGCCTTGTTCTTTGTGGCTGCATTTAAAAATTTACTACCATTAATATATAAATATTTTTATAATTAAAAAATATAAAATAGCTGAGAAAGTGTATTTCTTTTTTTTCTTTAATTTTTTTTTTAACGTTTATTTATTTTTGAGACAGAGCATGAACGGGGGAGGGTCGGAGAGAGGGAGACACAGAATCTGAAACAGGCTCCAGGCTCTGAGCGGTCAGCACAGAGCCCGACGCGGGGCTCGAACTCACCGACCGCGAGATCATGACCTGAGCTGAAGCCGGCCCCTTAACCGACTGAGCCACCCAGGCGCCCCCGAGAAAGTGTATTTCTATAAAGATGAATATGGCTAATATAATTAAGGGTCAACGCATGGTGTTGATCCAGGAGATAATAACCCAATATGAATCCAAGGTATTGCTATTAGTATAAATGTTTATTTGAGTAAACACATGAGAGAATTCATCCTCACTATTACTCACAGAAATATGAATTAAAACAATGTAACAATGATATTCCCCTACGGATGTTGATGTTCAGTGCTGATAGAAATGGAAAGAACAGACATTTTCAAACCCTGCTGGCTAGAGTGTGAAATTGGCGCAGCTTTTTTGGAGGGCAGTATGTCACTATCTATTAAATTTAAAATGTATATACATTTAAAGTTAGCAATTTTATGCCTAGGAATTGATACTACTAAATAACCCACCCAAGTGAACAAAATTGGGTGTACAAAATGTTCAGCGCAGCATTTTATATATATGAAAACAATGTATTAGGGACGATCTAAATGTCCATCAAAAGAAGAGTGTTTAGATTTAGTAGCTGACAAAAAAAATTGTGAGATCTATATGTAATTAAATAGAGATATACATAAGACATTATCGTGTTTAAAAAGCTCATGGCACAAAAATATGTATAGTACGATTTAATTGAGGTTTTAAAAAATCTGAGTATATACACAATATCTAAAGAGATAAATCCTAAATTTACCAGTAGTTATTTCTTTGGAGGGAAAAAAAGCCAAGGATTATTAGAGGCAACAGGAATTTCATTTTTTACTTTTATTTTTGGTGGTTTGAAGTTTTTGCATTTAGAAGTATTTATTTATAAAACTTACATGATTAAAATGATTTAAAATGTTCAAAGAACCAGGAAAACTGTTAGCCATTTGTGTTAGCCAAACATTAAAATATTGGCAGATACCAGCATGCTGTTAAAACTGTGAATTACTTTGTCCAAAATAAGAGCATTTTCCTTTTTCCCTTAGACTATTCTAATTTTTGTGGCCTGGACAAAGCTGATCTTGGCAAGAGTGAAAGTCATTCTCCTAAGAGGAGAAATCCATAGAGCAATGCTTCCAATATATTAAGTTGCAGCAGCCTTTTCTTTGATGCTTTTGGTTGTATTATCATCTCTTAACAAAATATTTTTTTTTCCAGTTTTAAAGTCCTCCAGTGACCATTTTGCCTGATTTCTGTTTTGTCTTTTTTTTGTCTTCTTTATGACAGTAATGCAAAATAAATTTGGATTAAAATGTCTTATTCAATTTTTGACTGCTCAGTTTTTTTGTTTCCAATCTGAGCCAAAGAACATTAGTATTTTGATAAGAAATAATTTTTTCTCTTTGGATCATATCATTTTTGAAAACTGAAAACAGTCATTATTATAAAAGCAATATATGTTAATTTAAACATATTAAATAACATAAAAATACAAAGAAAGTGAAAATACTCCTCTACTCCTATCACAAAGAGATAACCACGGTTTTACATCTTGGTGTATATCCGCTGTGTACATCAAATTTTTTACACCTTGTTTTTTTCCCTCTTGGAATCTTACCCATATTATCATTTATGATAGCACAGGATTATACAATATGGATATTCTATTTTTATACATTGAGGTTTCTGGCAGACCCAACTTGTTGCCAATGCAATAGCGTCTCTCTCCTTGTTATCGAATACTGCCTCTCGTAATATAGGCTGAAAATACCAGTTTTTCAGTTTTTTAGTCCCTCTTTCAGCTAAGGCATAGGGCACATGGCCCAAACCTGGTCAGAGGCTAAGTAGAGTTTCTAGAATAGGTTTTCTTTCTAGGCAGAAAATAGATATACTTAGGGAAATCTATTCCTGACTTAAAAAATTATTATTGAAGTATAGTTGACATACAATGTTATGTTAGTTTCAGGTGCACAACATAGTGATTCAAGAATTCCATACATTATTTAGTGCTCACATGTTAGGTGTAGTTACCATCTGTCACCGTACAATATTATTGACTCTATTCCCTATGCTGTACTTTTCATTTCTGTGACTTATTTTATAACTGGAAGTGTATACCTTGTAATCTTCTTCACCTATTTCACCCATTCTCTCACTCCCTCTCCTCTGGCAAGCATTAATTTGTTCTCTGTATTTATGAGTTTGTTTCTGTTTTTGTTTGCTTTGTTTTTTAGATTCCACATATATGTGAAGTCATATGGTGTTTGTCTTTCACTGTTTGACTTATTTCAGTTAATACCCTCTAGGTTCATCCATGTTGTTGCAAATGGCAAGATCTCATTCTTTTTTTTTATGTTTATTTATTTTTGAGGGGAGGGGAGGGGAAGAGAGAAAGGGAGACAGAGAATCTGAAGCAGACTCCGTGCTGATAGCAGACAGCCCCATGTGGGGCTTGAACTCACGAACCACAAGATCATGACCTGAGCTGAAATGGGATGCTTAACTGACTGAGCCAGTGAGCACCTCGATCTCATTCTTTTTTATGGCAGAGTTATAGTTCATTACACACATGCGTGCATGCACACACACACACACATGCACACAATCTTCTTTATTTATGTATCAATGGACACTTCTGTTGCTTCCATGTCTTGGCTACTGCAAATAATGCTGCAATGAACATAGGGGTGAGTATATGTTTTGTTTTTTTTAAAATTTTTTTTTTTAACGTTTATTTATTTTTGAGACAGAGAGAGACAGAGCATGAACGGGGGAGGGGCAGAGAGAGAGGGAGACACAGAATGGGAAGCAGGCTCTAGGCTCTGAGCCATCAGCCCAGAGCCCGACGCGGAGCTCAAACTCACGGACCGTGAGATCGTGACCTGAGCTGAAGTTGGACGCTTAACTGACTGAGCCACCCAGGCGCCCCGAGTACATGTTTTTTTAAGTTAGTGTTTTTGTTTTCCTTGGGTAAATACCCAGTGAATTAGTAGATCATAAAGTATTTCTATTTTCATTTTTTTTGAGGAACTTCCATGCTGTTTTCCATAGTGGCTGCATCAATTTGCATTCCCACCAGCAGTGTGTAAGGGTTCCTTCCCTTTTCTCTACAGCCCCTCCAACACTTGTTATTTCTTCTCCTTTTGATACTAGTAACCATTCTGACTGGTGTGAGGTGATAGCTTTTTGTTTTGATTTGCATTTGGTGATTAGTAGTATTGAGCAATTTTCATGTGTCTGTTGGCCATTTGTATGTCTTTTTTGCAAAAATGTTTATTCAGGACCTCTGACCATTTTAATCATATTTTTTTTTTGGTTTTGTATAAGTTTTTATATCTTTTGGATATTAACCCTTTATTCGATATATATCATTTGCAAATATATTCTCCCGTTCAGTAGATTATTATTTCATTTTGTTGATGGCTTCCTTTACTGTGAAAAAGATTTTTATTTTGGTTTAGTCCCATTAAGTTTATTTTTGCTTTTGTTTCCCTTGTTTGAGGAGACCTATCCATAACTATGTTGCTAAGATTGATGGCCAAGAGATTACTGCCTATGTTTTCTTTCAGATGTTTTATGGTTTCAGCTCTCATATTTAGGTCTTTAATCCATTTTGAGTTTATTTTTGTGTGTATGTAAGAAAGTGGTCCAGTTTATTTTCTTCGTCTCTTTTTTTTCCATGTAGCTGTCTACTTTTGTCAATGCCATTTATTGAAGAGACTATCTTTTCTCCATCGTATATTCTTGTCTCCTTTGTTGTAGATTAATTGACCATATATATGCATGGGTTTATTTCTGGGCTTTCTATTATTCTCCCTAACTTCGGATGTGATTGTGTGAGGTGGGATGCCTAGAGCTATAGGAGCTTTCTTATAACCATGAGGAACGAAGCCTCACAATAAAACTATGCCAAGAATAATAGGCTGTAAAGATTAAGATTCTGAATTTTTGATGACATTCCTAAATTGCTGAGTTAATGCTAGAAGCTTTTTTAAATTTTTTTTCAGGAATGCTTAGGGGCTAATAAACTATTATTGTTTAAGCCTCCTTAGTCAAGTAGTGTGTAACTTACAGCCAAAAGCCAGCCAACTGATACAGGATTGTTTTCAATTATTCACCATCTCAAACAAAACTGAAATGTTCATTGTTAAACATATAATTTTGCAAATCTGCCGAAGTGTCTTACTGAGATAAATTCTTAGTAGTGGGATCTTCATAGCATCCCAGATAAGTAATCACCCAATGTCTGATTGAATCTTTCCATCATTCTTTTAAAATCCTGGAGGTGGAGAGGATGGAGGAGAAGCCAAGTTAGAAAACCACTGATAGAATGCTCTTTTATCCAATATAAGCATTAAGGCAAAACAAAGACATCACATTTCCTGGATATTATAGTTTTGAACATTAATTGTAGATTGCTTTTTTAAAAGATCTTTTCACACTGATTTTTCAGAGAACTAGAATCTATAAAATGAACAATGAGAGCGTACAAAAATACGACATATTTTATGTACATGTAAACATGTATGTTACAGTTTTTGTGTATATGCAAATCTGAACTCTACAGTGAATTTCACCATATTATTAAGTGCACATAGAATAATCCTGCATCAAAGGGCTGTTGAACTTAAATGAAAGTTTTATGTGAAGTCCAACTATCTTACCCTTTGGCTAATGACTATCAATCAACCCACTCATTGCCCTCAGTTATGTATTATCCTTTTGAGGAGTTAAAAGCAGGTCGCTTCAGATCTTTAGTGCATTATCTCATCTCTCTAATCTACTCAACAGTGTATAAGGCTACCAAAATGAAATGACTGTTCCAACCTGTAGAAACAGCCAAAATTGTTACAAGTGGTTCTTTGATAACTCTTGCATTTTAGCAGTTTTGTGGGACTGTTTTTATTTGGGAAAAGAATAAAAAGAGGAGAGGGAAGTTTAATCTGAATATTAAGCTTTAAAAATATAATTTTCCAAGAAAAGGAAAAGAAATGCATATTTCACATCTACTCTAGTGACAGATGATCAGTTAATATCAATGGATTACCCAGAATTAACTGCTGATCAGTAGAACAATTGCATATGAACCACAGGGGCTTAAAATAAAGACTGTTTTGAATAAGTTGTCTATGTCTTGGTTCCCCAAAAGCAAAGATTATGGATTTAGAAGGTTGTGCCAGTCAGCAAGCTACAAAGCAGTTTGCAGGAGCACCAGAAACACATTTAAAAAAGCAATACTTTATGGAAGGATTAAAGGTTAGAAACTGGCATTTCATGTTAAAATCAATCATTTGCGTATTGGGGGTGGGGGTGTGGCATTCTTTCATGTGTTTTTGAAGATCAGCCATTTTCTAGGAGGATCTACTGTAAAGTTGTATACTTTCAAGTTATTTTTAAAAGAAATTTCAAGTGAGCATATTAATACTGTTCCCTGCTTAGAAAGCTCTGATTTGATCCTTTGTCTATCTATCTATTTTCTAGATAACATTTACTGTTTTCCAGACAGTTATGATATTTGATGTCCACTTCTGTAAAAAACAAACAAACAGAAGCTCATTCATTTATTCATTGACTGCTTATTGAGGACCTGCATTTGCTGGGCAGGGAACAAATCAGATAAAACATCTTGCTTTCATGGAGCATTACCAAAAAATTTTTTAAAAAGTACTATTGAATTCATCAATTTGGCTGAGGGATCATAATATATTCAGTAATAGTCATGCAGCATGCTTTTGGGGATGGGGACTTAAATTATTAAACATACTTTGAAATATGTTTGCATAAATTTGAAAGGAACCAACTCTCCTCTTTCCCAGTTTGACATCATACAAATGGGGGTTAGAATATCAGTGTCCTACCTCAGAAAATGTCTTAGAACAAAGTATAGATAAACTATAAGTGTAGTAGATAAACAGTAGTTGGTATGTGTTTAGCAAATATTTACATGTTTCAGAAAAAGCTCCCACCCTCTCTCTAATGATGTGCAAGTGGCTCTACTGTGTATCTGGCAAAGTTGGAGTCTGGAAGGAGAGAAAAGACCTTCTAATTTAATTCCCACTTTTTATGGTGGACTCCCCCCTGATGAGGGCCAGTCTAGGTATGGGTACATTTCAGCTCCCCCAACATTTTCTAAAACCTTCCTACCTGGCAAGTGTGGTACCTGGCATCTTAAGTTATCAGTGAGATTGCATCCCAAAGCAATGGTGGTATTTGCTGGTGTGTCTAACCACTGTGTTGACCCATGTCACTTTTCCATATAGGCTATCAGGATTCACTTTTTTTTTTTTTTTTTAAGAGAGAGAGTGGGGGAGGGGGCAGAGGAAGAGAGTAAGAATCTTAAGCAGGCTCCAAGTGGAGCCGGATGTGGGGCTTGATCCCATGACCTGAGCCAAAATCAAGAGTTGGATGCTCAACTGACTAAGCCACCCAGGTGCCCCAGGATTCACATTCTTACGGTGGTGCAGTGGAAAGGATTTGAAACTAGAACCCTGTGGAGAGAGACTTAGTGAGGCTGGAACCTGGTTCAGCCAATCATCTGGAACAGACTTTCGGGCCAGCCATACCCTCCTTGTCTACAAAGGATCTTGAAAGTCTTTTACTGTTTCATTTCTATAAGTTAATGAATCACCTATATTTGAAATAGTGAACTTGTTAAAGAGACAGAATTAAGCGCCTGATAAACACATACAAATCTGGGAGAGACGTGCATATTTCTTTATGCTAATAAATATGCAAAGCAACAAATGGTTTGTTTTTATTTTTGAGAGAGAAAGCATGTGTGTGCACAAGCAGGGGAGAGGCAGAGGGAGAGAGAAAGAATCTTGAGAAGGCTCTGCACTCAGTGTGGAGCCTGACGCAGGGCTCCACCTCATGACCTTGAGATCATGACCTGAGCTGAAATGAAGAGCCAGAGGCTTAACCAACTGAGCCATGCAGGCGCCCCAACAAATGGTTTTTTATAATACAATAAAAATTACGATCATTTGTTTTGATAACTTCTTTGCTTAACATATTATAACATCATTGGAATTGAATCTTGTTTTCAGGGAAAATTTTTAGAATGTCAAATACTACCCTTTTTTAAACATTTTACTTCAAGCCTATCACAGTCCTTCTGTCACTGACCTTCTAAAAGGTTGCTTCGATGATGGAGAAGGTATAGGTCAGAGAAAAAGTCAGAGAACATGGAAGCTTCTGGAATAGAAGATGAAATAAGAGCTTTATCCATGAAGTTGTGTCACTTCCTCTCTCTCAAGTAATTACTGTTCTGTGCAAATATCGGTCCCTACTTAAAGCTACTGAATGTAACATTAACATATTCTTACATATTTTTCAAAACTTTTAAATTAATTTATTCCAAACTGAAATTGACCTGAATATTTTGGGACACCAATGGAGGCTTTAAAAAGTGTGTGCTTTTTAATTTGTGTGTTTTAAATACATACTCTATTTCCTTTCACATTTTATCTGATCTTGTTTCTTCCTAATTTGGTTAAATATTACAGCTACTGAAATAACTCTGAAAGATTTTGAAAAAATCTTTCTCATGATTTTCCCAGAACAGCTAGCTTAGTATTATGGAATACTGAAAATGTCCCAGTGTCTTCTGTGACTGTTTCCTTGTGGAATAAAGATTACTTCTAATGGTGATCTCTCCTCTCCTTATTCCATCCCACCCCTCTAAAAATAGACATGAAAAACAGAATAAGAAACACTTTTTAATAATACATGAATTATATTTAGCTTTCTGTGAATTTTTTAAAAAATATTTGAAAACTAGGGGGAAGAAAAGGTAGGTACCACTCTGTCCAGAACATTTTTTATTTAAATCTGCTTTGAGACCAAAAAATGGATTATATGCACCATCAAAAGACTTCTCATGGTTGTGAGTACTACAAAAAATATATAATCTTTCACAATTTAAAACTTGTAAAGTGTTGGGGCCTCTGGGTGGCTCAGTCAGGTAAGCATCCACCTTTGGCTCAGGTCATAATCTCATGCTTTGTGAGTTTGAGCTCTGCATAGGGCTATGTTCTGACAGCTCAGAGCCTGGAGTCTGCTTCAGATTTTGTGTCTCCCTCTCTCTCTGCCCTCCCCCACTCATTCTCTCTCTCTCTCTCTCTCTCTCTCTCTCTCAAAAATAAACATTACACACACAAAAAAATTAAAAAACTTGTGAAGTGTCTTAAAGCTTACAAGCCACTTGCCTTTGTAATCAAACTCATCTTTGAGTAAAGTCCTAATGTCCCCCTTGAAATAGTTTGGTTTAAAAACAATTTAAAAATTAAAAAAAAGCAATTAATAAAACATTTAAAGTATATTTTTAACTTTATGGAAATTTTCAAACACACACAAAAGTAGAACACGTAGCATAATGAATCTTCATGTGCAGATTGCTTAGTCTCAACAGCTATTTAAATGAGCAAAACTACATTTTAGCCCATAAACTAAAACTACAACTACAAAGTGACACTTTGTAGAACTAAACGTGGCAGTCTAAAATTATTTACTTGGATAAAATGAAATATTTCCATTACCATCTCAAACTCAGTCAGTTCATGAGAAAACAAAATGGATTATTAAAATCATCACAACTTATTAGTATGTCAGGTGGTGTTTTTATGTTCTACGTGTCTTATGATCAATAAACAATTGTAAAACTTAAATGGAATCAAATACCTGACATAAAATAAGAACTAAATTTGTGAAAAGTATTTCTATTCTTTTGGACATATTAATAAACTATGGGTATTCAGGTAGCTGCATGCTTAAAATGCATACAGATCCTCCAGGGATGCTCAACATTTCAATCCCTCCTGTAGTAGTTAGAGTTACTGTCAGCATTTGGTAGCAAGCCAGTTTAGGAGAATTTATCTGTCTCCTGATGAAGGGCAAAGAGTCAGCCAAACCCTGATAATCTGATAATAATTCAATGTAGTTTCATTCCAACTTCAGTATTTGAATCATAGGAAACTGAAGCCCTTCCATGCATGGGCAAGTTGGTCTGTTAGGGCATTTGGTATGTTTGTTGAACAGAATGAAATGTTTTGAGTGTGTAAATACAACTCTGCTAACTGGGCTTGCGTGTGGCCATTGAGGACTGGTATTATGACCTCAACAAAGCAAGATTATAGGACTGGAATGGGGTAGGGAAAATGGAGACAAATGAGGAACTTCCACTGTGAATGATTGGTCCTGGGACCCGACTAGTTCTTTGATCACCTTCCTCAATATTCCTGGACCTGACTTTAGGTTGGAAAAGGGTAGTGCTTCCTGACTTTGTAGCATAGCTTCAACGATCTGGAAGCTATAAAAGAAGTGGTCCCTGGGAACCGTTTTCATGACAAAGTCATGTTTGTGAAACACCTGGTTTTTTTGTGAGTTATCTATCAGATTTGTAACTTACAGAAAGAGGGGGTAAAGGGAACTTTTTTTAAGGTGGAGGAAACCTTTTATGTCACAGTAAGACAAAGGTATTATTTGTATGGGTCAGGAGCATCTGGCTTTATTTTGTTTGAGCCTAAAATTTTCCAGCTAGCATCATGTTCATATTGTTTGCCATAGACATTTCAGATGTCCCTGGCCCATTGTCCTTCTGGGCATTTCCAGAGGACAAGGCAGTGTGAAACAAATAAATACATGTACATTTCCTCTAGGAAGCGTGGTTTATAGTACTCTCCTGCTAAATTAAAAAAGAAACAAACAACAAAGAAGTCACATATTCCTTCTATAAGTAACTAATGTCATTATTGAAGAAGTTGAAAGCAAGTGATGAAGATTACCTAATTGAGCTTCTAAGTACTCCTTTAAGGTAGGAGAGCACTGAGCTTCTCAAGGACAGGTCTGCAGTTCTCTTCTCTGGCCAGAGTCCCTTCTTTCTGGTACTAGCATTTGTCAACTTGCCCAACAGTCCTCACTGCAAAGTAGGATAGATGCTCAACTGTCAGTCAGCCTCTTCGGCCTCCTTTTAGTTCATCTCATAGACTATTTAGAAGGAGTTAAAACTGTAAGCAAAGACGGTTTTTAGTCAGTGTTTGAAAAAAAAATCTTAAAAAAGGTATTGTTAGTTATGTGTGAATTTAATTTTCTTACCTGTCTCCATTATCTCCCATTTGTATAGGTAATGGTGGCTTGCCCATTGTAATAATTTTTAATTATTATTTGTGTTTGAAAATCTAGACTTCAGGGTCTACAGGGGCAAAAAATGTAGAGATGAATGAGAAACAATTCAGCTAATTAGATAGGATAAATAGTCATGCCAGAGGTCAACAAATTCCTGTCCTGAACCTCTCAGCATGACATTTGGTCAATCTCTGATCCTCTGGTAATGTTGCCAAGGTAGACAAGGGCCTTAGCTTCTACTACTACCTGATGTTGTCATCAAGTCACCTTCACCTGTTTGTTCTACCACTGCCTCACTATGACCAGATAGATCATGGTCTCTCTTTCCAATACTAACTACAGAGACAAAAATCTTCTGTATCATATTCAGATGCTAAAGCACTTTCTAACCCAATAACCAAATACTTTTGGGCAGAGCAGCAGGGAAGCTTCTGTTCCAATACTGGAGAATGAGATCTCTCGCTAAAGAATGAGTAGGCAAAATACTCTGATATCCTCCTTGAGGCCAATTATTTTATTCTCAGTTTCCAGCTCCGGGCACACAATAATTAAAAAGTACATCCTTGCTTTTTTTTTTTGGCAACTCTTCCTGCTACTGGGAAGTATCCGATTCTCTATGCCCTTTAATGATACACACTGACATAGAGTTAAATTTGTATATGTTTCAAAGAAACACATACATAATTATCCATGTATTTTTTACTTATTTCCAAAAGTATAGAGGTGATATTTTTTGTTTCTAGATATTATAAAATATCCTGACTTATAGTCCAAGCCAAAGTAAAATGTTAACATAGATATTTACATCTGCCATTTTTGTTATGACTTTCATAAATCAGTGCAAAGTAGTAACAAAGTGTTTAATGTCATTTTTAATTGGCAAACAGTGGGTGGGAAATTATTTAGCAATAGAAGGTGAAATTACAAAACCAGTAAATTATACATGGCCTAATACTTTCCACTGGAAATTCTGAATGAAAATGTAGAAACATAGAATTAAAAAGCATGGAAATAGAAGAAACCTTAAAGGTCATTGAGTTCAGACCTGCCTCCCACCATGAAATCTTTTAACCACCTGCCTTGTAAGAGATTTCAGGTGCTCAATAAAGGAACAGAAGAAAGCAGGCACCTAGGTTCAGCTTGGGCATCTCTAGGAATTCCTTTCTGACTCACTCCTGTTGAACGTTTCCAACATTTAGAGTGCTCTTTTCTATGCTACTTGATAACATTTATTACCTTATTATTTGTTAGTATCACCTTGGTAGTCTCCAAACCGTAGAAAGAGAAACCCCACTTGAAAGAAATACAGGGGCACTTTGCCAAACTTGATCACCTTTCAGCTTTTTAAGGGGAAAAAAGATCCAAAAGGAAACTCTAGGAAGAGCCATTTTATCTGCTGTGGTTATTGATATTTCATATTGTTTTAATATGCTGACTTATCCTGTCCAAATAATGAATACAAAAATTAATGTCATATAAATATAAACACAGAAGGGAAGGCTTAGCAAAATCATCTGAAGAATAGAATGGTGCTGGGAACAAAAATCACATAAACGTACTCTGCACTTTAATAGAAGTGGCTAAAAGGTATTAGTGATAATCTGTTAATTCAAGATGGCTTCTATCAGTTTACCTCCAGATAGCCTACATTTTCACAAGTGAGAAAAAGCAGGCACATTGTCATGATATCTCTTAAACCTACCCTCGTCCCCTCCCCTCTTCCTTATTCTGACTCTGAAAACTAACTCCTCTAGGATAAACCCTGATAACAT
Organism: Panthera leo; assembly: GCF_018350215.1. Taxonomy (NCBI): domain Eukaryota; kingdom Metazoa; phylum Chordata; class Mammalia; order Carnivora; family Felidae; genus Panthera; species Panthera leo. The sequence goes on along the minus strand of NC_056695.1, from coordinate 52,432,795 downwards.
TAAATCTGGAGCTACCATCAGGGCTGTTTCAATGGATTACCATGCTGAACCTCCTGGCCTTCTGTCTGGGACTGAGACTGGGGCTAGCTCTCGACAGAAATGCTCATCAATCTTCCCTTGCTTTTGGCCTCTGGTTTCTGAGATATGGTCTAGTTTCTTGCTTGTATGTTTTTAGTAAGAGTCAACTGGGACAAGAGTTTTCCCTAAAATGCACTGACAAAAGTAGAGACAGTGGGAGTGAGAACATCGTAGCTGTAGAGCTCTACCAATCTTAATCCATTTGGCCTCAGTTTCCTTAAGTGGAAACTTACTGCTACGATGCTTCTGAGAACCAGACCTCCATCTCCAACCCCTAGCTTTAGGAAAAATGTCAGTATATTTCACAGGTCACAGAATGCTTGCTGGGGACTGTATTGTGTATGTATGTGAAATGTATGAACCTATGTAATAGAGTGAATCATTTCCCCCAAGATGGATGGTCTCCACAAGTTGTTGTAGAGTTAAAAACAGGTCAAACATAGATTTCTTTAAAAGATGGAAAGTCTAAATGCATCAGTGGCTTCACTTAAGATTCTTCACTTGTTTTGTTACAGAGGGTTAAAACAAAGTCACAGTTGCATTCCAGCTTTGTGTAGTGCAGAAAGTAGATAAGATTTTACCCCCAAAATATGGAAAAGTGACATATTTTCCATTTATATGTGGTAAGTCAAATTTATTGAGATATAATTGGCATACAATGAAATTCACATTTTAAAACTATACTGTTTGATGAGCTCCAACAAATGTATGTGGTCATGTGGCCACCACCACAGTCAAGATACATAACATTTCCGTGGTCCCAAGAAGTATCCTTGTGCTCCTTTGCAGGCAGTCCCTTCTCCCCACCTTAAACCCTAGGTAGGCCCTGATCTATTTTTATTCCATATAGTTTTGCCTTTTAGGTAATGTTTACTGTCAGGTGCAAAAAATAATACTAGTAATAAGTACTTACAGGTAAAAAGTTAAGACATCAGCAAGCTCTGATGGAAGAAATTAGAAAGTAACATATGACCTGTGTGACAATTTCAGGTTATAACTTCTGGTGTGAACACTAACTTTTTTCTTCTACACTGTGCAAATCATGTTCAAACATTCAATGAGTATCCAGTGTTAGGCCCTATTCAGTGATCAGTAAGACTGACACTGCCGCCATAATCAAAACAATACAGTTTGGCTTAGAAACGGACAAAGAGCTCAGTGGAATGGAATAAGGAGACCAGAACTAGATGCACACATACATGGAAACTTAATATAAGGCAAAAGTGGCATTGTGCTCCAATGAGTAAAAGATCTTTATTAAGTGGACAGTTTGGCAAAACCAGCTCTTCTATTGGAAGGGAATAATATTACCTCACACCACACATGAAATTAATTCCAAATGGATTGAAAAATATAAATGTAAATAATGCTATTAAAATATTAGAAAATAATTTTGGAGAAGAGTTGGAGTGGAGGAGATATTCCTAGGAGAAACAGAAAACCCAAGAGCCACGCACATCAAACAAAGACATATATATTTGTGTGGCAAAAAGTGATATAAACTAGGTAAAACACATAGATTGATTTATGATGGTGAGTTAATATCTTTGATAACACAAAAGTTTCTTGAAAACTGATAACAAAATAATCAAAAGAACAACATATCAGTAAATTTGTAACTGCCATAGCTCATACACTAAAAAGGTATTTATCTTCATTATTAGAGTAAAAATTAAAATGACAGTAAAATGTAATTATTTTTTTCCCTTAGATTAGTGCAATTTTAAGGAAGAATAATACCCAATACTTTTGAGGATGTGGGAGAACATATATTCCAACATTGGAGTGGGTGCAAATAACTTCCATCATTCTGAATCAATTGGCAAGATTGACATTTTACATACCATTTTGGAAATCTTTCTTCCTGAAATAAAAGGATCAGTAGTCATACAATTATATACAAGACTATTTTCAAATATATTTACTGGATTATTGTCTAAGGGACTAGAGACAGGCTGAATTTCTTTCAAGAGTAAAATAATTGAATAAATTTCAACACATCTACATTTTTAAATGTAATGTAGATATTAAAACAAATGATTTTGATGTATTGGTTGACTTAAATGGATATCGATAGTGGTTTTCTTTTGAGAAAGTACATTGCACAGTAATGCATATAATGTGATTCCACTTTTGTCAAATGGTATGCATATGTTTTAAGGCAAATACATATGCATATATTTACGTATAAGAACTTAGAGAAAGCTGTGAAGTTATTCACACCAGAATGTCAGACTATTAACCCAAGAGTGTCAGAGTAGAAGAGATTATTGTTATTTTTATTTTAGAAAATAAATCTTTAAAGTATTGCATCTATTATTAAAAAACACATAACATTTTGAAATTAAAAATAAATTAGTGAGAAAATAAAAAGACTGAGCCAGTCTTCTAGATGACTGGGGCCAGAGACATTAACTGTCTCTGTCATATACTGCATATACTGCAAAACTTGCTCGCCAGTGCTCAGGAGACCAAGCCTACATTATGATGGGAGCCCAAGGGTATGAAGACACACATCATCTGAGGCCATAGTCATGGACAGAAATCTGGGCTAAGGCTCAGGCAACTATATTTATGAGTTAAAATAATTCTGGAATAGTGGTTAATTTTTAAATTAAATTTTCATTTCAATTGTCCTGGCAGCTGATATGCCAATTTGAAAATACAATCATTTAAAAAAATTTTAATGACAGCAAGTATTATGCATTGGGATTTAAGGTAAAAAGAACTCTTTGTTACGCCCATCTGTTTTAATAGTGGAGAGAATAAATAGCAGAGGCATCAAAGCATGAATTCTGGAGCCAGACTTCTTGGATTCAGAACCTAGATTGGTGTCTTCTAGATCTGTGATTTGGGACAAATTACTCAACCTCTCTATGCCTTAGGTTCTCCATCTGCAAAGTGGGCATAATAAATATACCTACCTTAGAAAGCTATTCTAAGAATTACATCAGTTATTATCTGTAAAACATTTGAAAAGATGGCAAATATGAATTGCTATGCACGTGTTTATTTTTTTTAATGTTTATTTATTTTTGAGAGAGGGAGAGAGAGAGCGAGCAGGGGAGGGACAGAGAGAGACGGAGACACAGAATTTGAAGCAGGCTCCTCCAGGCTCTGAGCTATCAGCACAGAGCCCAATGTGGGGCTTGAACTCATGAACCATGAGATCATGACCTGAGCTGAAGTCAGAAGTGTAACCAACTGAGTCACCCAGGCTCCCCTCTATGAATGTATTTATTAAAGACCTTTTATTCTTCTGATCATTCTGCACCATTTTCTCAGCATTCCTTTCAGGATTTATTCTGGATTCTTTTCAGGATCTTTAAACTATAGATTCTCTGATGATTTAATCCCACATCATGATTTTGGTTACCCCCTTTGGACCCTAACAACAATATTGATCATTTTGTGAACTTCTTGGGGATAAGGAACTGGTGTCACAAAGTATCTTTGTACTAAGCACAGGACAAGTGGGGCACCTGAAAGGCTCAGTCGGTTAAGTGTCCAACTTCGGCTCAGGTCCTGATCTCATAGCTCCTGAGTTTGAGCCCCACGTTGAGCTCTGTGCTGACAGTTCAGAGCCTGGAGCCTGCTTCAGATATTGTCTCCCTCTCTCTCTCTGCCCCTCCCCCACTCACACTGTGTGTGTGTGTGTGTATGTGTATGTGTGCGCACACGCATGTGTTTCAAAAATAAACATTAAAAAAAATTTAAGCACAGGACAAACTTCAGAGCATTCAATTCAATGTTATGAACCAAACTGAACTGAGTTGTCAAACCTTGTTGATCATAATGAATTAAGTCCCGCTTTCCAATCATAAGCGAATGCATGTTCTTATTTACTATAGGGTCAGTGTTAAATTCCAGTGTGCCCAGTTTCATAAAAGTTAAGTCTATACTTGCAGGTCTCTCTCCAATAGCCATATATATATTAAATGGATGAGTTGATAATAGAAATAAGTTTTCTGAGCATGAGATTTAAAATAAGGAATTCTTGAGATCATTGAAGAGTAGATGATGTGGTAAAACTTATTATGGGTAGTTTACCTTATAGTGTATTTGACCTGTTGGCCTTGAAGGGAATGCAGTTATTGAATTTAGGTTTAAAGCCTTTGAAATATGTAATTTACAACACATTTTGAAAAGGAAGTAGGAAGATGAGATCCTGGTTTTGTACTCTCGAAGTGCTTGCTGCAACAAGATTTTTTTTTTAGGGAAAAAAAAACCTATGTTTCAATATTTCTGGCATATAAAAAATGTGCAACAGAATATTACAGCACCCTTACCACATTTCCTAAGTTGAAATTATTTTTAGATGAAGGGAGTAGCCACAACTATTTTCTACAGCTCTGTTGTCTGGATTTGCTCTGTACATTACATATATATATATATATATATATATATATATATATATATATATATATTCCTAATTATATTTTAAATGTTTCTAAAGTGCTACAAACCTCCTCTTTTGCACAGAGGTTTACTTTGGCAGCGTGTAATTGTTTTCATTATATGTTATCCTCTGTTTGGCCTTACTGTAAGCTAAAACAGACAAAAGATGTCCAGGAAAATTAAGCCAATTCTCAAATCTGGACATGGAAGAGTCTCCAGGGGAGGATTTGCAATGGAACTAACGTAGACTAAGGATCCTCTTTAATTTGCTATCCTGTCAAGGTTCTGCCACATCCATTATTGTGAAGGGTAATTGCATTACATATCAAATTTACCTCTCCCAGACCCCTGCAGAATTATCCTTTTCCAATTCCCAGGCTAACCTGACTTTGGATAACTAAACTTCAGCATGTTATGCATGGTAGATTTAGCTATTCCTGATGAAAACCAAGGACTGACGCTGGGCATTCAAACACAGCATGTATAGCCCTCACCATGTTCAGAACAAACCCATGAGGTAGGAAGAAGACATGTTTTCACCATTTTACCATAAGAAAACTGAAGACCCAAAGTCACAGTGCTAGGTAGTGGCAAAGTCATGATTAGAACCTGACTTTTCTAGGCATAATAATTCTCCATTTTTATGTCACAACATTTTTATTCTAGGAAGTCCTATTAATACTGGGTCACCATGACTTAAACTATATGGAATTTAAATATTAAGTATATTTGACTTATCTGAATCAAAAGAGACTATCTTGATTGTGTGAATTAATGTATTCTCACTATATGGACATTCATTGAGACATGTATGTGCAAATTCAACAACAGAATATTGCAGCCTCCTCTGAGCCAAAGTCTATAATAACCTTTGAAAATGCTCTACCTGCTGTGTTTCACAATTTCACATCTTAGAAATTAAAGGAGTCCTTTTTTTTTTCTTTTTACCTGGAGTATATATATTATGTTCACTGTAATTTATCTCATTGTTTCTGTTTCTCTGTAAAATGGTAATAATACTAGTAGCTACCTCATAAAACTATGATTATAAACAATAAATTTAAGTACATCGCTTAAAACAGTGTGTAGACATTGTTAGAACTCAATGAATATTCTCTTCCTCTTTTTTCCACGCTCTTTTTTCTCCTCTTCTTCCTCCTTGTTCTTATGTAACCTACATCTTAAGAGTAACACATTATAATTTTTACCTATTTTTCTCTCTTCCTCTTTTCCATAAAAATACTAATTCTGTGCATCACTTAAAAGATTTAAAGTGGACGTGTTTATCACTCTTCATATAATCTCTTTATTAAACCATATAGGAACTTTCTATTTCTTCGTAATACACCGCAGGAGTACTTTCTAGTACTAATATGATCCACATGATGTGGAAAGAGTTCTTGGCAGTAGGAAATGCCTCACCCTCTCAACTGGTCAACTTAGGTGTACCACCAACTCCTGCCAAGACACAGAACATTATTGCCTCAGTCTCTTTATAGATTCAAGGATGTGCGTCGAAAATTCTGCAATAAAGGAGGCCCACTCTAGAGATTATGCCTTATAAAGTCCCATCAGGATGGTGTACAGGATGGGACAATCAGGCAGTTTTGTTTATTCAGATTATAGTGGACTAGAATGCTTTGTAAAAGAAGGCTCAGAATAAATTTCTGTTTACAACATTGAATTTGACCCATTTGACAAAGGGTCTTTTGGTTATTGATCGAGACATTTTGTATAAAATATTCTTTCAAGAGCCTTTGCAAAGTTGTTGAGGTCACCATACGTTCTTCACAATTATGACTGTGATAAATTAATAATCATCCAAGAGAGCCTCCTCAGGTGACTGGCAGTTGTTGCTGCTAGTTATTGGCTGGGGACTCGCCGAGGTCTAATGACCAGAAAAACTACATGCAGACTGTTCATGTGGCTGCTTTCCTAGTATTTCAAGAATGAACATTCCTAGATACTCAGGTAGAAACTGCAAGACTTCTTAAAACCTGGCTTGGAAATCCCAGAATGTCACTTCTACCACATTGTACTGGTAAAGCCAGGTCAAAAGGCCACCCCAGATTAAAGGAGAAAGGGAACAGATGCCCATCTCTTGATGTCAGAAGCAGCATGCACTTAAAGGGAGAGAGGGGATTAATGGAAACCATCAATGAATGTCTGTCACACAGTTCCACCATACCGCCCCCCCCCACCGCCTTTTTTTTTTAACTCTTAAATCCTATCTCTTTGGAACAGTAGATCTAGATCAGAGGTTTTGAAACCTTTTGAGATCGGAGCTCTTTTACCATCTTAAAAATTATCAAGGCCCATTTGTCTGCTTAGTACTATCTATTGATATTAATTACATTAAAAATTAAGATGGAAACATTTTAAAAATATTACTTTATTTTAAAATAACTGCAATAAAGCTACTATTTGCTAACATAAATAAATATATTTCAACAGAAACAACTATACATTTTAAAACAAAGATTTTCAGAGAAAAGAGTGGCATTATTTTACGTTTTTGAAAATCTTTTTAATTGAAGACAGCTGACTTCCCATATCTCCTTCTGCAATATGTTGTTTTTGTTGAAGTATATGAAGAAAATACAGGTTTACAGAAGTATGTTGGAAAAAAGAGTATTTTTATAACCTCTTCTAATAATTATGAGTATTCTTCTTTGATACTACTCCCAAACTTGTGCAAGTTTCTTTAATGTTCATTCAAATGTGGAATCTGAATCCATGTCAACAAATATTTATACTGTTAGTGAAAATATTTCAGTCTCTCTTGGACTTTGAATAGATCATTCATCAATGTGATTTTTTAACATTTGGGAGATACTGATCATTAAATTTAAAAGATGGCCAAATGAAATGATATATTTTATTATACAATATTTTAAAAATCACCTTTATTAATATCAACACTTAATGCATTCATTATAAGTCTTTATATAATGGAAAGATGTCTGGCTTGCAGTAGTGAATACAGTGTTTTCAATATTTTGATTGTCTCTTGAATTTTATTTTTCACAACAAATATTGTCAGTTGTTTTCCTTTAATTGACACATTTCATTCATTTTGAGAAAATGGCTGCCAGATATCCGACTCTGAATAACTATAGCTTGTCTGTCAGTCAGTCGCTCAAATGAACTTGGTGCTCCATGAGCAGAGAGGCAGATCCAGTCTGAACATCATACAACTTATGAGGTCTTTTCTTGGAGACAACTATTACACTTAAGTGTGTGGTGTAAGTGCTTTATACACATTTTTGTGTATTCACACCGAATATTAAAAATGTGTATTCAAGAGTTAAGACTTAATAAAAATTAATAATCTTTACTATTTCACTGAGTGGATTGTTAAGGGAAACTCTTTTTTTCTTTTTTTAAAAAAATTTTTGAATTTACATCCAAGTTAGTTAACATATAGTGCAATAATGATTTCAGGAGTAGATTCCAGTGATTCATCCCCTTTGTATAATACCCAGTGCTCATCCCAACAAGTGTCTTCCTTAATGCCCCTTGCCCATTTAGGCCATCTCCCCACCCACAACCTCTCCAGCAACCCTCAGTTTGTTCTCTGTATTTAAGAGTCTCTTATGTTTTGTCCCCCTCCTTGTTTTTATATTATTTTTGCTTCCCTTCCCTTATGTTCATCTGTTTCGTATCTTAAATTCCACTTATGAGTTAAGTCATATGATATTTGTCTTTCTCTAACTGACTAATTTCACTTAGCATAATACCCTCTAGTTCCATAATACCCTCTAGTGGGAGGGGTGTACAAATGGTAGTTGCAAATAGCAAGATTTCATTCTTTTAAAAAAAAAATTTTTTTAATGTTCATTTAATTTTGAGAGAGAGAGAAACAGAGCAGGAGTTGGGGAGGGGCAGAGAGAGAGAGGGAGATATAGAATCCAAAGCAGGCTCCAGGGTCTGAGCTGTCAGCACAGAGCCCGATGCGGGGCTCAAACCCATGAACTGTGAGATCGTGACCTGAGCCAAAGTCAGCCACTCAACTGACTGAGCCACCCAGGTGCCCCAAGATTTAATTCTTTTTGATTGCTGAGTAATACTCCATTTGTACTGTATCACATATTTATCCATTCATCTGTCAATGAACATGTGGGCTCTTTTCATACTTTTGGCTACTGTCGATAGCACTCTATAAACATTGGCGTGCATGTACCCCTTGGAAACAGCACACCTATAAAGGGAAACTTTTTTTAAGGTAAATTTGTGGTGGTGAAGAATGCTGTGATGACTGATATTGATGGGTAGCATTGCTTTGATTTGCTGTAGGGCACCAGCAGTTTCATCCATATTGCTTTTGCACCAAGGAAAATCTCAACATCATGAGAAAGGCCAATAACATCTTAATATTATTATAAAAATAATTTTGATCTTGTAGACTCCTTGAAAATGTCCCAAGGAATCCTCAGAAGCACTGATCTAGATCAAGTGTGAAGGGACCATATGTCTGTTGTCACTAAAAAGAGTTCCTTCATACTGATGTGAGAACTGGCAAGGCAAAAAGTCCTGGTGGTGTGCTGTGATTAGACAGAGAAGTCCAGAGTTTAGTTCTCTGAGCAGCAATCAGTTTCTGTATGGTATGGATTTGAACCCAGAAATTTCCAAATGACATGGACAGAAGATGTGGAAGAGGTGTATAATGGGAAGAAGTGGGGATCGTTTTTAGTAAGCCCTGGTGCCCGCCTCAGTATATTAGCTTCTATTATCATCTCTATTTTTAAAAATATAACCACTCATTGTTTTTCTTTTATCATTGTTAAGACATAAATATAAAGATGCACAAGGGGAGTCATTCATTATATCTTAGTGTGGTAGAAAGGTCCTGACCTAGAAATAATGTAGAATATCTATTCTAAATGTAGCCACTCTTGCTTGGCTTGACATAAATTACTCCATCTTGAAACCCATTTCCTACTTAAAAAAATAGAGATTTGGAGTAGAGGATTTCTTCGTTACCTCCTAACTTCAAGGATATCTACATATAATGCGCTGACCCTGGCTGGTACAGGTTCACAAGAGTTGATTCTTTTCTCAACTATGTGTGTAGTGACATCAGTTGGTCGCTTGAAATCTGCCATGGTGGGAGCATATCTATAACAGCCTTGTGCTGGAGAGCACATGCATAACTTGGAACTTGCTAGAGTGTCCAACTGATGACAAATCATAGCAGAACTTGTGACAGGTGTGGGATTCACAGATGCCTTAGCTTGATTTGGATGTCTTTTCCTAATTGTCATACGTGGTTTATCTAAACTGTTCTGTGTTCTTGTAACTTACTTTGTTGAAAGAAAATAATAAAAATGCAATAGGGAGGGGAAAGTTTTATAAGCATATATCAAAATCCCTTTTTATTTAGTAATTTATTAATTTATTTAGATTTATGACCTATTGATATATTTCTTCCATTTTATACAACTAAAAAATTAAGTTCCTTTGTCTGTCTGAAATAATAACTGACCTGTTTGGGCCAATTCAGAATACAGAGACAGAAGTAAATAATGAAGTCAACACTTGAGAGTAATAATCCCTGACATAAATCAAGTCTGTCCCTCAGACTTCAGGACTCCTAAATGTCTATCTTATATATCTTAAAAAATTTTTTTTGACCACCCAGTTGTAGAGCAGAAAAAGAGAAGGAAGAAAAATGATGGAACAACCAAGAAACTTTTACTAATTTTAAAAAATTGATACCCCATAGGACATATGCTGTCTTTTGGAAAAATACCTTCCCATGTCCCATTCCTGTCATGCTCACAGTCTCTGTACCCAGTTGTCATAACGTCCTAGTCTGACATGGAAAAATGCTACTGTTTGCTTTTGGAAATGTGATTCTGTCTTGCTGGCAGGGATTCCTTTGAAAGATCCTTGACCCATTCTCAGGATGCTCTCAGTTTGCCAGAAGCAAGCAACAAAGGGGATGGGGTTTCACAAAGAGAGAATTCAGGGGACTTCGTGAGTGTAATTCCTCTTCAGGGCTGCCCTCGCATTTCTGCCAAGACCCAGCAAGGAGCCTTCATGAGGGTACCTAATCTTCTCTTTCAAAGATATCCTATTACTCAGGCTCCAAGCTATGAAGTAAAGCTTCAGTAAGCATGAAGTGGTTCTTGGGAACCTCTGGAGAAGCAAACATTGACAGGTAATGTCACAGCTGCCTATCACTATCCAACTGGGTTGATCTCTGGGCAAGTTCCCGGCACACACAGTGTTGCTTTTAAGTCCTGCTGATTTGGATTCAAGTTTTCCTTTTAGGATTTTGCCTGAAATTTCTGTTTGACTTGGAACCCCCCAACCAGCAAATTAAGTGAAATGAGCATGATAAAAAAAGTTCATTGAAATTTACCACAGCCATTTGAAGAAACTTCCAATAAAACCAGAAAAGAGAGCCAATGGCCATCTGCCCAGTGACATAAAACAAAAAGCTGCCCACTAGGAGATGAAATTAAAACACTAAGGAAACCAGGAACAGGAAGAATCCAACTTTTCTACAGTCTCCACTTATCTAAACTTCAGGCCTTCCCAAAAATTAGTGAAATCCATCTGGAAGAGTACTTAATACACTTCCCAGCTTGCTTTTCTTTTGCCAATGATAAAGTATTAACCAACACACACATAAACAAAACCCCCTTAAATATGAATGAGTGAATGGTGGGGTGCATTAAGGCACTCTGCCTTACACAGTGATCACCATGGTGAATAAAACTCATTTTTTGCACTCTGGCTCAGCCCCAGGTTAGTAGAGGAGATATGTAGATAAGATGGGTGTAATATGGGATGGAAAGATTTTTCTCTCAGAATAATAATATATCTATTTTTGAGATACATTTTCTGCTTGATAAAATGAGTAAGGATTGGCATGCCACCAGAAGAGTTGGTTTAAAAAAATAATCTCCTTTATAACAGGAGCTGCAGTTCATAGAGTGTAAACTCACACTGACTATATCTGTATCAGCTATTAAAAAAAGAAAGAAAAAAAAAACCCACACAATTACCAAATAAGTTTTGGAAATCTAATGTACAGCAAACAAAAGAAAACAAAAAAAAAACCCAAAAGATATCACATTAAGAAATGAAATAAAAAACAAAAAGGTAAATTGAGTGAAAATATAATCAAAACAGTTAAAATGGCGTCTAGTTTCTAGTGTGTGTGTATGTGTATGTATTTCTTTCTTTCTCTCTGACATGCATAAGTGTATATGCTTGCATGTATATAGTAAAGTACTCTGCACATAATAAGCACTCAATAAACATTTGATGACAAATAACTGGCTGATGAATATATCACATAGCCTTTAAATGCTGCTTTTGCAAACAAAATCAAAGACTAAATGATTTATTATTACATACAGACTTTAAGTCCCTGACACATGTGTCTAATAGACTTTAGATATTTGGCATTCCCTCTCTATATTCCACTTAATTATTGTATTAACATTTCGTAGTAATTTTTTCTTAGATATTTGTGTTTTCCTTCTCTTTCAAACCACATTTTCAAAACTAAGATATTCCAGGGTTCTGATATATGACAATAAAGCACATTTGCTAAATTTTTTGCAAACAATATTCATAGTTATAAAATGTGTGTGTACTTTCTTAGATTTTTGTGTGGAAGGAATTCTTTCATCATTTTTTTTTACCAGTATCCCTTTGGGATAACTCAAGACCCCAAAATCTAGTTAGTGGTTTCTTAGAGAGGCACACTTTTCAATACACAATGTTTTTTTTCTTAAAATAACAATAACAACCTAATTTGCATGCTTTTAGTAGCTTAAACGGTTGAGTAAAATTTACTTTTCCTTAATAAATATCAGTTTTTACCTTATCACACCTCAGTGCACCTGTTCCTGCAATAATGTAACATTTTAGATTAAAAATACATATGCAAATTAATAATTTGGGAAGTGCAAAATATGGAAATATCTGCAATACCCAGTAGAAGTTGATTGATCCAGTGGTAGAAGCATGAGTAACATAAAACCCCTGTTGTGTGTGGGAGAGGTGGAGTAGTACAGGTCCAGTATCAGTAAACTTTAATTTAAACCAAGATTTCATCACATTGACATTGAATAAACTTTTTAACCCTCTCTGGGACTGTTTCCTAATCTATAAAATTGGCAAATTTATAACTCAGACTTTTCATATATATAATGTTCACTCTCTGCAGATCACTATTCTAAGCACTTTCCAAATTGTAACTTATTTAATTTTCATGACAGGTTTATGCAGTAAACACTTCTAGTTCCACTTTAAAAATGAGGAAAGAAGATATTTCAACAAAGTGATTTTCACTTAGAAGGCCCCCAGTCAGTGGCATACCAAGGTGAGGCCAATTGAGGCACTCTGCTGCAGGTGCCTTTTAGTAGATAATTTAAAATTAATAAGAAAACCAACTAAAAGTTGGCTTGCATCTTATCATCATCAGACAATAGCAATTTTAAACAATGTCAGTGATAACATACTCCTGTTCTCAGGGTGGATCACTCCCATCCCTCATCCCTAAATACCCACTGGCCTCCATATTTGTAACCTTGCTTGTATAATTAAAATAAGAAAAATAAAATTACAAGGGTCTGTAAAACTAGAAAATTTAAGAAAAATATGAATAACCTCTAGAATTACAGATATCCTTGAATGAGTTAATTTATACATATATGTATACAGTTTATATATACACATACATGTGTATATGTACATAGTATAATACATACCTCCATATGTATATACATGTGCGTGCACACACCTTTTCTCTTAGGATAATTAACATCAGTGGCATCTGCATTTTGCCTTTATACTATACGTATGATATACACTGGAGATTTGAGTTTGGTAAAATTTTCAATTGCAGTTTCTTTACCACATACTTTCTTTTCAAAACAAGTACATAGTCCTTTTTAGAGGAAGTTGCAGGTTAAAACATATAGTTCCTAAAATAACAATAATGATAGTAACAACAGCAAAAACAAAAGTAGGTAGCACTTCTTTCCATTATTTTTAATTTTTTTTTAACATTTATTCATTTTTGAAAGGCAGAGAGAGACAGAGTGCGAAAGGGGGAGGGGCAGAGAGAGAGGGAGACACAGAAACAGAAGCGGGCTCCAGGCTCTGAGCTGTCAGCACAGAGCCCGACGCAGGGCTCGAACTCACAGACCGTGAGGTCATGACCTGAGCCGAAGTCGGCCGCTTAACCGACTGAGCCACCCAGGCGCCCCCCATTATTTTTTAAACTAAAAAAATTCAAGGGTGTTTAAGCCCTATAAAAGTTAATTTAATTGAGTCGTGAATCTATCTCAATTCAGCTTCAAACTTCATATGGAAAAGTCGTATTTTATAGTGCAAATTATCGAGATTGACTAGTTATAGTTAGAGAAGTCCAGTGGATAATTTCTCAATTACCCATTTGGCCAGACTTCTAGGTCAGTTGGGACGTCTTAAGCAGCAGTGTATACCAATGTAACAGAGTCAATTTTGGCAACAGATGTGATTTTTAAAAACAACAACATCAAAGCTCATTTTGGATGGATATACCCTCTAAGGATTATGTCAATTTAACAACTTAAAAATATTAACAAAAATATTAGTTTGAGTTTACAAATATTAATCCTTGGGTCTTATTTTCTATGAAATCCACTTATCTGCTTTTATATTCTTGACAAGACTGTAATTGAAAGCTTTGGACTTTGAGTCAGGATTTTTCAGTTCAAATCTTACCTCCCCAAGGAATTATGTAACACTGGCTTTCACACATGTGAGCTTCAGTTTCCTAGTGTGGAAACAGGTTGAATAACACATTACAGGGCATGCTCTGAAGAGTAAATGGATTAAATTGATGAAGCCTAGCTTTGTCCCTGCTTTTATGATCTGTGCTCAAAAATAGTAGTTTCTTCCCTCACATCTTTCTACTTTTCCCATTTCTCCAAAGCCCAAGATACTTTAAGATAGCTCCCTGAGTAGTAGTCATTAAATTTCACCTCCAATGGTTTGCTATCTTTAGGAAGTCCCTAGATGGATTACATTTCAGTACCTGCAGGTGAGGTCTGGGCTGGCTAGCACACATAGCAGATTCATCCAGATGGGATTATGACTGGGAGTTTGTAAATTTCCTGCTATGCTCATGCCAATGTCATGAGGCATCTGGTGAGGAAATTCAGCCTGTTCATTTTTGAACAAGGCACCAAAAAATTTCCAGTATGTTTATTATATACTTGTTTTGGAATAAACGACAAACAAAAGCTATATTTCGACATTAGAAAGATGTTGATGTATACTTAGAATTTTTTATGTGTGCCAAAAGAAATAGAACATTCCCTGCAAAAGTGTGTATTGATGTGAAATGAAACAAATGGTGCTTTATTTATTTATGTAAGGCTAGAACATTGGGAATATTGCATCATTTAAGCTTCATCCTTACAGTTCATTACCTACTAAAAATGAGCCCTGCTTATAAGAATTTGTGTGGTCAGTGATGAGCTGTGTTTTGAAATGGAGTGTTGTAGATTAAGCATTAGAAAGAGAAAAGGAAGGTAGGAAGGGAGAGAGGAAGGGAGAGAGGAAGGGAGAGAAGGAGAAAAGAAGGAAGGAAAGGGAAAGGAGGAAGGGAGGGAGGAAGGGAGGTAGATATTGTACTTGATCTTTTGGAACATTAGAGAATATGTGCTTCAAAGTTGCAAATTGCCTAAACTCCAAGCTCAAAAATCTTAGAAATACTTTTTTTCCTTGATGCACTGACCCACAAATCACATATTGATAGCTTAGAAATAAACTTAGCTTTTTAACAGATTTTTTTTAAAGTTTGTCATTTAGTGAGGACCCAAGGTCAGATGTGAAGGCCTGTATCCTCAGATTTTCCCTTTTTCAGGGGGATGAAATTCAGATTCCCCTTAGCCTAATTCAGGGGGATGAAATTCAGATTCCCCTTAGCCTAATACTAGATATCCTCCATAGTTTGCCTGTCCTTCCCTTTGTTTCTTTCTGTTCTTCCTTTTTGTTTTTTGTATTTACATTGTCTGTATTTTAGAGCTAGTATTATATAGTAAAAGAATTAATAGCATGACATGTAGGCAACCCTAAATGTATAGTACTTTAACTTAAAACAGTTGGCATTTTGTACAATTTTATTTTATTATTTTTTAATTTTTTAACGTGTATTTATTATATTATTGAGAGAAAGAGAGACACAGCATGAGTGGGGGAGGGGCAGAGAGAGGGAGACACAGAATCCAAAGCAGGCTCCAGGCTCCGAGCTGTCAGCACAGAGCCTGACGTGGGGCTCAAACCCACAAACCAGGAGATCATGACCTGAGCCGAAGTCAGATGCTTAACCGACTGAGCCACCCAGGTGCCCCTTTATAGTCATTATTTAATTTAATATAATTTTTTCATCATGGTAAATATACTCTTTAATCCCTATCTATCTATCTATCTATCTATCTATATACATGTGTATATATATATATATATATATATATATATATACATACATACAAAAAAACACTAACACTAAGATATATTAATATTTTCTTTATCCGTTCATCTGTTGATGGACACTTGGGCTGCTTCCATAGTTTGTCTACTGTAAATAATGCTGCAATAAACATAGTGGTGCATGTTTGTCTTTGAATTAGTGTTTTTGTATGTTTTGGGTAAGTACTCAGGAGTGTGATTCCTGGATCAGAAGGTAGTTCTACTCTAATACCTCCATAATATATTTTCCACAGTGGCTGTACTAATTTGCATTCTCACCTACAGTGCGTGAGGGTTCCTTTTTCTTTACATCCTTGCCAACACTTGTTGCTTTTGTGTTTGTTATTTTAGCCATTCTTACAGGTCTAAGGTGATATCTCATGATGGTGTTGATTTGCATTTTCCTGATATTGAGTGATGTTGAGCATCTTTACAAGTATCTGTTGGCTATTTATATGTCTTCTTTGGAAAAATGTCTATTAACTTCCTCTGCCCATCTTTTAATTGGATTACTTGTTTTTTGGATATTGAGTTGTATCAGTTTGTTATATATTTTGGATACTAACTCTTTATCAGACAGGTCATTTGCACATATCTTCTCCCATTGGATAGGTTGCCTTTTAGTCGTGGTGATTGTTTCCTTCACTGTGCGGAAACTTTTTATTTTGGTATAGTCCCAATAGTTTATTTTTGCTTTTATTTCCCTTGCCTCAGGAGACATACCTAGAAAAATGTTGCTATAGCCACTGTTAGAGAGATTACTGCATGTTCTCTCTTCCAAAATTTTTATGGTTTCAGGTCTCACATTTAAATCTTTAACCCATTTTCAGTTTTTAGAATGGGCATTAACTCTTCTATAAATGGTAGAATTTGCCTGTGGAGCTCTCTGGTCCTGGACTTCTGTGGTTTTTTTGGTGATTTTGATTACTGATTCATTTTCATTGCTGGCAATTGGTCTATTCAAATTTTCTGTTTCTTCCTGCTTTAGTTTTTGTAGGTTTTGTGTTTCTAGGCATTTATCCATTTTTTCTAAGTTTTCCAAATTTTTGGTATGTAAGTTTTCATAATATTATGTTACAATTGTTTGCATTTCTATGGTGGCAGTTATTATTTATTCTCTTTGATTATAATTTGTATTTTGGGGTTTTTGGGGCTCTCTCTCTCTCTCTCTCTCTCAATAAGTCTAACCAGAGGTTTATCAATTTTGTTGATGTTTTCAAAGAACCAGCTCCTGATTTTGTTTATCTGTTCTTGTTTTGTTTTGTTTTGTTTTGTTTTGTTTCCTTATCATTTATTTCTTCTCTAATCATTATTTATTTCCCTTTGCTAGGTTTGGTTTTATTTTTCTTTATGTGGCTCATTTAGGTATAAGGTTAAGTGGTTTACTTCAGATTTTTTTTCTTCCTGATGTAAGCTTGTATTGCTATAAACTTGCCTCTTAGAACAACTTTTGCTGCATCCCCAAAATTTTGGATTGTTGTGTTTTTAATTTTCACTTGTTTTCATGCAAATTTTCATTTATTATTTGATTTGTTGGTTAACCCATTCATTGTTCAATAGCTTGTTATTTAACCTCTATGTATTTGTGATCTTTCCAGATTTTTTCTTGTAGTTGGCTTCTAGTTTCATAGCATTGTGTTCAGAAAAGATGCATGGTATGACTTCAATATTCTTGAATTTGTTGAGGCTAGTTTTGAGGCCTAATATGGGATCTATTCTGGAGATTGTTCCATGTGCATTTGAAAGAATGTGTATTCTGCTATTTTAGGATGGAAGGTTCTGAATATGTCTGTTAAATCCATCAGGACCAGTGTGTCATTCAGAGCCACTGTTTCTTTTTTGACTTCCTGTTTGTATGATCTTCCCATCGATGCAAGTGGAGTGTTAAAGTCCCCTATTATTGTTTTACTATAAATTATCTCCTTTATGTTTGTTATTAACTGTTTTATGTATTTGGGTGCTTTCATGTTGAGTGCATAAATATATACAATTGTTATATTCTCTTAGATTATCCACTTTATCATTATAGTGTCCTTCCTTGTCTCTTGTTAAAGTCTTTTGTTTCAAAGTCTATTTTGCCATCCATCTGCATGCTAAATGTTTCTCCATCCCCTCACTCTCAAATTTGCAGGTGTCTTTAGGTGTGAAACGAGTCTCTTGGAGGCAGCATATAGATACATCTTGTATTTTTATCCATTTTGTCACCCTGTGACTTTTGAATGAACCATTTAGTCCATTTACATTCAAAATAATTATTGATAGATATGTATTGCCATTTTATTACTTGTTTTGTTGTTTCTATAAATTTTCTCTGATCTTTCCTTCCCTTGCTCTCTTTCCTTTCTCTCTTGCCTTTTTTTTTTTTTTTTTTTTTTGCCACTGTCCTTTGAATTCTATTTTCCTAGGGTACCTCAAGGGGACAGAGATTGGACTAGGCAAAAGAAAGATTTAAGGATTTCTAACTCCCCTAGACACATACCATCTACTACCACCTTAGTTTTTTACCAGAATTTCTAACAGTGAAGAATAGGTTTCCCTAGTCCGTTTTGGTGACAGAGTGTCGGGTTGGGAAATGCAAGTCAATTATTTAGCCTGTAGACATGGACTTTCTTTTTCTCTGATAGTGTTGTTAAAAAGGAAAAATTGCATCTACACCATTGGATGAAAGGCCATTTGGGATCTTAAATAGTTCATAAGTGACCACTAACCCATATAATGTGTTCAAGAACATCAGAAAATGCCCCAGTTCTGCACCAAGCATCAAAATGTAGACAGCTAAACATGGATTGATTTTGGCCCCCACTCACACTGATGGCTGAGTGCCCTTGGGCAGGTCAGAACCTGTACAACTACTGTGGTGACCTCAGGCCAGAATATACAGTACATGTGAGCAGTTGGTTTAATTTGTTTGTTTTTTTTTAAAGTATATTTCCTCATGAGAACTGCCATTGTGTAAATTATAATTAAATGTAAATATTATACTTTATAATCTTATAATAATTTCCTGATAAGTATACCTGATAATCTAGTCTGTAGTGTTATATTATAGTCTATTGCAGTTGGTTCTCCTGGTCTCCTATTTGCTTTCTACAGCTATATTTGCTCACCCTTTTAGGATGGAAATAACCTGGTCTTAATCCTTTCAATAAAAAAAGGCTGGAAAACTTCTTTAATGAGTAAATGGAAAAGGTTTTGTAAGGCAGCATATATGAAAAAGAAACATTAATCCTAACCCTTCACTTTTTTAAACGGGAATTAAGGTCAGTGTTCCTAAAGCAGCCAACTGAAGTTCAGAAATTCTTTGGGAAGAAAACCAAACAGCTGACTTTCACTAGAGAGAAAGGCATTTCAGGAGTTGGGTGCTAAGCACTGGTAGTGTCTTTCCAAGTCATTTCTCTTTAACTAGGTCATCTCTTTTAAGAGAATAATGAGAGGCCATAAAAGAATCATCATTATGTTCATCTATTTAATTCTTTATTCGTAATTAGGTCCTTCTACTACTAAGATACAGTAAATCAGATTTTTTCCAGAAAGTCTAGCCTGTTTTGTAAGAGAAAGTGAGGCACTTAGAGAAACCTAAGTCTTTCAGGCCATCAGAAATTAATGATGCACTAAAGAATATATTTAAGAGAGCCTGTGGAAAGGAAAGCTTCAATCAGGGTAGAACATATCAAACTTTTTTTTTTTTTATACTCAAGTGGTAAATAGTATCTTTTTGGAGAGGAAATGTTTCTATGAATTATCTCTCATGAACGACATCATTTCACCCCTTAAATGTATATGTCATTTCATCTTCCAACACAGACACATCACTGCATCTGCTGTGAAATTCCCAGAGTGATCAATTGT
The DNA here is from genome assembly GCF_018350215.1 of Panthera leo. NCBI lineage: Eukaryota > Metazoa > Chordata > Mammalia > Carnivora > Felidae > Panthera > Panthera leo. Next base: position 52,412,986 of record NC_056695.1, on the reverse strand, counting down.
CTATTTTTCATGTTCTAGTATATTTCAAAATTCAACCTCTGGATTTTAAATATGATGTGTAACTTACAAACACATTGGCAAAAATTTTGTTCCTTCAAAATTTACATACTTTCTTCAGGTCTCCCCAAATAGGAATTCTCCTGTTCATGAAGAAAATCTATTTTGTACTTGACTAAAAATAGTGTTGAAGTTAATTCCCACTTAAGAGAGTAAAGAATTGAGATACTGAAAAGAACAGTTAGGAAATGGAAAAGGATTTACCCTTTGTCAAAGAGGCCATTTTTAGCACCTTATCACAGCAACAACATAAGCATTTTGTAAATTTAGTTTTGACAGGATTGAAATTGTCACTTTTTCTATCTGAGATAAACTTTAGTGTATATTCATATTACCATTTGAATAAAAATCTTGAGCATTTTAGCATGACAATAAACTAATTCACATTTTAATCACATGTGATAGTTTACAAAGCCTTCACAATACTTTGGTATTATTCCCATATTAAAAGATGAGGAAACTGAGGCAGAGAAATTGAACCTTACCCCCAGGTCGTGCAAATACCTGGCAGAGTTCACAATCGAACTCATGCCTTCTGTTTGTTGTCCCAAGGTAGGTGTATATAACACAGAAACACAGAGAAAATATATGTAGTGTTGGTGAGCTACTAACCAAGAGGAAAGAATCTTTTGTTGTTTCCACCTCAATCAAGAGCAGATGAGGGTCAGAGACTTGGATTCTAGTCCTTCCTGAATGACTGAATCTCTGTGAGGGCTTCTTTTCCCTAGGCCATGGTCTTTAAAGAGAGGAAATTTCAGGAGACAACAGCCATTTGATCCTTTCCAGCCCTTGCACTGTGTGAATGTCTGTTTGTGTTTTGTAAATATGGCCAAATTTCAGTTATCTGATGAGTTAAATAATAGAATTAAAAAGGTTAAAATAAAATTAGTGGTTTCAAGCTCTGCCTTTTATTCAAGAATGCAGGATAAGAATTAGAAAAACACACTGGTTTTATGGTATGATTACGATTTTAGAAGTACCAGGAGAGTGTCACCTCCTAAATAAGCCGACAACATTTCCTGAAATATTTTCTTATATCCTCTTAGTAAACTCACATGAATACTTGCACAGAAATGTAGCAATTATTTATATTAGTGGTTCTCAATTGGGCATGACCTTGACTCCTAGTGGGCATTTGGCAATGTGAGGAGACATTTTTCTGTGTCACAGCTGGAGTGCTTCTAGCATCTAGTGGGTGGAGACCAGCAATGCTGCTAGACATCCTGTAATTTACAGGATGCTCTCCCACAAGCTCACACACAAGAAAATGTTTTCCTGCCCTCAATGTCAATGAAGTTGAGAAACTGAATTTAAATTTATAAATAATTGAATGGCAGTTCTACCATCTAACTTGTTATATTTTTTTCCTAGGAATTTCAATTTTGGTCCATATGACATAGGTAAAGTATATATATTTTCAATTATGAAATCTTCATTTCAGCTTATAATGATCTTTATGAACCCAAAGATCAGGATTTAATTGAGTAAACAAGTACCATTTAGAAAATTAAACTAACCAGAAGAGCACTAAGTTGGAAGTCATTCATTTATGCTTGTGTAAACTAATGCAATGCGAAGTCATTGTGAGGAAAAGCAGACCTGGGTGAATACCATGGTGAAAGGGGTTAGGATGCTGGAGAATCCTAAGCACCAGAGGAAGGGGGAGGCAAGGGGGATGATGGTGACCACTTGGTCTACTTTTCAAATTTCAAAGACTAGCCCTACCATAAGCTACAAGTAGCAGCGGAACTCAACATATATGAATTTCAGTTCTTTTTTCTAATTCAGCTTTATGTGGTACGTGCCAGTGATTTTTAAAATAATCAACAATTGGAAAGAACAAGGGTAAAGAAGATGCTGATTAGTTAATATATTGACATTGTTATATTAACTTGAGATTAGGAGTCTCAATGATTCATAAACTGGGTTGCTAGCTTTTATTTTAGACTGTCTAGTTTGCCTCGAAAACCTAATAATAAACTATTTTCTACACTATTCATGATTTAGTTTATTCTCTTAATTTTTGCAACCTGAGTATTCTGTTACCTTTGGACTGCTTTTTTTGCCATTAAAGGTATTATATAACACATACAGACAAAAACTCTGTTGAAATAGTATCCTGCAAATCTAAGCTCTGTTTGTATTAATTATCTTTGTTGCTTAACAAATTGTGCCAGAATTTAGTAGCTTAAAATAGTAAACATTTATCTTCTCATGATAAATGACAATCAGGGGTCTGGGGATATCTTAGCTGGGTGGTTCTGGCTCTGGGTTCCTGGTGAGGGTGCAGTCAAGGTATTGGCTGGGGCTGTAGTCTCCAAAGACCTAACTGGAGCTAGAGAATCTATGCCAAGGTCATTCACTTGGCTGTTGGCCAAAGGCTTCATGTCCTCACCATGTGGCCCTTTCCATGAGGCTGCTTATAATATTGCTTCTCCCCCCAGAGAGAGAGAGAGAGAGACCAAGATGGAAACTGTGGTGTCTTTTATCTGAAGTGACATATCATCTCTTCTGCCATATTCTGTTGGCCACACAAACAAACCAGTAGAATGCAGGAAGGGGACTAGGCAAGAATATGAATACCAGAAGGAAGGGATCATTGGACCATCTTAGAGGCTGATTACCAAACTAAAGTTGCCTTTAAATTCAGTAATCATCTAGAATTCATCATACTGGAATGTCTAAATATAACAATACACAGTAAGCTCTGCAATTGGTCACTTATAATAATGACAGCAAGCTTTGTTGAAAAAAAAAAAAAAAACAAGTGAACCCATGTCCCAAGAAGAGCTACACCGAGTTTACAGTATACAGGCACAATGATCTTCAAGACAAAGCATAGATTTTGTGTGCTAATCCAGTCAGAATTCTTTCTGTTATACCACCAACTTTTGGCTTTTTGATGGTGTAACAAGTGTAATTCTGAGTATGGTTTGGAAAGGATTGACTTCTAGTCCCACTGTTCCATCTCCTGGCTGCACAAACAGAGCGAAGTTCTCATCTCGGATGCCTCATCTGTGAAATAGTGGTAACAGCATTCATCTCTAATGGTGATTTTGAGAACTAAATGCAATGATGTCTGCAAACTCTTCAGCACTTTGCCTCACACACAATGAGACTATAATAAATAGTAGTTATGAATATCAGCTTGTAATCTAGTGTGTTTAAAATGTTTATTTATTTTTGAGAGAGAGAGGAAGAGAGGCAGAAAGAGAGAATCCCTGCAGGCTCCACGCTGTTACCACAGAGCCCAATGCAGGGCTCAGTGCAGGGCTCAACGCAGGGCTTGAGGCAGGGCTCGAACCCACAAATCGTGAAATCATGACCTAAAGCTAAAACCAAGGGTCAGACACCTAACCAAATGAGCCATCCATGCACCCCAATAATCCAGTGTTTTTAAATTGAACATCACAATCATTAGTAGGTTGTGAAACTAAAAACTTGGTTGAGTCAAATCTTCCTGTACAAATGAAATAAAATATCTAAGTCTCATAGGGTCAGAAACCTGGGTTCTACTTTTTACTGTATCACTAGAGTAAGTATTGTTTCATGAAACGTTTGTCTCCTTTTTGTGAGCACATGTAAGCCCCTTTGTGTGTGTGTGTGTGTGTGTGTGTGTGTGTGTGTGTGTGTGTATTGTAGTTGTTTCTTGTCCTGATTGAAACTATTCCTCTTACTGGTGGTCACAGTAAAAAACAAAACAAAACAGGGGCACCTGGGTGGCTCATTTGGTTAAGTGTCCAATTTCGGCTCAGGTCATGTTCTTGAGGTTTGTGAGTTCAAGCCCTGGGTCAGGCTCTGTGCTAACAGCTCAGAGCCTGGAGCCTGGAACCTGCTTCAGATTCTGTTTTCCCTCTGTCTCTGCCCCTCCCCTGCTCAGGCTGTCTCTGTCTCTCTCTGCCTCTCTCTCTTTCTCTTAAATAAATTTAAAAAACCAAACCAAAACAAAACAAAAAGGAGAATGTCCTTATTCTACCTGACTTTGTGTTTTTGCCTCAGGAGAAACAATCTTATTCTGTTTTTGTGATTGTGCCTCTCTGAATGTCTTGGAAGTTGGAATATTTTAATGCCTCTTTGTTGGAGAATCTCTTCCTGTCTAGAATCCCATTTGAAGATGAAATCCCAGAGTGCATAGTGCCATGACCTTCCCGTGTTCTATCATTAGACATGCCCCAGGCAAGGACAAGGCTCATTGCCTCACGCCCAGTAGCACAGTGGTTTTCAGATGCATTAATGGTAAGTGACACAGGAAGCTCAGAAATCCCAAAAGGCTTACTTGTCTGGAATCTTTTATGTAACAAGCATCCATAAGGATTTTTTTTTTTAGTTGTGCGATTAAATGAAGAAGTGCTGAGCCCCTGAGGTTTTTGAAATTCTAAACATTAATCTCTCATAATGAGGTACTGCTTCTCGTGGAGGAAAGAACCACTTATGGCCTTTCATTGTCAAGTTTGCCAAATGTCCAGTGGTGGACCATACAAGTAAATTTTCTTTTTGCTGTTTAATGTCATATTTGCTTTGTCTTAAATTTTTATTGATAGTTATCATCAGTGACTTGAAATGCTTCATCTTCAGTTTATCAGTCAAGTTACCAGAAAACAAGTGTTATTACTTTCCAGGTCCCTGTTATCCTAAGGAGAGTGATGAATACTTTTATAATGTGAATAATTTTATACTTTAATTTATCTGCTTTTAAGTCAGATTGTTCAGCTAGTTGTATTAACTGTAATGTTTAAAATGTTAAAGAAATAAGCTGTCTCTTTTTTTTCCCCCCTTTTACAATCTTCCCCCAGTCTCACCCTCCCCTCTTCCTACCACACACAGTATTTTTATGAAGTACATCTGGGAACTTTATTCACTGCATTCTCTTACTTTATTCATTGCTGGCCTAGTAATTCAGAGTCTAATCATCGTCAAAATCACAATTGTAGATATTTCTGGGTTAAAATTGCTCAAGGAGAAAGTTCCTTCTAAGGGTCTGAAACAACTAGCATATGTTGCATAAGAGGTTTCTGTATACCCTGTGGCTATAAAGTCTGGAAGAATTAATGAATATATATATAATTTAAAAAACATTAAAATACAATAAAACATTATTATTTGTTCCCAGACATTTTGGCCACCATATAGTGTATAGATTGTTTAGAGTATAAATAGTAAAGATACTTTGCAGTTCTTTAAAAATGAAGGTTTGCAAACCTCTTTAGCATTAGACAGACAGTAGTATCAGGAATCGAAAATATGCTGTAATAAGTCATTTATCTTTATATGGTTATGATTTACAAAATATTTTCATTTTAACTTTACAAAATTGTTTTGACATAAGTATCTTTGCATTTACTTTACAAGTGGGGAAACCGAGGATTAGAATAGTTAAGTGATTTCTTCATGGTCACAGTGTTAGTGTTAGGAAGCCAGACCTTTAAGAACAAATCCCTCATGGTTTTTCTTTAGTCCTTAAACAATTCTGTGATGTCAGTATATTACTGTTCCCCTTTTCTAGATGCAGAAAGCTGAAGCACAGAGAAGGAAAGCAACTTGATCAAAATCACACAGCTAGTCAGTTGTCAGCCCAAATCTGTAAGAGTCCAAAGCTTCCTGTTTTTTCTTATTCATTGGTTTCTTTCCATATGCTACTTCTCATGTGGCTGTATATCTGAATCTCTTAAAATAAATAATACAATGGCTAATTTGAGCTGTTAATTCTCTTTATATAAAGCTGCAACAGAGAATTCACACTTCTTTTAACAGATTTTTCAAACTGCTTCTCCGAACCTAGCTCCAGACCAAAATATAAGTATCTGTCATTTGCATAGCATCTTGTAGATGACCAAATGTTTTCACAATCTATTTGAGTGTGAACTTATGAGACACTTAGGACAGGTCAAATTAGCAGGGTGATTTTACTAATGAGAAATATTTATCTCAAACAAGTAAAAGACTTTACATGTAAAGTTTACATGGCCAAAGTTTACATGGCCAAGTTTACATGTAAAGTTTACATGGCCAATAAGTGAAAAAGCAAATCACTCAAGTCTTCAATGACACATCCCGGGAGCCCTCTGCAACACTACGCTGAAGATAGCCCAGCATCCCATAAGATTCTGCCTGCCCGTGGGTTCACCAAGACCTTTCTCGCACTTAAAGGAAATCAAGTAGATGATAGAGAAGTTCTTACACCTGAGCTGATGGGCATGGATTGTGGTAGCACAGTCATAGACTCTGGGTTAGGTAAGGCAGGTGAGAATCCTGGTTCTGCAGTGAGCTCTGTTTAACTGTTTGTTTTGGCTTTAAAGAGGTCAAGAATGTAAAAGCCTTAAGTGACATCCTGGGATATATAAAATTTGGGCTTCCTGGTTTTCTGAAAATAATAATGTTGATAATTTCAATATAAAAAAAAAGTCATGATGAAACTGAATGCTGAGAGCAGCCAGCCCTGGGTGGGAATGTATATCAGGACAGATAAGAAGCTGCTAAGTATTGGCTTCCTCCAAATTATGTTTGTGCTCAGTCATGTTGAGTTTACTGAGAAGACCTACCAAACTATTCTCTATGAATATATGGAATAAAATTGTCATGGATTTTACAAACTGAGGGTTTATGCTTCACAGTCTTGTGCAAGCTATTTCTCTTCCACATTATAATGACACTGTCTATTAATATACTTACCTTTCTCACTAGACAAGAACTGTACCTTTTGTGTCTTTATATCTCCATGACACAAGGCCTGTTAATACAGAAAACATATAAAAGTGGCTTAGTAGATGTTTACTGAACTGTGTTCATCCCATATAAGAAAATATGTAAATGTATATGTTCTATAAATATACATAATTACACTCCCACATCTATGTGTTTACCATTATGTCTTATCTGATCTACTATTCTGTAATCTTACACCTACTTGATAAAACATGGCATATTCAAGGGGAAAAAATTACAGTCTACTATTTTATCCCATATGTATATGCATATGTATATATGTATATGTATACATTGTATTCTAGAATACATTGTATTCTTTTTTTTTTTAATTTTTTTTTTAACATTTATTTATTTTTGAGACAGAGAGAGACAGAGCATGAACGGGGGAGGGTCAGAGAGAGAGGGAGACTCAGAATCTGAAACAGGTTCAAGGCTCTGAGCGGTCAGCACAGAGCCCAATGCGGGGCTCGAACTCACAGACCGCGAGATCATGACCTGAGCCGAAGTCGGAAGCCCAACCGACTAAGCCACCCAGGAGCCCCTAGAATACATTGTATTCTAATTCAATATTCTGTATAAATATGTGTATCTGTAAAATTTTTGCAAGTATATTTAGCTGTAAGTACAACTTTTGACAACAAAAAATTTTTGAGCAAAAATTAGTTTAGCAGTTTCAATTTAGACTTCAGTGTGTTTTAATTTAGAAACCTAGGAAACATTTATTTTGAGAAGAAGAAAAGGTTTGAAGATTATTGATAAAATTTTGTTGTTAAGTTTTTAAGTCATAATGTTGGAATGCACTCTATGAGAACGTTTTCAGTGTGTGTATATAAAATTAGAATAACTACTCACTTGACATCTGTGTTTGTTTGAAAGGATGATGGTGTAATGAACAGGAGAACAAGCATGATACTAACCCATATGCTATATGAAGATGGTATCTCTGTTTTGGTTGAGTAAATGAAAGAAAATACTTTTCAGCAAAGATAATTAATGAGGCCATAAATAGCATATCATCATGAGCTGAGGAAAGAATAAGTCACCTTGTCATATAAAGTAATTACTTTATGCTTGGTTTGGGAAGGCCTCAAAGGGCCCCCTACATATTGACCCAGCCATTCTTTCAATATTCCTGACCATGATGGTGGTGAAGGAGATTTTTCATTGTATTTAAAAAGAGATAACAAGTGAATGAAGAGTTTTTTTGTTTGTTTTTAACCATTGAAAGGTAATAAGGCAAATGTTTGGTGCCTTCTCCTCACGCGGCACCCCGTCACTCCAAACTGGTGGCCATGCCTTTAGGATCAAAGCAGCTTACAGTAAGAGCTAAAAGTTCCAGGAGTTTAAGTCCCAGAGAGGTAGGAGCAAGCTAATTGGAGATTATCTGTCCTGCCTGAAAGCTTGAAACTGTGCTCAAAATGACATGTTAGCCAAACAAAATACTGTAGCCAGACACATTTGGGCATGAAATGGCCCATTTGTGGTCCTTGCACTAACCAAGGAGCTGAGGCAGACATTAGTGGCAAGAGAATGGACATGGGCATCAGACAGACTGAAGTTGTAATACCAGCTCCAACATTTGGGCTCTGTACCCCTGATTACATTATTTAATTGCTCAGTACTTCTAAACATCTTATTGGCATTAGATGGTAATAATATCTATTCCAAAGGGCTGTTGTGAGGAATTTAACGTAAGTGTTTAAAGACCTTAACTCAGGGTGGCTGGGTGACTCGGTTAAACATCAACCTTTGATTTCAGCTCAGGTCATGATCTCTCGGTTTGTGAGTTCTAACTCCACATGGGGCTCTGCGTTGGCCGCCTGCAGCCTGCGTAGGATTCTCTGTCTCTCCCTCTGCTCCTCTCCCACTTGCTCTCTCTCTCAAAAATAAATACATACACATTTTTAAAAATTAAAAAAAGACATTAGCTCATTGGCTGACACATAGAAAGTGCTCAGTTAATAGTGGCTATTGTTACAGCCTTTCCACAAAACCTCTCCTCTTCAGGAGAGACTATCTGTGGCTGTTTCTGCTCTTTTATTTTCATTCATTTGTTTTCCTTAGTTCTCATGAAGCCAGGGGTAAGGGACAGTGCTAGAGGAGATAAACCAGTGGAATCAGGGGGACATGTCTGTGGATCATAGCCTATGTTTCCCAGGTTTGCTCTGACCAAGCCACTAATAAATTGCCAGGTGTTTAGAAGTTTCCCACAGAGTGAATGCAGTCTAAGCACATTTTTCTCTTTCTCTCTTTATTTTTTTTCTGAATATAAAATTATATTCTCATTTTTTTTAAAGAAAGTGGAAAATATTTACTATTTCAAGAAGAAAATAAAATTCACCTGTATTCCCATCAGCCAGAGACAGGCAGTGTTCACAATTCAGTGTTTCTTTTCTTTTCCCAATGCATACAAATGTCTGAATACATTTACTGTAATTGAGAACATACTAAATAAATATATCATTTTGTATACTGCTTATTATGTTGAGCAGAAAGTTGTTGTGTTTGTTTTAAGCCATGGAAAACTGGTACTTTTTTGTCATTTTGTACCTTAAAATCTAGACTATACAATCTATTCAATAGATAGGAAGTTGGGAGGGTGGCCTTTATAACTGTGGGCATGGTTATTTTTAAATCTTAATATAGTAATTTACATTTGAGAAAGACTATAGAATTAATTTTTAGTTCTGGTAACTTGTTTTCTTGTTTCCCTTTCTTTCTCAACCCCCTAATTGCTCTCTCTGGGAAATAACTATTTGCTAAAGATAAAAATTATTTGTACAGATTCTAGAAATACATTCTATAAATGGGAGAAGGTTCATCACACAGCTTTCCTTCCGCTCCTCAGAGAAGAAATCCTAGGGGTTTTGTGAGATGCTGAGAAACAATTTGTTCCTTCTTAGAACTCAGAGTAATGGGTAATAGTTTTTACTCCTCTCTTCAGAGGAGTTTTGTGAGATGCTGAGAAACAGCATCCTAGGGGTTTTGTGAGATGCTGAGAAACAATTTGTTCCTTCTTAGAACTCAGAGTAATGGGTAATAGTTTGTACTCCTCTCTTCAGAGTAAGTCAGGCCTTGGGGTACAAGACTGTTACATTAGCCGTTAAAATTATTAAATCTGATTCAGTACCATACTTCATAATAAAACTTCACTGCTAATAATACATCGCAGTCTCAAAAACATGATGCAGATTTAAAAATGAAAGAGTTGAAGGAACCCTATAGTATGATAACACTTTTGGAAATCTTGAAAATATACTAGGTGGTATGGTTTATTATTTTGTTTATATACCTATGTAGCATAAGTCCATATCAATTTTAGGTTAATGACTGATTCTGCTGTGTATGTAGAGGGGGGGTGCTTAGGTTGTCTTTGCAACATTTTAATTTTTACTAAAAAGGAAATTCAAAGCAAATATGTCAAAATGTGACATATGCTAAATCTTTTTTTTAATGTTTATTCATTTTTGAGAGAGAGTGTGTGAGCAGGGGAGGGGCGGAGAGAGAGGGAGACACAGAATCTGAAGCAGGCTCCAGGCTCTGAGCTCTTAGCACAGAGCCCGATGCAGGGCTCAAACTCCTGAACCGCAAAATCATGACCTGAGCCAAAGTCAACTGAGCCACCCAGGCACCCCCATCTGCTAAATCTTAATGGGAGCTTCATGATATCTAATATTTTTAAGATTCCAAGATTTTAGACTTTATAATAAATCAGACCAGCCTTTTTAGTGAAAGACCAGTTAGTGTCTGGTCTTTTTAGACCAGTTAGTGAAAAACAGAAGGTTGTGAGTGGTCATTGCTTGTTGGGGATGGGGATGAAATCAGAAGGAACACTGTGAGGTGATCTATAGCTCCCAAAAGTAGATTAGCGAATCTTTAAAAGGGCCTTTTACAAAATCCCTCTGGCAATACATGTGGCAATGAAAACAGGTATTTTAACAGTTACTTATGCTTAGTTTCATTCTCTTTTCTTGTGTGTGGTTAATTCTAAGAGGGGCTAATTCACTGTAATGGTAATTTGGGCTCCCTTCCAATAGCACTTGAGTTATAATAAGCATTGCCAAGGCACCAAAGTGGTCTTTGTGAAAGAAGAGACAATGTCTGGTGTATGTAGTCCTTTGAGGAAAGTGAGGAAAAATAAGGATTTCATATCACTGTCAGCAATCACTGTCCCTTTCTTAGGCTTTGAATAACTGTTTCCATTCTAATCTTGCTAGTACTTGGACCAAGGGTAATTTAAATAAGAACTACTCAAAAAATATTATTCAGGAAAAGTTAGACCTCACACATAATGCTTTGGAATGTTTATTATACAATGATGTTGACAGTTTTATGCCTGTACAAACTTATTGTATGTTCCATTGAGTAACCCCACATTGTACAGGAAAACACACAGACACATGTGCGTGCATGCGCACATACACACACATACACACACACACACACATATATGTAATTTTACCATTAATTTTACCTTGTTTAAGCAAATGAAAGGCAGGTAATTTTTAAAAACCCTAAATTTAAGAGATATTAAAGAAGACAAGGAAGATAAATAGATCAACTTTATTTCAAGAAAGGAAGCAGTATATATGGAAAGATAATAGCCTAAAAAGTCAGAATGTTGAACAGAGGGCTTTTATTGGAAAAAGGTTAGATTTTAAGTGCTAATATCTTGCAATTTCATATGAAATACCAGAGTAAAATGATAGCAATTTTCTACCTAGTGGTGGTATTCCTGAAAAATCTGTAAAGTTGTTAATTATGAAGGCTTTTAAACTTCTGTTAATGTGTTTATTATAGCATCTGCTGAGTATTTAAATTGCATGATCCATGCTGCAGTGTTTCATTTAATGCAGGAGGTTTTCTTTAAAGATGAGTATCATAAGCCACTTGTTTGTATCACTGTCATAGGAGAAAAGAATATAGTTTGAAAAATATGTTTCTCAGAATTATCCTATAGAGGCTCTTACACTCCATCAGCCCTTTAGAGCTTACCATCTGCTGGGGTGGTCTCTAGTTCAGATGTCAAAGCTTTCTTTTTTTAAGTGAACCGGAATGTATTTTATGGAGCATGCAAGGGGTTAAATTTCATTCCAGATAAGAAACTAAAACACATACAGTTAAAGGAAGATATACCTGCAATTTTTTGTTTCAAACCGTATCTTCTTTATTTTATAAGTTATCACTTTTAATTGATATAAAAACAATGTGTATGAAGTTGCTTTGTGGTTCTTCCATTTTTTTCTGTCATTAAAGTGTAAATTCAGAATTTGGGAAAAAAGTTTTCTCAGTTGTTAGGCAGAATACTGGAGCTGTCCATGACTGTTTAAAAAACATTATCTATAGTGATTAAATTTGACATAAAATATATCTCATCCAAAGGAAAGTGAGGTATGTTAAATGGACCTTTAATGAAGTAAATTACAGTGAAATGAACAGAACCACAAGATATGAATGTAGAACTTGATACATATAGGTTGGGAGTATGAGAACGTATGTGTATGAGAGCATATGTGTGCAAGTAAATATATACACATACACACACAGACACAACTCTGTGTGTTATTAAAGGTGTGAACATTATGCTTAGTGTATTTGAAAATATGGTAAAGTGCAAAGAAATTATCTGCCTGAGTCTACTAAATGAATGTCATATTAGAAATCCAGTAGCATGCTTTTGCGCTGTGTGTAGCCTCAAAGGCATGCCTTTGCTTATTCTCTCTTCATCTCCTGAATAGCACATTCTAGGAGGTAGTCAGGGACGCCATCTTGCCTAAGCAAGCATAGCTCCTTGTATGCTGTCAGAGCCCTCCTGGCTCCCTCTCTATCTTCCATCCTCCAAGTTTTTCAGGCCACATTTTTGTGTATTAAGGCAGATGTAAGAAGTGTATGCCGTCTCTGCCATATTCATATAGGATTGACTCTGGAAAGATTTCCTTGATTCCCTCACTTAGAGGTTTCATTTCTTCCTTCATCCTACCCCATCAGACAGGCAGGTGGGCAGGACATTTGTACCTTTATTCTAGTACTTGTAACATACTTGTATTATAGTTAGTCTTAGTCACCAGAATCAAGTTTTATTCATTCTTTTGCTTTCATTGTATAGCTCAGTGATTAAAACATGTTAGTTTCCATTGTGTTTGCTGGATTTTACTTACTTTAAATAATTACCTATAACAAGATGATTGAGAAAAGAAAAAGTAAGGAAGGAACAATAAGAAAAGATGGGATTATGTGGTTCAGTAAATGAAGATATATGTCTTCAGATCTGTCTACTTTTGCATCATTTACATTGGTCCCATTGATATTCAGAGAGGCATCATTAATAATTGTTAATGTGATTTTCATACTTTCAGGAACAAATGTAACTAGGCTAAGCTCACAATTGGGGGCTGTTAGTATTTTCATATACAAGTTCATTCATTCATGCATTATTTGAATTTATTTAAATTACTTAAAGGCACCTGGCTGACTCTGTCTGTAGAGCATGGAGCTCTTGGAGTCATGAGTTCACTCCCCACCCTGGGCATAGAGCTAACTTAAAAATAAATTAAAATAAATTTACTCTATTTAAGCTGAGCAGTTGTTTGCCCTCAAGGAGCTAGTGGTGTACTGGAGACAGTGCTATTATAAAAAAAAAAAAAAAAAAAAAAGCACAGGATGCTTTAGAAGTGAAGTATACAAAGGAAGGATATTACAGAGAGGAGAGTCATGAAAAGTTGCCTTGAGGAGGAAAAGCATGAACTTAGTTTTGAAAAACAGGACCTAGCCTATGAAAAGGGAAGGTGAAGTAGAAAAGGAACATGTCAATCAGAGCAAAGTCATATGCAAAGGCGTGGAAGCAGAAGAAAATGTGTGCTTGGAAAAATCATTTGATGTGTCTGGAGCATAGAGTGCAAAGGAGAGGGAAGCCAAATCCAGATCAGATTCTTCTATGCTGATTAAGGGGTTGTGACTTTATCTGCAGGTAGTAGAAACCGTTGGAAGTCGAGTTTAAGCAGTGGCGTGATGACAACAAATTAATGTTTTAGATAGATCCCTCTGGTTATGCCATGGATGATGGACTGGAGGAAGTCTGGAGTCAGGAGACCAGTTATAGGGCCAAAACAAATCCAGAAGAAAGATGACAAGAGTCTGACCTGAGTTAGTGCCTGTGAGGATACAGAGATGTGGTAGGAAAAAAGGGAAGTGGAGAGAGGGGTGGATCTAGGCACTCTTCAGGATACAGAAGCAACACAATCTGGTGCTGATTGATTGTTGAAAATGAAGGCAAGGAAAAGAAAAGATGACTCGTGTGGCTTGGATGAATGGGTAGGTGGTAGTGGTGCCATTCATTAATATAAGAAACCTAGGAAGAAAGCCAGGTTTTGTTGGTGAAAGACAAGCAAGGAAAATATTTTAGACAGAATGGTGCCTGGGGATTAAGGAAATCAGAAATTCTAACTTTTTATATTAAAACATATGTGCCTGCTATAGAGACATGATCCAAGACTTTCATATTGTGTTCCTATATGATTGTTTCCTAATTGCCATTAAGGATATGTATTATATATTTTATAGATGTAGATATATACAACCATATTTCAATTTTTGATAATAAATTAAAATTAAAATCTTGAATACTCTGTTACTTTATAAGGGAAATTTTAAATCAAGTAATTTGAGAGCTTTGAGCATTATAAATAATCTAATCCAGACCTTCATTTCATAGATGAAGATCTAAAACTCAAATTGTTTAAGTAACTTGCCCAAGTTTATGGAGTAAATCAACAACAGTACCTGGATTAAAATCTAGATAACCTCACTCCTGAGTGTGCTTTTTATATACCAACTGCTTTTAAAAACATGTAAAGGGAAATATTAAGTAGACACTTACAAATGTTTTTAAAATTTCATGACTCTGAATTTTTTTGGGTGTAAGGTGAGTGTAAGTGAAGGTGAGTGTAAAAGAGAGATGTCAGGCTAGTAAAGTGTGTTTCGGCATAGGAAATATCACATTTCTTTATATATGAAGAGAGAATGACTTTCCTGGGTCTTGACCCAACTCTGGATCCTATATGTGACTGGCCACTTGCAGCAACCACAAAAATGTCGTCTTTAAAAAAGTCAGAGCCGGGCGCCTGGGTGGCTCAGTCAGTTAAGCAGCCAACTTCGGCTCAGGTCATGATCTCGCGGTCCGTGAGTTCGAGCCCCACGTTGGGCTCTGTGCTGACAGCTCAGAGCCTGGAGCCTGTTTCAGATTCTGTGTCTCCCTCTCTCTCTGACCCTCCCCCGTTCATGCTCTGTCTCTCTCTGTCTCAAAAATAAATAAACGTTAAAAAAATTTTTTTTAAAAGTCAGAGCCAAGAAAAATTATTGTAGAAGAATTTGTTCATATGGGATATTCTGGGGTGCCCTTGATAACTTAGCTTCTCTCTAAACCTTAGTGGGGATATTGCTACTATTCTGTTGCAGGTGATATAACAAACATACCCTCACATTATTCTCAATAGCTCAGAGCTTCTCCCTGTCAAACAGAGATAATAATATTTACATGAAGAAATGTAGTCAGAGGTAAATTCCATCAGAGTATTTACCAACTGTATTGGGAAATGTGGGGTGAGCCAATAACACTGGCAGCCATTATTGTTGACCCAACCTGATGATGTAAGTCTAAGTTTCCCACACATTGAGTGGACATGGCCTGGCATCTGACATTAATTAGTTGTTTCACCTTGTTTTCTATAACCTCTTTGAATCTCAGTCACCACATCTGTAAAATGAGATTTTTGGAGTTCATGATATTTAATGTCTCTTCCAGCTCACTGATTCTAATGGTTTCTTTCTTCCATAAATAGTTAAGTGCTCCTTTAGATACCAGAATGAGAAATGGGATTCATGTCATACATATCAGCACAGAAACTATTTCAAATGTCTGCTAAATAGATCTGTTGTCTAAAAAGACAATTATACTTTGCCATGTGGTAAAAGAAGCAATATACTGAGAGATCTAATAATAGAAATTCTTGCAAATAATATATTTGGCCTCAGGCATCTTTTTAATAAAACCATAAACCTAGATATAGTTGCATTTTCAGTATTGCCACTGATTTATGAAACAATGATATTAGATAAAACTATCAACATTTAAGGCATTTTTTGCATTGTTTTACCTTTTTATTGCTTTTCCATATTTACCCTTTTACTTTATTTCACGGTTGTTTTGCCATAACTGAGTAATACCATATGCACCAACATTCAATGAGAGTCCACTTAATCTACAACATATTTTAAGTGAACAATGCCTTTGTCAATTTTTATAGGGCTTAAAATGTGTTTTTTTCCTTAAGAATTACAAGGAGAAATTCTATTCTTTGTGCTTTAAGATATGCTGTTATTTAAGAGAGCCCTTGAAGTGAAATGATAGAGAATGAATTTCATATGCAAGCATGTCATAATATCACACAGATTTTAGTTCTCATGAACACAAAGCAGCAAGAATTTTGAAGACCCGGTAAGAAAGCTCTCTCAAACTCTGTCTCATCATGGAAAATAATAGCATTAATTCTCTGCTAGTCATTGGGCAAAATACATGGGCAAGTGATTTATGACTGAACTACAAATGACTGATAATCTTGACTTCTTAAAAATATTTTTCTGTTTATTAATGCAACTTGTCGCACAACTGACTGTATATTTGCTTTCTTACCCCCTATAACATTTCCCAGAATGTTACAGTCACCAATCCGTGTGAAAATGATTAAATTAAAAAAATGAAAAATTATCTGTCCTTGAACAAGTTTCTCCCCATCTGTTCTGTTTTATGTATTCCCTGAATGAATATTATGTGTTACTGGAATTTGCCTATGACATTGATGGTAGTTTGCTTGTGCTTGATAACTGACTATTCTTTAGAATCAGGCACAACCTGCAGGGTCATCTAGCCTCTTTCAAAGCAACAAACCAGTTCTTTCACCGACTCATTGTGTGATCATAGACTTAACTTCCCTGAGCTTGTTTCCTTGTCATGAAATAAGGACACATAATACAGTGCCTGGACTGTTATAAGGAGCCAGTGAGCCACATGTTTATAAAAACCTGGTACATACCCAACCTTAGTAGGGGCTTAGCATGTTGTTGTTGTTGTTGTTATTCTCTTTGTTATATTTTAGAATAGCTTGCAAGAAACGTAATGGGTGGAAGGAAACAAATATGTTATAAACTACATACTAAGAAAAAAAGGTAGGAGCTGAGGAAAGGATTTTTAACGACCAATTGTATTAAAAATGCTAGCAAAGTGAACTTCCCACATAACTGGCCCTAGAGCCTCTCAACGCCCTTCAAATAAACTTGGCCTCCAATATGGTGAAGCAGAGTGAAGTAATCACCCTCTCATGATGCATGTTTTCCTCAAAGGAATGAGTAAATTAATTCTCAGTGAGCTGGCTAAAAATGCGATCAATCATTCATTCACCAATCAGTCAACCAGCCAGTCCAACAACAGAGCAGTTCCCACAACTCTGAGGCTAGTGGAACATCAGAAGGTAGAGTTGAGTTGTTCCTTTTATCTCCATTAAGTCACCTAAGGCCTCTGAGCCCTATTTCTTAAACCACAAAATAGAGTCAATACCCTGCATGTAGGGTTGGCATAAGAATCAAGTCAGACAATGTCTATGAAAGCTTTTTGTAAACACTAAATCACCAAATGTAACATTATTTATTTGCTTAAACATTATTTATTGTTCATTATCTCATTTCTAATGCCATCGTACCTTCTCATGCTGGCTTTTTGGCCAGTACTTTACCTAGAGTCAGACACTGAGAATGACAGTATAGTCAAATAATTTTATGATTCAAATTGGGAGTCTCCTACTTTATAATCTATCAGGTCTTGCGGTCAGCAACTTGTAAGCTTAAAACTGACATCTTAGATGTTTCTAAAATATTAAAACTTGAAGTAGCCATCATAGTCTGTGAACATGTTTTTAAAACCAGTAGGGAAAATATGAGGACAATCAAATTTGTTACAAATTTTTCCTGAACCTGGCTGATATGACACATCAAGATGGATTTCACAGTTATACATCTACAGAGGAATGTTGAGAGATAAGATGAAAGTAGCCCTCCTTATTAATCACACATTGTATATTTGACTTCTGCCTCCCTCCTCAGCCTTTAAATCAACTACATCTGGTTTTTGCTACTTAAATGTGCCATTATCGTTTGTATTAAAAGGCAGTTACTCCTACAGAAAGCAGCTCCACTTAATTAAAAAATAATTAACTAGAGTTATATTCATGTTACTCATCACAGCAGCCCAAATAAGAATTTTAGTATAGGTTTTTTACATATTTTTACAGTAGGGTCAGCAGAATTTGGAGACTGTGATGAATGCTTACATAAAGCAGTTATTTTGCTTTGCTGGTGTTACCTTTTACAGTTAAAAAAAAAAAAGCATAGTAGTACAGAATAGAGAGATAGGAGCTAACATAGATAGAGTCACAAAGCAGCTGATCCTTGATGTAGTCACTATATGCCAGAGGGTGTCCTCCTTTATTGGAGACTGAAACACGTAACTGTATTACACCCAGAGCAAGTTGAGCTCTGGGAAATAACTCCCACTAACCAACTGCATAAGAAGTTGGTGTATAGGGACGCCTGCTAGCTCAGTTGGTAGAGGACGCACCTCTTGATCTTGGGGTTGTGAGTTCAAGCCCCACGTTGGGCATAGAGGCTACTTAAGCAAACAACCAAAAAACTGATGTATAATTATCACAGAGATCTATATTGAAGCTCACTGATGAGTGAGTTCTCTCTCAGTAGAGAAATCTACATAGAAAACCAAGTTATTATTTGAGCTTTCTTGATAAGCAGGGAATTTGACATTGAATAAATTCAGTAGTCTAAATCACTGCTACTCAAGGAAGTTGTCGTTTTGCAAACAAGTTAAGAAGCTTGCTCCAGAATTCCAGAATGTAAATTAAAGCATTACAACATCACTTTCATCATTGAGAAAGTCTTGCTCCTATATTTATATGCACATACACACATACAAGTGTTAATAGTGTGCTTAGCAACATAGGTAATTTGCTTTCTGACACAGTTTCCTCATTTCACGTCACACTGTTCACAAACAGATCTCATATAGGTAATTCTGTGGACCACACTTTGAGAAGCACTGGTCTTTGCCTGAATTAGAATTACATTGGGAGGCGTGTAAAATACATAGTTGTCTAGTGTATACCCATGAAAATTCTGACTCAGTGTTCTGTTGTCTTGTACCTTCATCTGCATTTAAAAAATGCTTCCCATGTAGCTTTGATAAACATACAAGGTCAAGGAACTACACAATAATATGCAGAGTAATTAAATAGTACTTAGCTGAATAGGTTAGAGATTGAGAACATGGGTTTTGGCGTTGGGAGTTGAGTTATTGTTTTTCTTGGGCAAATTGCTGTGGATTTTCTAGGCCTCAATAGTCTAACCTATAAAGCAGCTATAACAATACATACCATATAAACTTGTAAGGTTTAAGTGCTGTTATAAAAAGAAAGTACTTAGTTCAATACCTACCACATAGTAGACAATCGATAAATGTCAGCTGTAAATGGCAGGTAATCACCTCCATGATGAAGATTTACCTGCCATTTTTGAGAGTATACTCATTCATAATTTCCAAAAAGAGAGTTAAAGGATGTTATGAGGAAAAGGAAAACATGATGCAGAATCCAAGACAACAGATGCCTGATACTCCGACCTACCTTTCCACTACCTTTCCATTGTTGTTCAAATATGTTAGTTCAATTGGAATAAAGCCAAGGTTAGATGTGGCTTTGTTTAGACCTTACATTTTGTCAAGATAGTTTCTGGATAGCTATTCTAACCTATCAATGTTATATTTGTTTTATAATAAATGTTTGTAAGTTGAATTTTTTTTCCTCTACTTCTAATTTTGGGAATAAAGGATGAAGGGGAGTTACTTTATATTGACCAAGAACATAGTCAGAATTTATTAATAACAATAAGAGTTTTGATTCTAACCTTTCATTTTCTTTATCTTGGGGCAGATTTATGTTTGATAAATAGAAATAAGCAAGAGATGGTGTTAGAAAGTGAACTGCCAGAGTTGCACAAAGGGGAATTTAGGTTTAGACTTTATTTATTACATGACAATAATATTACTATGGATTATAAAATAGTGGATGCATTATGGTTCACTAAATCAGTAAAAATCACGTAGCTGTTAATGATTTGGAACCCGGCTTATGAAGAACAACTTGGCAGAGCTATCAAGTGGTTAAGAGTGTTGGTATGAAAGTTAAGGACTTCAGCGTTCAAATCCAAGTCTGGCTGTTTTTGTGGTGTGTGGCCTTGGACCTGACTTCTCTGGGATGCAGTTTCCCCATATGTGTAATTGGGTAATAAAATGTAGTCACCACACAGTGGTGGGGGAGAATTAAGTGCACTGACAGGGAGGTGCAGGCCTCTTCTGTGTTTTTCAAGCGTGGTTATACTTAGCTTTATTCTCTCAGGTGCCTAACAACCTCCCTCAGAGTGTCACTTAGGAATTCCCCCTGACCCCTGTGGTATAATTTACTTTACAACCATTGTATTCCCTAAGATGGCACCATAGAGGACTAAATGTTACCCAAGGCAAGGAGGGCAAATGCTGCTTTATAGCTTATACTTTCAGTGCTTTTCTGCTTTTTTTATTTTTTTATTTTTTTTAGCTTTCAAAGGAGCACTGAGAATGGTTTTAGCTCATTCCGTGGCTCTGCAGCTCATTTTGTATACTGTTGCCTATACTTGACTATTCTCTTAAAAGCTTGTGTTTGGGGCACCCACCCTCCTCCCACTGCTTGTGTAATTCCCCTAACTCAGCATGGTCTTTTACTTTTCATTACATGAATGAAAGCAGGAGGCTGAGTTTTTCTGAGACCGGTGGTCAATGTGGTCTATTGAAAGACCAGAGAACCAAGATTTAGATTTAAATGATCGTGCTAAGGCTGCTGCATTCTTGCTGGGTGACCTTGGGCTCATCAATGACCTTGTCTGATTCTGTTTCCTCAGCCATAAATAAAACCAAACCAAAACAAATCACACAAAACAATGAGGCCATCTGTACCTCACTCACATCTTTGCAGTGAGGATTGAAGGAGTTGTAGAAAATAAGAAAGCACTATCCAAGTGCAAATTTTCATTATGATTGTGAGGATTATATATATGTATCAGTATATAAGGAGTTTGTTAGCAACTGGGTCCCTGTGTGCTCTGCTCCCATTTCCCAACTCCCAGAAATGCAGAGGATCCCTGCCAGATGGCTGATTTGCCAGCTGTGTCTTGTTTTGTCATTGTAAATATTACATGCTCCAACTGAGAAGCTTTGCTTATAATGTAGTATGTTTTGTCCTTTATCTCTTGCAGATTGAGAATTACATTGTGGAAAATATGAAGTCGGAGATGGCCCAGATACAGCAGAATGCAGTCCAGAACCACACGGCCACCATGCTCGAGATAGGAACCAGCCTTCTCTCTCAGACCGCAGAACAGACCAGAAAGCTGACAGATGTTGAGACCCAGGTACACCCCTGGGCCAGAGTCGACAAACTCTTAACTGAGCAGAATTTTTTCAACCCTTTAGCATACTCCATAAACACAGAGCACATTTCAACCACTGAGATTGGGGAAACATATACATTTTTGTTTATTGGTAATAACAACAATGACTGCCTGACATGCTATGCATGTTTCTTTTGATTTAATGAAGGTTGGTAGATGTAGCTTTGTGTGTGTTTGCAAAAACAGGACTGGCAAAGGACTTAATCAGCATTTAAATTCAAATAAACACTGCAGCTACCAACTATGATATGATATGTGTCAAACAAAATAACCATTTGGGTCAAATTGGTGCCTTTGATGTACATTTTTGACCTGTCTTGTTTCGCCTCTGATAATACACTAGCCATATGGCACCTGCAGAGTATTTATGCGTTCAGTAGATACACAGGAAAACCAAAATTAACTTAGCAGCAATGTGTAGTTATATATATATATATATATATATATATATATATATATATATATATATATAGTGCCATGGACAACAGCATACTTCTTTATGTACAATCATACTTATTTCAGTACAGATCAGCAAAATGCCCTTTAGTCAGCACTGTCACAAACCTACAATTACAGTTCAGTGAAAATCTTTTTGATGATTTGAAGATGATTTCTTGGTCCCATTTTAACCATGGAAGTAGTTGTTCCCATTACTATTCTGAAACCCAGGGGATGATTCTATCCCAGTGTAGTTGATTTCTGGAATTGAAGCTGAAATAAATTCTTAAAAGATAAACTGAGGCACATTGAATTGTCAAGAGTTTATTTGGGCATACATCAATTGAAATTGAGCAGTATTTAGCTAAAAGTGGTTAGGAACATTCCACTGTGGGAGCTACAGGAAAGGTTGTAACAGAGAAGATGTGGAAGCAAATCAAGGAAATTATTTGATTGATGAGAGCCCAAGCAGTGGCCTTATTTCAGGAAGCCTAGCTGGCTGTTTGTGATTGGTTGTTCCCAATTTTCATTTTCTTCGATTCAGATGCACTGACTCTGGCTTAGGCTTTGATTTACTTAATGTAGGTTACTGAGGCATTAGAGCCACCTCAGTCTAATAGTCTCCGTATTTAATTATTTTAACAATATAAATTAAAAAATAAGATGCAACCTTATTTCCATTTTATTTTGTTTCTGTTAATGACATCACAGATCATATAATGATATTTAAAGATAAATAACAATGACAATTTATCTGGATGGAGCATTATGTGTTATACAAACAGCTTTCCCATGTACAAATAATATTTATGAAAACCATTCAAAGCAGACAAGAGGTCAGAAATTTTGAGCAATTTTTTCACACTGATACAGCTAGTGAGTTGAATCGGCACTCTCATTCCTTTCCTTTTTTTATCTCTCTGGATTAGTAGTACTAATAATTAAACTAATTAAATAAGAACTTAAATGTGGATTACATTGGAGCAGTAAACCACATGGGCTTTGCAAAGTATTTTTGCTGCACACTATTATCAGATAACTACAGGGGAGGGGGAAGGGGAAGCTACATGTTATAACTAAAAAGTATGAGACTTTATATAATCATTTATTATCATACTAAACAAGTATGGCGATCTATGAACATTGGCTTCTTATGGTATAAATAATATGAGAGTATTTTCTCTTGCTTTTTTTTTTAAGAACAGAATACTCACCTTCTCCTACAAAGCATTCTGTGTATTCAGAAACTGAAACAACACAACCATACTTGACACAACCATACTGGAGTGATTATTTGAAATTTTTATACATTTATGAGTTTTAATGACTTACATGGCAGTGTTTTATTTTTTTCCATCCCCCAAATCCTTTTGAGATATTTTTACTCATTTTCTACCTAGAAGTTGGAGTTGTGGTGGGGGGGGGGGGTGGGGGGGGAGTCCCATTGTCAGCATCTTAACGTACAAATTGTACATTGGATTTTAAGAGATAAAAACTTGTTCTGCATCCTTAAGGCTAAAAAATATGTACTTTATGGAAAATAGTACAGAAAATTTGTAGGAAAAAAACCGCCTTATAGGGAACAGCTAAAACTAAAGAGTCATTAAAGGCCAATTAAAGTTTATTAGTTGCTCCAAGAAGAATTTCAAGATAGCTAAAACCTGCAAAATATCTTAAAAATCACAAATCTATCAGAACTTGTGATGAGAGACAGGTAGAGAAGGAAGACAATAGCTCAGACCAACTATGTTCTACCTTAAGAAGTAAATCCTGGGAGTTCTTTTCATTTGCATTTTGTTTATTTTTTTAAGTTTATTTATTTATTTATTTTTTGAGAGAGGAAACATGAGTGGGGGAGGGATAGAGAGAGAATCCCAAACCGGCTTCATGCTGTCAGTGCACAGCCAGACCCACAAACTGTGAGATCTTGACCCGAGCAGGAGTTGAACACTTAACTGACTGAGCCAACTGTGTACCCCTTCATATTCATTTTAATGTCTTCTAATTGTCTGTGCTACTGTAAAGCTGTTTTCATGTGAATGTGTACACATGTGGTGCTTTGTTGAACCTTTGCAACAGGCCTTGTTTGTTCTACTTAGACATAGCCATTCAAGTGCACTCAAGTACAGATGCAGGGGCAAGTTTGCAGAATGAATCCTAAATTGTTTCTTAATCTAAATGTGTTCTATTCTTTAATAATCAGCATTTATAAACGAATAGACCCTTTGGGCTATCCAAGTATGCTCCTACGTTTTTGTTCCATGTTAATTCTCCTTTGTTTCACATTGGTAAGTGCTACTTTTCCTAAACTGACTTCAGGTTCTCAATTATTTTGGGAACTTATATCAATGGTTTTGCAACATATTTTAGTGTTCTAACTTTTACATGATAATGGTATAAAGACAAGTAACTTACTGCTTTCTAGTCCACTGTCTAGACCTTCCAGAACTTAACAAAAGGTGGCAGAAACATGGTTTTACTGTAATGGCAATTAAAAATACTTATATGTTTAACAAGCACCATAATCAGAAAAGAAATAGATAATGAGCACGTCTAAATGACCCTGCTAGCCACAGTGGTGAGAATCAGGTGCCAACACCATGCCCGTACCTTCCTCTTCAGCCTAGCTTGTAGTGTTTTTCTCACTCTGTTATCAGTTTGTACCAATATCTCCTTTACTTCCAGTTCCTCTTTCCAAGTGTGCACTATGAAGGAGTTAGTTTCAGACATTATTCATGTCCCTTCCTGTAGTGGAAGTCTATTTCTGACTTCTCCCACGGGCCTATTTTGATTAGAGGTACACTAATAGACAAACTGTATTAGCATTCACCTCTCATAATAGGTGTTTGGCTCTGTTCTAAGCAATTTTACATATATTAGCTACTTAATAATTTAAAAAAAATCCTTTGGGGCAGGTACCACCATCATCCCTTATATGTAAGTGATGAATCACTAAACTGTATTCCTGAAGTCATTATTACAATATATGTAAACTAAATTTAAAAGTTAAATTTAAATAAAATAGAATTTAAATAAATTTAAATAAAATTTAAAAATTAGAAAAAAATATAGTAAAGATGTGGGAACTGAAATCCAGAGAGGTAAAGCAACTTGTCCTGAGTGAAACAACTAGTGGTAAATGTTAGAGCAAAAATTTTACTCCAGGAAGTCTGGCATCACAGTCTACATGCCTTACTGGCTCCCTTTGTGTCTATTCTGCCTCTCTCAAGGTTCCTTTCTCTCTTTAAGATTGTAGAAACTAAATGGGCCCAAGCAGAGGGTAAGATGGAAATCAGAAAAGACAAAAGTAATGTGAACCTAATAGTAGCAGCTGAAAGTTTTCTATAAATGATAAGGATACTGCTGCTGTTGCTGTTCTGCTCCTGCTGATGGCACCACCAATTATTGCCATTTTGCCATGTGCCTGCGCATTGTCTCATGTGATCCTAGAATCCAGTGTTATCCTTGCCATTTGCTGGCTGTGTAACTAACTATAGGGCAGTTCCTTAGACACTTAGCCTATGTTTCCTCTAATTTCCAATTATTTATATAGGAACCATAGTCTTAGGAATGGAATTTAACCGAATTTTAAAAGGTATATTTTGAGTGTCTTCTTAATGCAAGAGGTTTTAATAGGTACTGTATAGAATACAGTAAGTAAAGCAATCCTTATCCTCAGGTAGCTTAATTGAGTTAATGTGGCAAAACTTGTCTAAACCATTTCTTCCTTAACTTTCCATCAAATAAGTTAGCTATGAAGCCATTTCTTATTGCCATAAAAATGCATCTTTCCAGTCTCCTACTGTGGGGGTTTCATTGACCAATGACCCCAGCTGCTGTACTCTGAAATCCATCACTATGTTGATGCAGAAGGCACAATTCCCAGTGACACGTTGTAGTAGCAATACTTAGTCAGACCTGCCCCTGGGAGCTGTTGGACTCCACTGACACATGACTTTGGCTAAGGGCTCTCCCTCAGCCTTGCTGAACTTTCTCACAGCTTCCCTGGAGGCCAAGATTTCCACTCAGTCTTCTTTCCTTCCCTTTCTTCTTCACTGTGATTAGACCTGCATCCTAGTCAGAAGGTGCTCCTAGACACCTCTGTCTTCTTCCCAACTTTCCTTTACAGGCATTCCCCCTAATAAATTTCTTATATGTGTAATCTCATTTTGTCATCTGCTTGTCAGAGGTCATACACCTGTTGTTTGGACTTCAGTTGTACAATTGCAAGTTTAAGCCAGTTCAGGAACAGATTAGTCAATGAGCATCAGTCTCTAGACAGAAATAGGTTTGAGAAGGCAGCTCTCAAAGTTGAGCCACTGGGTTTCTTTAACTTGAAGAGAGATAGTTGAATAAATATTTAACCTTGGCCTAGTTAAAATGGCAGTAAAATGAATTTACTAATGGGTCATCCAAGAAAAATACCCTGGTAATTAACTTTCTCACAAGGTCTGGAAAAAGTATTTGATAACCCATTTGAGGAGGTCTCAGTGAACTATGACCCACAGGTCAAATTTGAATTTCCAGCTCCTTTTATAAATAAAGTTTTTATTGAATACAGCTACACTCATTCATGTATATGTTGTGTATGGATGCTTTCCCAATAAATTTGAGTTGAGTAGTTGTGCCAGAAACCATATAGCCCACCAATATATTTATTATCTGTCCCTTTATAGAAAAAGCTGGCCACCCCTTGTACTAGGATACAAATTTCTAGAGAGCAAGGATTTTCTCTGTCTTGTTCACTGCTCTTTTTATAACATCACTTGGTACACAGTAGGTTCTCAATAAATGCTTGTCAAATGATTATATTAACTTATACTAGTCCCTTAATTTCTGTAGATTTCGGCCCAGTGCTCCTAAAATCAAAGGTAGTGTCCTAAAGATTATATGTTGATGATTCTTTATACCCATAAATAGCTGATGGGTCAGAATAGGACTTTGAATAGAAGCACTCTACCGCAAAGTTACTCTGACCAACTAAGAACATTGGATGACAGCATTTTCTGTATACTCTAAGAAGCATGAGAAATTTGGCCACTTTCCTGCTTCATAGTGCTAGTTTAGTGTTGGAGTGGGGAGAGGAGAGAAATCAGATATCATTAGCCATGACAAGCAGAAGATGTCGATGTCATGGTGATTTGAAAGAAACAATTTCAATAGCCATGAGTCTATTGACTGAGGGAAGGTACCTTTCTTAGCCAGAGTGAAGCTGCTTGTGTACAGCTACATGAGCCTGTAGGAAAGAAGTCAGACTCCGGAGACAAACTACCTGGGTTCCATTCTGACTCCTCTGTGCATTAGCTCTGTAATATATGCACTGTCTGTACTAAACTCCATAACCCAATGAGATTTTCCTTGTGCTATTTATATATAATATAAATAAAATATAAAATATTACAGATAACAATTAGATAGTATTAATTCAGTAACATTATGATGACTAAGAGTAACAGTAACTGTCTAAGATTAGCTAATTTTCACCTTCAAATTTCCTCAATTGTTCTACAAAAATTTTCATAGGTGTTTTATTTTTTTTTAAGATGTAATATAGTCCCTTTTAATTTGGAGCACTCTTTCGATTTTTTTTTTCTTCAGGTTTTTAAGACACCGGGCCCATTGTTTTTGTAGAGTGTCCCATATTCTGAACTTCTCTGAGTATTTCTTTGTGATGCATTTTAACTTATTCATTTTGCACAGTTCCTTTAAACTGGAAGTTAAGTCTAAAGGCTCAATCAGATTGAGTTGAACACTGTGGTGGGAGTTCTTTGTAGAATTACTCACCACTCCCTATTATCTGGAAGCACAAATGCCAGCTTGCCGCACTCTCAGTGATGCTATTTTAACTCAGGGTAGAAGCATCCATGTCTCGCTGTCTTAGTTGTCTACTTTCCCTTTGGAAAGTAGCAGATAACCTGGAGGGGGTACTTTGTCACACTGCCCACTATTGACCAAATAAATTCTTTCACCAAGTTTTAAAATGGTGATCTTCTGATTCCTTGAACACATAGCAGCCTTTATTCCATTGTAAAAATCTAATTATCAAGACATCATGTTTTGTGTTACATTTTTCATTTGAAAAACAAAATTAAAGTAAAAAGAAGTATAAATTACAAACAAACCTGATTTCAAAGCTAACATGCTAAGAAGGAAATGTTCTTTTGTGGGATATTTTCCTTTTAAGCAAGATCAGAGGCACTCTTAAAAGTATTAAAGGGAAGTTGGCTGAAATTCTCTAACTCACTTTGGTTGCAAAACTAGTAATTTTTATTTAAAAATTTTTATTTTTCAATGAAAGAACTAACATTTTAGAGTTCATAACTTCTCAGTTTCAAGTCTTATGTCTTACATAAGGAAGATACCCCTCCCTCCGTACTTCCTTCCTTCCTTCCCTTCTTTCTTTCTTTCTTTCTTTCTTTCTTTCTTTCTTTCTTTCTTTCTAGATGTACATTGGAATATGTTTAGGCTAAACAAAATGAAATGTCTTAGTCATTTTAATGGAACACTTAGATTATTGCTAAGCAGCAAGTTTCACAGACACATAGCAAGAAAGTATCCAATTTATCATAGTTTCTTGTACAATTCTCATGGTAGCTTGTTTTTGAACTGTAGGCCTGTGTTAATACATCAGTGGAAAGAATTGAAATAAAGTGGTTATTTGGTCAAAGTGATGGGAAAATAAGAGAAGGGATTGGCATTTGTTCTCAGGAGTGACCTGAGATGACCTGACACCTAGCCTGGACTAAGTGAGATTTGAGATCTGTCTCTCTCCTTCTCTTATATTCAGATGCTTCTTTAGATTTAGATTTTAGATTGTTATCATTGAAGGCCCACTTAACATTCACATGGCCTGCTACCCTCTCCCTGACAATGACCCAACTTGAAAACTAACTCACTGTCCATTGTCTAGTATATCATCCAACAAATAGCTCTGACTGTGCCAGTATGCCACCCATGCTGGGCACTGGCAGTTTGGAGGGCTCCAGATGGAGTAGTCCTGCCTCTGTGTAACTGACATCCTCCTGGGGGTAGAGAAACAGCAAATGAGCGAACAGAAGATAATTTCCAATAGTGATGATTTTATAAAGCCAATAAAACAAGGGTGACTTGATGGAGGATGATGGGGGAGTTATATTTCAAACAGTTGCCAGGAAGGGCCTCCATAAGGAAGAATTGATTGATAAGAAATCAGCCATGCATCTGGGATATGGTGGGCAACTGCAAATGGAAAGGCCCTGAGGTAGCAATGAATTTGGCATGTTGGGGTGGCAAGAAGAAGGACAATGTGGTTAGAGCATAATAAAACAAGGAAGGGAATGGCAGGATGAGATCTGAGAAGTAAGTAGTGTTCTGATCACATAGACCATGTGGGCCAGGCTAAGAACTTTGGAATTTATTCACATTGCAAAGAGAAGCAATTAACATATTTAACATTGGTGATGACATAAGGTGACTTAAAAAGATCATTCTGGTGTTATGTAGCAAACTGACTGGAGGTAGGACAAAGTGGAGAAAAATTAGGAACTGTTATAGTCTCCAGACTTACATATAGACAGCTTCATTTTTAATTTTAGATAGCTCAATTCTCTTCTCAGTGTTCTCTCATGTGACATAGAGAACAATTTTTGTTCTTTGTAAAGTAAAAATTTTGGTATTTGAGAATGTCTGCAGTTGTGAGCAGAGTGTATGGTGAATGAGGCAGAAAATGGATTTTGCTTAACTGCATATAATATGCCTGATTCAGTGAAACAATGTACCTTTCATTCATTCAATCAATATTGAGTGTCTTTCTGTGCCAAGCACTGTTCTGTCACCAAAAGATACAGATGTCTCATCCCTTATTTAATTATTACAATATATTAATACTATTAATAATTAATTATAATATAACATAATATTATATATAGTATAGTATCATTACTATAATATATATTATATTATATATATAATACTATATATATAGTATAGTATCATTACTATAATATAATATATATATTATATATTATATATATATTATATATATATTATATATATAATATAGTAATGTAATAATGTAGTAAATGTAGTAAATAAATGTAGTAAATAAAATAATATATATAATATTATAGTAATGATACTATACTATATATAATATATTATTATATATTATATACTATATATGATAATATATAATTATATAATATATAATATATTATATACTATATATTATATAGTATATTATAATAATAATACTATACTGTATCTAATAATTAGTATAGTATAGTATAATAATATATAGTATAGTATTACTATACTATATAAATTATATATAAATTATATAATTATTACTATACTATATATAATATAGTATTAATATAATACTATACATAGTATTATAGTATTATTACTATACTATATATAGTATTATATATAATTATATGTATAATAATATATATTATATATTAATTCTAGTTAATAAACAAAAAACTTGCATAGAAAAAATGTTTACCAGTTCAAAATTAAATTGTGTGTATCCCCAATCCTTACATTCTCTACCATTCTCTCCTCTGGGCTGCTTTGAACTCTGTCCTCAAATCCCAGTTTCTCTTGCTCCTGTTTTTCCTCAAATGAAGTGACTCAGTAGAGGAAAATATTTTTTTTTAACTCTAAAACACTTCATAAGTATTGATTAATAGTAGTAACTTTTAGATTGGCTTTCAGATCTATATTTATGACAATTTTATGAATGAATCATAGAAACTTCAAACTTTTTGTTGTTTATTTATTTTTGAGAGAGAGAGAGAGAGCGCAAGTGGAGGAGGTGCAGAGAGAGGAGGGGACAGAGGATCCAAAGTGGGCTTCATGCTGACAGCAGCGAGCCCAACTAGGCTCGGACTCATGAACGTCGAGAACATGACCTGAGCCAAAGTTGGTTGCTCGATCGACTGAGCCACCGAAGTGCCCTGAAACTTCGAACTTTTTAAAGCACAAATGCCCCATCTTGCTATTTTCTTGCCCACTCCTTCACCATCCAACATGTCACCCCTCCCCCACCATGGGACTGAGACCTAGGTGAGGAGAGTGGGATCAAGTCATGCAAAATGAAATAACACATGTGCAGAGGCAGATCCTGTCTTTATTTTAAAATTATACTATGTTGAGCATGGATATTTTTGCACTAATTTTGATCTTTCAAAATGTTGCATTAAAATATTATCTTGATTACTGAATTTCTTGACATCTGCTTAAATTTTACAACTGAGACAATTGCCTCTCTCATCTCTCCCTAGTTCTTGTCCTGCTCTCTTGCAAATCCATCCCCTTCCCCCACAACCTCTCATAGCCCAAGTCTAGCCCTGGTCGTATCAGTATATTTTGAAAAGGTTATGTGCATCTGATGTAATCCCAGGTTTAGACCTGCTACAGAAAAGGAGGAAAACTCTAATAGTGTCATTTTTAGAGGAGGACATATAGATTGCTATTGATCCTCCAGAAGGATTTCCAGGTCCCTTTCAAAAAGTAATTCTTTTTTTTTTTTAAGGTTTTTTTTTTTTTTTTTTAAATTCTGAGAGAGAGAGAGAGAGAGAGAGCACAAGTTGGTAAGGGGGAGAGAGAGAGAGGGAAAGAGAGAATCTCAAGCAGGCTCCATGCTGTTAGTGCAGAGCCCGACATGGTACTTGAACCCACAAACCTCCACAAACTGTGAGATCATAACCTGAGCTGAAACCAAGAGCTGGGTGCTTACCCAACTGAGCCACCCAGTAAGAAAAGTGTGATGGTTTTAAATTTTCAAATGACATAGGAAGCTTTTAAGCTAATTATACTTTTTTTTCCTTGCTTTGTTTACCACCCTTAGAGAAGACTCAGGTAGAAGGGGTGGACACAACAGAGATAGGGAGGAATAAAGACAGTGGCACAGTTTGAAGGCATCTTATAGGATTGAAGTGTGTGATGTGTTTTTTTGGAGAATGAACCCAAAGCCTTTGGGCTTATGACTCACAGGCTCATGTTATATTAAAGCCTGACTAGCAATATGAATCTTGATGATTCAAGATAAGTTGAACATTTATATTTTCTAGAGTACCCAGTGTAGTGCAGTTGAAAAGAATACTACAGTCTGTCTTCAGTGCAATCTGGGTTCCTGGTCACTTCATTTGCTCAGATGAAGACCCAAAATGGTTTAACTAAACCTCTTAGCGTTCTGTGTAGAACATTAAAATTAGAGTCACACTATATGGGTTCAGAACCCAGTCCTTCCCTTGGTTCCTGCGTCAGTTTTGGCCTCTCTCTGAACCTTAATTTCCTCATTTATAAAGTGATGGTAGCAATTCTTCCTTAGTGTGTTATGTGCCCATGTCCATAAAATGACATGATATCTGGAAGAGCTGGCATGACCTAATATGATAGTTATTCAATAACTTTGTAGTCATTAATCTGTCTAAACTATGTCAAGAGCTGTTTACACATTTATAATTAATTTTTTTAAGGTAAGGGATTGAAGCAGGCAAATTTTACTTGCCTATTAGCTATTAATTGTTGTATACAATATCTAAGACTTTATAATAATTCTCATCATATAAATATTGGAGGCAAGCAGCACAATAGAATAATATCCTAGGGATTCAGGACATGAACATTTATATATGAACATGGATTTAACAATTCAATTTTCTCATTCAACTGCAACCTCAGTCTCAAATGAATACAATGATTAGGACACATTGTAAAACATTAATTAGTAGAATGTAGACCATTTAATTAATTATTCTGGAAGAAGTATCATTTTAAAAGGAAACACAGCTGAATGAAAAACTAAAACTTCTTTTCAGTCTTTGTGATTGAAGTTTGAAATGTTTTTATCTTTTATCTTTTATCTTGAGGTACTAAATCAAACTTCTCGGCTTGAAATACAACTGCTAGAGAATTCATTATCAACATACAAGCTAGAGAAGCAGCTTCTTCAACAGACAAATGAAATCTTAAAGATTCATGAGAAAAACAGGTGAGGATTGTTGTATTCCAAATATTTACAGATGTACTTATTTTTATCCTTCACCTTTCTGTCAACACTTAAAAAAAAAGATTGAGGTGGTTTGCAAAAATGGAAATATAGAGGCAATATAAGAAGAATAATACTGTTGCTTACACTCTTGAAACATTTGCTTTTTATAACTTTTAGCACTAATTTATCTAATGTTTAGTTGTGCAAATTCTACCATATCCACAAAAATTGATTCTATGATTGAATTCAGTGACACAAAATAGTGACAGTTTTCAGCAGGATGAAATCTGTAGCAATAGAGGAAAAAAGTAGTCTCTGAAACTCTATAACTTGAATTGTCACTCTATCTGCCCTTAAACTTTCACAAAACTACAAGATTGTTGAATTCAGAGATCTTGCACTAGAGAGAAGCAGATTTTATTTTTCCCAGAAAAGTATTTACGTGTAAAGCTAATTTAAGAGTTGCTCACCAACCCCCCCCCCCCCCGGCCTTTTCCCCATTTAAAGTTATTTACTCTGGATATAATAATTTATTTAGTTTTATAGATGTGTTTTATAAACTGTGAATCATCTCAGGTAAGTGAAATGGGACTTAAAGATCACCCCAGAGGTGGGATGGTATATAGACTATATCATTTTGAAGTTATTGGCATTCATGATGGATAATTCAATCAAAGCAATGACCTCTGTAGGACAAATGCATTGCTTGTTAAGTGGCTTCTGGATATTTGAATGGCTTGAAGACATTTCAGTTTTTGTCCATTATATTGGGTTTAAAACCATTGTGTTGCTAGAAACTAGTTCAATACCTTGTGTCATTAGAACTAGAGTTTCCATCATGTTTCTCACCAGGAAGTTACCTACGAGGACTGCTGTTTCTCTTACTTTACAGATGAGGGGATAGACTTAGTGGAAGTGAGTGATTTGTCCAAGGTTACACAGCTTGCTGGTGGCACAGCTGGGAATGTAATTCAGGTTTCTTTCTTCCTAGCCCTGCTCTTTCCACTGTAGCACATGGTCTTTCAATACCACTATCTGCAGCCTTGAAAGATTCCCTAACTATACATTAAAGTAGCCCTTAGTGACAACAATTACAGTGGAACTTATACATGAAGAAGATAAACCTGACTGTTGATTTAGAGTCTGAAAGGGGTCATGCATACTCTATGACTTGTATTTCTAAGTTTTACATTTATTTATCTTTGTACTGTGTCACGGGGTAAACTGTATAACTATAAATAAACTTGACAGGACTTGACCCTGAACTGGTTGCATAATGAAATGTTTTGGAATTGAAAATCCTGCTGAAAAGTACCATTTATTCTCCTGCTGTTTCACAGTAAGCAGACATATACATGTAGCAGGTATATTTTACTTCAACCATCCCTCGGTTTTAGGGTCCCACCATGCTTTAACTTGGTTGCTAAAAGTGAACCCCCTTATAGTCATGTATTTCAATATGCTACTGTGAAAGCTTTGTCTAGGAATGGGTAAGTAAAATGAAGTTTTTACCTTATTTTTCAGTTGTTTTTGTAATTACATAAATAACAGACCCTTAATGTAGAAAAAGGAGAAAGTACACAAAATGAAATGAAAAACCACAATCCTGACACATTGAGAAAGCTGCATATGTTGCTATATGTTATATAAAAACATATATTTTTTGTGGAAAGCTGTGTCATGCTATACACACTGTTTTTCAGCCTGCTTTCTTTGGAAACAGATACCTTTTCTCATGAATAAATATTCATCTAATATCATTCTTAATAATTGCATGGTATTTCGTTTTAAGGTGTAACCTAGGGTGCTTTCAGTCTCTCACTAAGTATGTTACCATATATGATTTATCTTTTAAAAAGTTGTCAGTATGAATCCACATTCTTCAGTTCTTCCCCTGCTGATATGTGTATTATCTCTTGGTCCGCATCTGACACTTGAGCTGTCAGGATACCATAAAAAAACCCGGGAGGACTAAAAGGTCTCACTCTTAACTACAAAAACAACTGCTGTCCCTTAAGTGTCACTATACTCAGCTCTCTCTCTCCCTCTCCCTCTCCCTCTCTCTAGGTGGCTCTGCCTCTTTCTTTTTCCCTCTTTTCTTCTCATATTCATTCTTTCTTTTCCTTTTTCTTCTTCTTTTTCTTTTCTTGTTTCTTAAATATATCCCTTCTATCTTATTTCCAAATAATTTTGGGTTTTTTATTTTTCCATCATAATTCTTGATATGGCACGTAGTATCATTTCCTACTATGGAATTCTCACCATGAAATTGTCTGTTGAAGGGAACCTGCTTACAAGTTGTTCTCTCTATTCCATTGGTAAAGCTGAGTCAAGGTTCAAGCACTTGAAAGACCTCTGCTTCAGGCCAAGTAAAAGAGGCTTGTCCTGGGCCACAGCCTCTCAGAAGAGGCTCTTTATCCCCAGTACATACCTGCCTTCTGCTGATGGATTTTTTTCCCTTATTAAATTCTAATTTCTAAGGAAAATTCAGGCCTTCTTATATTACAAATCACAACACTTATTGCTAGTGATGGTTTTTTCAGAGTTGTAACAATTCCTTTTTCCAGAAATATAACTATTTCACAATGAATTCAGGGATTTAGGTTTTCACTTGAAATTTCTCTGTGCTCATGCCTGAAAAAACTTACATGCATCTTTTCCTCCTACTCTGCACTCCTCTCTCTCTCTCTCTCTCTCTCTCTCTCTCTCTCTGACACTCAAGTATAGCATTACTTCACCTGTGGTTCCTGAGGGCATTTTTCTATCAGTGTGCCCTATCTCCTGACATTGCTGTATCTCTGTAGTAATCTGTCTTCGTGTTGAAGGGTCAAATGTGTTTAGCGGAGGGTTGGTGGAATATTTGTTCTTAAACCAGGTATAGTCTTCTATGAACCACTTAAAGTAAAATGTGCTTTACTTTATTTAAAAAAATATCCTTTTGTGATGTACAGCATACTTCCCCTGTTGTGTTTATTGTTATTGTTTATTTCCCTATGTAAAATGGAATTATAGGAACTCTGCCCAGCACTTTCTAGAGCAACAAAGAATTACTACCCCCCAACACCATTTAAGTGGATTGAAGGTCAAAGTCATACGTGAAGCTGTTTATATATTTTTAAAGAAGCTTATTGATTATCCCTACCCATTCCTTAAATAAATCTTAATCCTCCAAATGTAGCAAAAAGCTATTTCTACATTTAGGCATGTCTGAAATGTAGGAACAACATGACTTTAGTTGGCCAGGTCTGGTTTGGATCAGCTAATACACTTTGCAAAGGGGATTATCTAAATTAAGCTTTGCTTCCTCCCCATGGAATGTCAGGGGTTGTGTCTGGGTGTGTGACTTACCAGCTTTCAGTGTGATGGGGCCTCAGCTGCCAAGTTGGTGAGCTGGCCCTTATGAGGGTCCACCACTTTGGCAGAACAAGGAGGAATATTTTATGGATGGGATTATACTACACAATCATGCTGAGAGGTCCTGCTGATTTACATCCTGACAAATTAAATGCATCACTTGTAGGGTTAAAAAAGGATTTTGGGGCTCATTAGATTCACTTCTTTATCCACTAAATGGCCAAAGGCACAAAGCAAGAATAGGATTAGCAACATTTGCTCTACTGTTTGTTTTCCTAACAGTCTAGTAGGGGGTGACTCCAAAAAGCTTCCAGTTTGCTTTCTTTAGGAATTTTTTTTTTCTTTTGTTGGATGCTATCCTAATCTTACAATGGTTTTGTTCCTTACCTCAAGGAAAGAGCATTTGGAAGTAAGAGATGAGTAATTGGCCCATGTAATTGAAATTATCAACCAAGAACCCAAGAAATTATTAATGTTTACCTTGCACATAGGGGGCTGGATCACAAAGTGGAACATGTAATTGTCAACTTTTATTAGATTCCTCTAGTATATTTCCTGTCAAGTCAACTCAAGACCATAGAAAAGAGAGATGGATGGGGAAAGATATCATAGTTCAAATCCTTAGAGCTGAACCAAATATGTAACTGAATGTTTTGATCTAAAAGTTTGGTAAACTGATTGGGTTTCAAGACACCTGTCCATCTCTGTCTTAACCCCAACTTTTTCCAAGGTGGGAGCAGAGCCAGGCAAAAAATTATTCCAGAAGAAATTATTCTGCCTGACCAGGAGGGCACACAGGAAGGGAAAGGAGCATCTTATGTACACAAATATGCAGTACTAGGGCTTTCCTGATACTTGTGTTGAATATATAGAGTGAATATTAGGGAAATTTCTGGTAACACCCATCCAGTGACGTGAAACTACACATGTGATGGACACTCCAAGATAATTTTATCAAAACTATCTGCTACCTACCTAATATCAGGCGAACATCTGTGCCAGGTGCTTTACCTACATTACTGCTAATCCACCAACTAATTCTGCAGAGTATCTATTATTATTTCTATTTTATATAGAAAGGGAAGTTCACAAAGGTCAGGTTTACTTGTCCATGACCAAACAGCTAGTTTATGGCAAAATTAGGGTTCAAGTCCATAATGATTTCCTGTCTTAAATATTATAAAAATATTTTTTCAACATGATGCAGCCTCAAGACTAATTGATGTGGCTGTCAAGTATCCTCGTAATACAAACAGATATAAGTTTAAAGAAAGGGGTAAGCCAGTTGTTTTTGGCCTATTCCTATATAGATCATTATTTATTCCTGCTAATACTGGAGTAGGAAATATAAAGTATTTATTTTACCTTGGGAATTCACTGAACTGATTTGACAAGCCTCATCTATCTTCTAGCTGGAATTTATGGGAAGTTACTAAGTTAACTAATTTTAAGTGATTGAAATGTGTGTACTTTCAAGATGCTAAATTATATCTTACAAACAAATTACTGTCATGGCATAATAAAATATTGATTTTAATCTTGAAGATGCTTAAAGAAATGAAAAGTCACAGTCTTTAAAGCCATCTTCCATTTGATAAGTTCTTTACAAAATACTAAGGTAAAATCCTGCTAACTTCTAGCATTAGATTAGGCTGAATTATATTAGTTGTGTATAGTAGGGATCAATAAAAAGCATTTCAATTTATATTACTCTGTTCTGTACCTTGTAAATGGAATACCTACAGATTGATTGAATGGAACATTTTTTTCCTCCACTCCTGTTTTTTTTTTATTTTATTTTTTATTTTTTTTAAATTTACATCCAAATTAGTTAGCATATAGTGCAACAATGATTTCAGGAGTAGATTCCTTAATGCCCCTTACCCATTTAGCCCATCCCTCCTCCCACAACCCCTCCAGTAATCCTCAGTTTGTTCTCCATATTTATGAATCTCTTTTGTTTTGTCCCCTCCCAGTTTTTATATTATTTTTGTTTCCCTTCCCTTATGTTCATCTGCTTTGTCTCTTAAAGTCCTCATATGAGTGAAGTGACATGATTTTTGTCTTTCTCTGACTGACTAATTTCACTTAGCATAATACCCTCCAGTTCCATCCACGTAGTTGCAAATGGCAAGATTTCATTCTTTTTGATTGCTTAGTAATCTCCATTGTATATATACACCACATCTTCTTTATTCATTCATCCATCGATGGACATTTGGGCTCTTTCCATACTTTGGCTATTGTTGATAAACATGGGGATGCATGTGTCCCTTCGAAACAGCACACCTGTATCCCTTGGATAAATGCCTAGTAGTGCAATTGCTGGGTTCTATTTTTAGTTTTTTGAGGAACCTCCATACTGTTTTCCAGAGTGGCTGCTCCAGCCTGCATTGCCACCAACAATGCAAAAGAGATCCTCTTTCTCCACATCCTCACCAACATCTGTTGTTGCCTGAGTTGTTAATGTTAGCCATTCTGACAGGTGTGAGGTGGTATCTCATTGTGGTTTTGATTTGTATTTCCCTGATGATGAGTGATGTTGAGCATTTTTTCATGTGTCGGCCATCTGGATGTCTTCCTTGGAGAGGTGTCTATTCATGTATTTAGAAAATGAATTTAATGGCATATAGCATTTTTAAAAATTTCAATTTCATTAATTTTAGGATTTTAGAGTGAAATAGAATTCAGAATCAAACTGAAAATCCAAGGGTAATCTTAATTTTTTCCTTTCCCTGATTCCTCGCAACTCACAGTGACTGTTGATGCTGTCAGTCCCATCCCCTAAATATTTTTTTCTTCATCTATCTTGTTCATTTTATTGCCACTGACTGTGTCTTAAGTCCAACTCCCATTATTTTTGTCTCGGTCATTGCAGTGACCTCTGTGCTTTAAGCCTTATGTCTCTCAAACTGATCATACAGAGCTCTGCCAAAGTCTTCTTTCTAAAATGCAAGTCAGATGATTTTTCACTCTTTTTAGGTCCCCAACACTAATTCAGCCCAACTTTTTAATCTCTATATAGCATCTACCTAATCCCATATTGATTCTCTGTAACTAACTGAAGAGAGTTCAAGTTTTTTAGCACTGAACACAGTCCATGATCATTATTATCCTAATTTTGTAGCCTTACTTATTCAAATCTTGTATTTTAGAAAGTATTGTCTGATGGCCGAAAACATGAACTCTGAGGCCAGACTGCCTAGGTTTTTGTTTTTCCATTTTCCTATTATAACCGACTCTGCCACATATTATTTCTGTGACTTTGGGCAAGTTACTTAAACTCATTGTACTTTGGTTTCCTAATTTCTAACACTGGGATGATGATAATAATAGCACATGGAATTGATGTGAGGATTAATTGAGTTAATGCATATAAAGCACTGAGAAGTGCCAGACACACATAACAAGTGTTTAATCATGCAAGTTGTTAGTATCACACTGTAAGTCTTGAAGTTATTTCATATGATGTTTTGATTTGTCTGAAATGCTCTGTAGTTCTTTATTCAACTCACAAACTCCCGTTCACCCTTCAAAACTCAGTGCAGATGTTAACTTCCCTAAGAACCCTTCTCTGACTCTACCTGATATATTCAGTCATTACAGCTTATATGATAACACTGTGCATTGTTTTCCCCCATGATTTCACTTAACCATCACACTGTAATATGTGTGTATATGTGTGCTTGTATGTGTGTGTGTGTGTGTGTGTGTGTGTGTGTGTGTGTGTGTGTGTGTGTATGTTTATCTGTCTCTCTACTATTGGGCTGTGACCTTCTGGAACACAGAGATTATATTTTATTTATCTTTGTCTTCATGCTCCCAGGCACAATTCTCTACACATTGTATATATAGTATTAAGTGCTTTTTGAATGTTGAATGAATGATGAACTGGCAAATGTCCCGGTAGTTCTATCCCAACAAATGTCATTTATCTCTGTACACACACACACACACACAGACACACACAAAACAAAAACTAAAAAATATTTTTAATGGAAAACACAAACCACCTAGTTTATATTAAATATTGTAAATACATTAACAGTTCTTAACATAAATAAAATAGAGATGGTGTTTACACTGCTACTCTGCATCCTCAAAAGCCCACTGCATGGCTCCCAAGGTTATCAGTCCACATTTTGGCGTTTGCTAATTCAGCCCAAGTTTTAAATATCTTTTTTTTAATGTTTATTTACTTTTTGAGAGATACAGACCATGAGCAGGGGAAGGGCAGAGAGAGAGGGAGACACAGAATCTGAAGCAGGCTCCAGGCTCTGAGCTGTCAGCACAGAGCCCAATATGGGGCTCAAGCTCACAAACTGTGAGATAATGACCTGAGCCAAAGTCAGATGCTTAGCTGACTGAGCTACCCAAGTGCCCTCCAAGTTTTAAATTTTTAGATAACATCTTGCCAGACCATTCTAGACTCATGACTTTTTAACACATCTCTCTGATTAATAAAAAAAGTAACACAGACTTGATCTAAACATTATATACAAAAGTATACAATTAAAGGCCAAGCCTCTCTAATTCCATACTTCTCCACCATTACCACTTACTGCAGAGAATCATCAGTAACAGATTAAGTTGGGGACTTTTTCTTCCAGACTTTTTCTATGAATATACTAGGATATACATGTGTGAATATTTATTGTGTGTTTACACAGACACACACTCATATCCAGTCACACACATGCATAAATACGTACTGAAATGATGAATACATATGTGTATAGATTGTAACTGCTTTTTAAATGCTGGGTTTATTTCTACTTTATAAAAATTTATCATGGATATATTACACATATAACTATATACACATGTCTCTCATTCCTAGGTATAGATACACTATAATTTAAAATTTATTAGAATTTTTATGTGATTATTTAAAATTTTCATACATATTGACAAATTATCTCCAAATTTTATATTCTCACCGAGTGTGCATGGGCTTTCTAATTTCCCAAGCCTTGCTAACCACTTTATTAATCTTGCCTACTTGAAAAGTTAGGTTGTACACCTTTTCATGTTTATTGACCACTTGCATTTCTTCTTCTATGACTAGCGTATTCATGTATGTTTCCCTTTTTTCTATTTCATTGTTTATCTTTGTTTGATTAACTCATGTAAGCCCTTCAATGGATATTAAAACTTTGTCATATATGTGGCAAAGATGTGTTTCTGTGGTTTGTCACTTATTGGGCATTTTTTTAATAGAAGTATTACATTTTTATATTTTACAGTGTATCCATTTGTATTTTTATCTTGCTTTCTGACTTCCACACATATTTAGTTTATTTTTATTTACCCCAAATAAAAAAAAATATTTGCCAATGTTTACTTGTAGTAATCTATGATTCTGCTCCACATTTGAATTACATCAACATTTGGCTTTATATTTTAAGAGAAAATGTGCTGTGTTCAAGTTAAAAATTTAAAGTATAAATTTAACCTGTACTCCCTGTACTCTTGTTTGGAAGGGGAAAAAATTGATCTTTAAAACCCATATTTGCAACACATGTTGACACCTTACATATTAAAAACAATTAAAAAATGGAAACATCTGTGAGCAGTTTCAGACAGATAAAAATGAGAAGGTTTCTATATTTTCAACATCTTCCTCCTTGTTTTAGGACTATCTTTACACACATTGAGCTTAGGCAACTGTCACCACTGTGAATTCATTGGCTGCTATGTTAAGAACTCTATTGTGGGAAACAATTTGAAAGGGAGAGCTTTTTCTGTGAAAGTTTCAAGATGTGTTCAATGATCTGAAATATTTCCAATAAGACATGTTGGAGGAGGCCGACTGTGGAAATGGAAAGAAGTCAACCAAAATCTTCAAATAAAGTTTTGTATATACTCAATTAGAACCTTTTACTGAAGTTCAAGACCTAGATTATTTTGTTTATTTTATTCTTCATTAAAGTGCACCTCTGCCTTAAACTAGAAGTTAAGTGCCAAAATTTTATGCATGTGTCTTCTCAAAGTGCTTCTAGAAAGATGGGAAACAGGAAGTACTGAAAATCCTGTGAGAAACTCTGTCTTCAGATTTCTAGCTCTATTTGTATAGATTTAGGTACACAGTTTCGTAAATTGTTGTTTTGTGGAACACGCATCCTAAAACATGTGTCATGATAAAAACTGTTTATTTAATCTAGGCTTCCCCAAAACTTGACAGAGGGATTCTTAACAAGTGAACACCTGATAAAAACATACTGAATGCACTCTAGAACACAGTGTACTGGAGTGTAGAATCAGCATCCACGTTTCGGATTATGCCTTTGTGTGTAAACTAAACTCGTTGCCCCAGGCCATCATCAGGGAGAATCATAACTACTTTGGCTATTTAATTTTAAGACACTAGAGCTGTAATGTTGTCCTTCACATCAGCCTTCATTTATAGAGGTCTCTGTATCTAGCTGAAGTGACCTCTCCCAACTGATACAGAGAGGGAAAATGTAAGAGAACCAGTAAAAAAGAGGTTAGAGTGGGAGAGAGCCAAAGCATAAGAGACTGTTAAAAACTGAGAACAAACTGAGGGTTGATGGGGGGTGGGAGGGAGGGCAGGGTGGGAGGGAGGGGAGGGTGGGTGATGGGTATTGAGGAGGGCACCTTTTGGGATGAGCACTGGGTGTTGTATGGAAACCAATTTGACAGTAAATTTCATATATTAAAAAATAAAAATAAAAAAAAAAATAAAAAAGAAAAAAAAAAAAAAGAAAAAAGAAATATACTAAAATAAAAAAAAAAAAAGTCTTCAGGACAAAACTGGATAAAATTAAATTTAATGGCAAAGCGGTTAAGGCAGAGTGGTGTTTAAGAAAATCTCAGTTCAGATTAAAAAAAAAAACTGGCTTGACAAAGAAACTTTGTTTTTATGCATGTAAAAGATTGGTAGGTTGAAATATTGTGAAAGACAAGCTCCCAGAATAACCAGATGGAGCTAAGGAGATGTTAAAGTAATGCCTTGATTCCTGATAAAATATAAATGGGTGGAAGAAGTAGGTATATTAGATATATTTGATTATACCAAATCAAAGTGGAGTGACTCTCATGCTAGCGTTCATAGCACTGGGATGTCATGGGCACATTTCTAGTCTGACAAGTTATAAGACACGGCTTTTTATCTTGGTTCTGACACCACAAGAGCACAATTTTTGGATAAGATATTTAGATTCATACTAACTGGGACTTGTAATATCTACTAAGTCTGAATCTCTATATTGCTTTAAGAATCAAAGGAGATAAGAGTTTTAAAGTGCTACCCAGTTATAATGGTATATTACAAGAATGTGATTAATAAATAGAGATGGCATGTGAATTTTTCTGGCAAGAAAGTTTTGGATTCAAACCAGTTTGGAATGATGAGAAGAAGGGGCTGACTTCCCAAGTAAATAACTAATGGTTGAGAAGTATCAAAGGAAAGAGAATAGGGTTTTTTTGGAAGCCAAACGTGAAGAGAAGATGGAAGTAAGGGATGAGCAGTGTCAGAGAAAACGGAAGGGCCAAGAGGAGATCAGTCTTGCCTGAAGAAGTCTAAAAAGTTATAATTAACATAAAGGATATACTTAATAAAATTAGTAATTCCTACAGTGTAAAAGTTGCTAAAGGAACTCCAAGTGAAGAAATGAGATGAGAAAATGGCTGGAAGAGATGGTGAACTGAAGCAATGTGACATGTTTCCAGTTTGCCTGTAGTTTCATGCATATTATTTTTTCCTGCGTATATTCCATTCCAAATCCTGTGAGGTGTCTGTGATGCAGAACAGGGTTCCTACTTCTGTGAGCAGTTCCATCTATACTTTGCATAAATATCTATTTTAAGATGACAGGCTATGTTGATTTCTTTTGATACCTGGTAGTCATGGTGCAGTAAAGGTTGTTCAGTGAATTGTGAAAATTAATGTTTTTTTTTTCCAACATGTTAAGTGGATATTCTTTTTACTCAGAAAATTCAGGCCTTTTCTTCCATAAACCTGTGCCCAGAGTTGTTTCCTTTGGCAACAGGAATTCTTTGATCAACTTTAAATTCTCAGCTCCTTCCGAATTATCCTGAAAAACAAAACAAATAAACAAACAAAATTCCTTTACTGACATTTCAGTTAGTAGCCATCTTTAAGTATATATTCTCTTAAATAGGGAGCACATCAAAAGAAGTAGACAAACATTGAAACATTGGTGTAAACCCCCCCCCCAAAATAACATTATGTCTGATATGGAAGTTTCTTACAGCTGCTGTTGTTTTATTTGATGTATTCTCTCTAAAAATAAATCCCTAGAGTAAGAATGGCATCATTTTATGTTTTACATCGTGCTGAGAACACTATTGGCATTTAACAAGTAATAAATACAAGTTATAACTATAGCATGATATTTTCTAAACCTGAATGTTACCTACTGATTAGGAAAACTGAAAGGCCAATGCTCATCTGTTTTTAGAAACAAAATGGTAATTCAGATTTTTATCCAGTATTATATGACTACATCATCCAAATTTTGATCTTTACATTATTATCATTTTAACTTTTACTTTTTTAAATTTAGTGTTTATTTATTTTTGAGGCGGGTGTACACAGAATCTGAAGCAGACTCCATGCTCCAAGCTGTCAGCACAGAGCCCGACACAGGGCTCAAACTCACAGACTGCGAGATCATGACCTGAGTCGAAGTCGGACACTTAACTGACTGAGCCGCCCAAGCACCCCTACATCATTATCATTTTAACAGCCAATTCTTGGCAGTATACTA
The DNA here is from genome assembly GCF_018350215.1 of Panthera leo. Classification (NCBI taxonomy): domain Eukaryota; kingdom Metazoa; phylum Chordata; class Mammalia; order Carnivora; family Felidae; genus Panthera; species Panthera leo. The sequence continues at coordinate 52,368,100 of NC_056695.1, read as the reverse complement.
TAACAGTTTTCTTGGCAGTATACTATAACCCTTGTGAATTTAAAAGACAATTTTTTTGTAAGTTAACTGATTTTATATTATGAGCATCTTGTATCTGATCATTACCCCTAGGAGAATAAACAAAAATAATTAAAAAGTAAACTGAAAATGAGCCTAGAGACATGGCTTTTCTTATCTTGCACAAGTCACAGAGCTACCCCAAATGGGTCTCAGTGGAAATTTTCACATGTGAATCTAGACGTGCTACCCAAGGTGTTGTAAATTAGGAGGGTGATATGAATAGAAGCATCCCAGTATTTTTCAGGCTTGGTATAATAGGCAGCATGCCTGTCATATTCTGAGGCACATTTTCTTGGAGGACAGGTTTGTTGGCAATGATCCAGAATGCCCAAGAGCAGTTTTCTCCACACTTGTTAATCTGTGTACAGGCTAATCAGATATTCCAACTTGTCCCCTAGAACATCAAGTAGGAAAATTTGGCTCTTCTAACAGGCTCTGTTTTATGATTTTAAGTATTACATGTAAAACATTCCCTGGAGTCCCCTTTTTGAAAACTTATACGAATGATTCAGTGCTACATTTCTCCAAGGTAAATAAGTGCCCAGTCTGGTATGTTACATTTGAATAACACCTTGTAAACGAAGGGCTAGTTGGACTTTCTGATTATGGAACTGAGAAAGAATAAGGATTTCCTCCGAGGAATCTTAGTATATTATACACTCTATAAAATGTAAATACTTTTTATTTACAGTTGGTTGCTAGGATCCAAGAGTGCTTCTGCATTTTCTATCATTTTTAATGTGCAATATGCAAGGGGAGTATCTTTTGAAGAGTTGTGAGAGAAGGAGGTTTCTCAGTTGAAGATTACATCACCCTGAGCAAAATTCCAAGTCTTTTTGTAAAACCATGCCACCAGCCTGTGGTCTTCCTTTTCAGAACCATTTATGCAGTGATCTGTGAACTTGTGGTGCTTTTAGGCCTCATTCTGAAACTTAAATTGAGAGACAAAATAAGCTGCGGTTATGATGCAGGACCAGGCATCAAAAATCCCAAGAAATCTAACTCACTTGATTTTACATAGCTTACTTTCTGGTCCTGTGGTTTCTGCATCAATATACTGTTACCTAGCCCCAACAGAACTATTGTGAAATTTAATCATTGTTAATATTTTGAGAATCCTAGATGAATGAAAAGTAAATTTAAAAAAATAGTTTCTATATTTTGTTCATATTTTTTCCTGAACTATTCTATCAGTTTCTCATTGGACCTATTTTCTTAATGAATGTTGAACTGTAACTTTTACAGACTGTGATCGTTTGGGTTCAAGTCCGCTACCTTGGATATGAGATATACCCTAGGAAATGAATTATATTTAAGAAACAGACGTTATTCTGACAACAAATGGTCTAGTAATTCTTCATTTGATATGTTATATATATAAGTCCTAATTTAATATATGCATTAAATATTTATTTTATATATAGTCTGAGTCTTTCATTTATAAAATATTTCTACTGTGACATACCTAACTAAAATTGCTGACTTTAAATAAACTCAGGAACTAGTTGAATCACATTTCTGTATACTGCTTTTAAAATAGTCGTGTCTTTATTTCCTTGTAGTTTATTAGAACATAAAATCTTAGAAATGGAGGGAAAGCACAAGGAAGAGTTGGACACCTTAAAAGAAGAGAGAGAGAATCTTCAAGTCTTGGTTACTCGTCAAACATACATTATTCAGGAACTGGAGAAACAATTGAACAGAGCCACCAACAATAATAGTGTCCTTCAGAAGCAGCAGCTGGAACTGATGGATACTGTGCATAACCTCGTCAGCCTTTGCACTAAAGAAGGTGGTAAGAATTTCTTCAGTGTGGCATAGTAGATACTTGATTTAACATGGAGCAAGTAAATATTCAATATAACTTTCTTGGTTGTATTGATTGCTGTATAAAAGCAGTAAAAAGAACATTAGTCTCAGAAGCATTTCATGAAATTTGCACTCACAATTTTCTCATTTGTTAACTTCAGAGAATGTATTCATGAGCTCGAATTTGTGAATTCACAATATATTCACTAAAAGAATGTGCTGGTTTTTTCTTTCTTGCTTGCTCTTAGATAAAATCTGAAATACTGTTGTGGATAAATATTTGATGTCATGGTGTTAGACATTTAAATATAGAGGGCAGAAATTAGCCAGTATTCAAGGTTGGTTCAGAGTCCTGGGGAGAGTTTCAGGAAGATTCCCATATTAAAGCTAATGTTAAATATTTCTTTTGTAGAGGGGGAGAAAGAGGAGTCACCTGCAGGGAAAAGGAGATATGAAAGTTACCAATAACTATTGTGAAGGAGAAAGAATCTTTATTGTTAAAGGCTTTTATTAAGATAACTTATGTTTAGTCCTGTGTGGAGAAGACCTAACCAGAACATCCAGGCATATTTATTCTGGGGTGTCTTTGTGACAATGGAAGTGCAATTTTTTTAATTCCAGTATAGTTAACATATATCGTTATATTAGTTTCCGGTGTTGGAAATACAAATTTTTAATATGATTGGAATATCTGGAGCCATTTGACCATTGACAATATTTACGCCTATGTGTCTTCAGAAAATATTTATCCATTTGCCCAGCCCCACCCAACGATTATTGAATGAATGCCTCTGGGTGTGCTCATCCACTTCACGCAGATCCTCTCCCTAGCCTCAGGAGGGCTCTTCAAAGTTTGAAGCTTAAAGTCATCTTCTGTAGTGGTGCTTTGCTAATCAGCCTTTCTCTGAGTGAAGAGGCAAAGAATCGTAAATAGTGATGAGTGAAAGAGACCACTTCCATCTGAAAGCTATGGTTGTCACTAAACTGTGGCTTATGTGACCATTCACATGGTGGTTCAGTGTGCATATGCAATACACAGACTCCTTTAATTTAACAGTGGGCTTGAGTTATATGAAAAATTAGCTCTATTCCATGCTTTCATGTATAGATACGAATATAGATGATAATTCCATCTGAAGTGATCTTGTTTTAAAGACATTTCACATTTCTCTATTACACTCCATTACCTTGAATTCTATCTCCTTTAGATAGTCTAAACAAGTCCTTCATATACTTTGTAAAGAATATATTTAAACAGTAAGTTCCCAGAGCTCCATTTGGGTGTACTCAGAAATGTGATTGGGAAGGAAAAAACCTGCTAATCAGTCAGCGCCTGCCAAAACCTTGAATTAGAGTCCACTGGAAAGAAAGCATGGTATGATTTTGCCAGAGAATTTTAATAGAGCTCATGAGTGTTTAGAAATTAAGTATTAATATGAGACATATCTATTCTCATATTGAACTGAATACATTAGGGGGAACATTGAAAACATATTTTTCTTATCATCCTGAGACTTAAAGCACATGGAGTTGAGTATTTCTTTCTTTTTTTTTTCCATGATGTTAGAAATATCAAGCCCTGGTGATTCTCACAGAGCTCATATGTCTGCCTGCTTATCATAATTTCACTTCTTTTCTGAGTATTTGTCTAACAAATATGTCTTTAAACTTTTAGAGGCATGGGTGGGAGTGACTGCAAAAGTAAAATTCCTGGCTGGGTTTGGAGTTTGGGTGCAACGTCAGGCAACCAAACATCTGTTCGAGAAACATTTATTAAACAATTATGATCCTAATAGATGCTACCCATCACATACACTCAGGGTAGAAGAAAAGTAACTATATCTCTTTTATCATATAGCATATCCAAAACAAATAAAAATAATAGAGACAACTTGCCTAATACTTCTCTTGATATTTATTTTCCTTTTAATGATACAATCCTAAAATGAATTCCAATTTAATTACAGGACTTGTGATCCTCATGTAACTCTATTGCCCCATTTTTCCAATGGGTTCTGTGCTCTTATAACCATCGGTTTTATTTGCTTCTTGCTAATCTTTGTTTTAATTCTGTAGTTAAGCATTCTAACTAAATATTTGATCATTTAAGGACTCATAGATGACACAAAATGGAAATGCCTCTTATTGAGGTATCCATCAAGATTTTAATTCTCTGCATATCTTCATTTTCACTGGTGCCTTAATCTTCAGTTATGGTGAATATAAAATTTTAAATGATGCATATCATAATACTGGATTAAATATCAGTCACTAAAATGAATTTTTTTCATTCTAATTCTAAAACATATAAGTAAACCCTTTCCAAACTTTTGTGACCAACAACTTATTTATCAAATGGATTTATTATTTATCAAAGGATTATATGCACATATTCTACTTTTAAATTTAAATATATGCACGTACATCTAAATCAATATATCACAATAAATGCATAAATTTTTTAAAATATATATTTTAAAAATTCAAAGAGCATTCTTCTGAAAGCTTTTCCAAAATCCTTATGAGCTGTGTTAATGATAAAAAAGCCAAAATGTTTAATTGACTTTAAGGGTCCTCTGTTTCCAACTTGACCCAGTCACTTCTGGAGATGGCCTGAACATATCACTACAAAGTAAGAGAAGAAATTTTTAGTGCATTTTCTCTGTCATCGGCAACTAATTTAACCTTTATGAGGTGTTTCATCATTTTGTAAAGTCAGGATAATTGTGTGTACTTCTTAGTGATAGGGAAAGGATTAAGTTAGGTACTGCATGTAAAGGCAAACAGCACATGACATAGTTGACTCATTAAACTTTAGTTCTTTCTTTCTCTTCCAAGTAACAAGATTCAGTTAAACACAAATTTATTAAGTGCTATCTATAAGCAAAATTTCTTTCATGGAAATTGTCTGAACACAATGCTCAAGAGTTGAGAATCATCCAAACTCTTTCTTTTAGCTTTTGTTTTCTTGTCTAAAAGGGGATCATAATGCATACCTGATGAGTTTATAGTAAATTAAAAGACATTTTTATGAAACATATAGCATCAGTGCCCATCCATAGTAAATGCTGAAAAAATTGTAGTTTTCTTTTTATGCCTTCTAAAGTGCTTAAAACTCACTAAAGTTACATGATAAAAACATTCTTAGGAAGTGCCGGCTGGAAATTTATCATTTCCCCAAACATGTGTTCGGCACAGGAATTGTGAATCCATCTTTGCACATAGGGATTATTTTTGTTTAGTTTCACAGAACTTTTCCTACTAAAATATCTAATGTCATAAGATGCATTTAAGCTAAGTACAATTTTTGACAAACACATTTTCTTAAATAATTCACCAACCTGTCCTCTTCTTGTTCCAAACAGGCAATAGTGGTGTTTTAGGCAAATAATCATTTCAAACTGAATTGCATCCATTTTGTAAGTCTTCTGGGTAAGATACTTTTTTTGTCTTACCTTTGTCTGCAGACATTTGGTCACATTTATTCTTAGAAACATTACCCACTAAAAAAATATTGCCCTCAATGTTATCATAGTGTCAAAACTTAGCTGATTGCTTCATGGTTTTGGCAATTCACAGTTATTGCTGGACTTAAAAAGTTTACATTGATAATGGCATGGAAACAAGGCTTTGCATTCTTTTGGGAAGGATAGTCAGGGGCTGTGACTGTCAGACATTCACCATTCATATTTCTGTTCAGAAGTGATTAAACCATCGCCACATACATTGAGCACACACAAGGGAAACATATTATGTGATCAAGAATTTAATTCGTAACAGTGCACTAAAAAAGAAAGAGAGTAAAAAAAGAAAATAGTATTTAGCCTCCACCCTCCACCATGGGCTGGTTTTCTTACTGTCTAAATCAGCTTGGAGCATACTCCTGCTATACCAAGGTACAATTAATAAATTTATCCATTCACTCAAAAATAGTTATACAGCAACTGTTATGTTTCTTATTCCCTTCTGGGTATAAGAATATTCCTCTCATCCATTTCTATTTAACAAATATTTTTTGAGTTCTTGTTATATAGCAGATGGGGTTTGGACCACTGGGTAGAGAGAAAAGATGTAATTCAGTCTTTAGCGTCAAGGAAACTAGAGTTTGGTGGGGAGAGAGACAGATAAACACACAATGACATTTCATAAACGTTTGGTAGAGGTGAGGCCAACATGCCAGGACACTAGTGAAATATACAAGAGAAATATTAGAATCATGACAGAGACATGATGAGGGCAGAATACAGCATCTACAGTCTTCTTAAGGATGTTGTTGAGTGCTTACTATGATTCAGGCATTGCTTAAACTTTATGTGTATTAACTTAGTCCCCACAATAACAGTATGAGGTAACTACTATGGTTCATCCCATACCTAAATGCATAACCTAAATCTCAGAATCAAAGCCAGGAAGACAGTGAAATGTGGAGTTAGAGAGGTAAACTGAAGGAGATCAAGGAAGCTGCATTTTTTTTCTCTGAAAGCAAAAGGGGGTCATGCTAATATATGAGGACAATATTGACATTTGCATTTTAGAAAAAATTACCCAAGTCATATTGTAGGAAGAATGTATTGGAGAGTTTGTAAGCTTGGAAGTAGAAGGACCAGATAGGTGTGTTTGCCATTTTTTAAATATTAGCAAATATTTGGAGAGTAAATACAACCTTCTGAGCCCTTTGCATATATTAACTCATTCAGTTCTGATAACAGCTCTTTAAGCATGTGCCCTTATTAGCTTTATTTGACAGATAAGGAGACTAAGCATAGAGAGGTAAATAATTTCTAAATATCACACTGCTAGCAAACGAGCAAGCTGAGATTTGAACCCAGAGTCTGATTCTCGAGCCTGTATGTTATCTAATATACTATGATGGGGAGGGAAGAGAAAGAGTTGATAGTGGTTTTCATCCGATTCTCAAAAGGATCCCCTAGGAGAAAAATAATGAAGTCAGATTCAAAGGGGGAAAATGGAAAGACAGATGGAGGGGAAATTTGTGAAAAAAGAGAATCAGAATCAACAAGAAATAAAGACCTATTAGAAATAGAGTCAAATATAACTTTTAATTTTCTACTTTGAGTAACTGATGGGATGTTGATGACATTCCTTAAAATCAGCAACGTGTAAAGAGAAACAGGTATAAGGGGGAAACATAATGAGTTTAGTTTGGGGCATATTGACTGAGGTGACTATGGGAAATTAGAATCTGGAAATCAGAGAAATAGGAATATGGAATTCAAGAGTGAAATCTGGATGACTGCATAGACTGCTGTGTCCTCACAACGTAGTAAGTCCGTGCAGCAAATGAAATCATTAGAAGTGCATATAAAGCAATGACTCAACCATTTGGGGGGTTGTAGATCCACTCGAGAATCTCATGAAAAGTAGCCTACCATTCCTTCTCGCTTAGTGCAAACACTCAGGCACAAGCTTATGTGTAATTTCAGAGAATTTACATGGTAAGATTATGAACCCAGTTTAAAATCATAAGAATGTAAAATCAAAGAGAGAAAATTGAGAGTTCTGTAAGGGATGGCCAAAAAGAGACCAAAAAGAAAACAGAACTAGGGAGGAAAAAAACAGTAGTGAACAGTGTTATGGCAGAGAGACAAGACTGCTATGAAATGTCTTGTCTTGATGGCAAATAAGCAGAAAGGCCAAAAAAAAAAAAAAAAAATGGCAGACTGAGATGTGAACTTAAACTGAGATGTGGAATGTGGCTTCCTATAGGGAGAGTTTGGTTGCATGTATGGCTCAATTGCATGGGCAAGAGCCTGGGATGCTTGGGTGTCTGACTCTTGACCTGGGCTAAGGTCATGATTTCATGGTTTGTGAGTTCAAGCCCCACATTGGGTTCTGCACTGTGCTTAGCATTCTCTCTCTCTCCTCACCTTCCCCTCTCTCTCCCTTTTCCTCCCCCTCTCTCTCTTTCTCTCTCTCAAAATAAATAAATACACTTTAAAAAATAAATTAACATGAGCAAGAAGAAGTGAAAGCAAAAAAATATTATCTGCCCACACCCAGCAGACTGGCCCGTGAAAGGACAGGGAGCAGTGTGTGTTGGGATGTACACAGGACAGAGAGGAGTAAAAGAAACTTAAATACCGAGAGACGTGCGCATGCTTGTTTAGTTAGGTCCCTAATATGAAGCGCAAATTTCAAATTATAAGGAGCTTCTCATGCAGCTCATTAAAATAAAAAATAAAAATATAAAAAAACTTCTTTCACATCATGTGAAGACATAATGATGGATACTATAAATTTTTAAGTGATCTAAATTATTTTGTTTAAAATATCTTTCCCAGAGGCTGATTGCCGTGGTATGGAACTTCTGATCATTATTTTCAGTCCTCTGGCCTTCTGAAAAGGGGAAATGAGGCATTTATTTCTTTCCCAGTGCTGAGAAGACATTTGGTTCTGTTCTCAGAACAGAATAATTCTACCATCTGAAAGGAATTTACCTCCCGTGTAGTGTCTATTGAGTTTGTGAAGTAAATCATTCAGTCAAGGGATGAGATAGTTTGAACTCCTGCAAGTCCCTTGAGTTAAGAATGATTCTAAAAACATCACAAGCAATGGGAGGAAATTAAAACTTTTTGAATGTCACTTATATAAACATTGATAAAAATAGAATATATCATTTTCATTGACTGAGTAAAATATTTGGGTTTTCGTTGACTACTTGTAATGCACAATTTAACATTAGGTAGAAAGAGAAAGAAAAATACAGGAAGTCATCTGCTGAACACCACAGTGAGCACTTGTTCCCATTTAATGAGGGAAATGCTTTATCTTGACAGAAAATTATATGTCAAACATTTACAATTTCCTTAAAATGAACCACACTTTCTAGCACTTCCTTTCATAAAACCCAATGGCTTTAAGGGGAAAGTGACTGTTTATTTTTGGAAATGGTATATTTCTCCTTTTTGATGGAGCATGTTATCTGCCTTTTGAAAAGTTGTAATTTCTGTGGAAAAAAATTGCGTGAATAGCAGATAGTGAAACTCATGATAGCAAAATAAAAAATAGTACAGCCTTTGACCTCTCCCATGAATCATTTCAAAACCACATCTTTTGGGGGAGACTTGAAATTTTGTGGTTAATTCTCTTTTGGAATTAGAGTTTCAGCTTCAGAAACTGAACTATCACACACACACACACACACACACACACACACACGCACACGCACAAAAGTGTTGCCTTGATGTTCCAACATTTCGACTTGAGTAAACTCCATTTCTTCTTCTATTCTGCTTTCATGATCTGATTGATTAAAGCAAAGAAGCAGAAAATATTTTTTTAAGTTTGTTTATTTTGAGAGAGAGAGAGAGAGAGAGAGAGAGCGAGCACATGCACATGATCAGGAGAGGGTCAGAGAGAGAGAATCCCAAGCAGGCTCTGCACTGTCAGTGCAGAGCCCAATGTGGGGTTCAAACTCACAACCAGGAGATCATGACCTGAGCTGAAATCAAAAGTCAGATGCTCAACTGTCTGAGCAACCCAGATGCCTCAAAGCACAAAATATTTTTAATAGAATTCCAACTAAGTCATTTCCTGGACTCATCCACACTCAAGTTGAACTGAACAAGTATTTCCTGAGTCTAGGGATGTAATAGAGCAGTGGTTACTTATAGATAAGCTATGGTACTTAACGCTGAGTCCAAATGATACCTATAATTACCTGGAGAGAGAGAAAAAATTTTTATTAACATAATTTAGTATGTATGCATCACATCAACCATACAGTGAAACCCTCATGAAATGTCTTCAGCTTTAAGAAGGGAGAAAGATGAAATAAAACCTGAAAAATACAACAACTATACAGTTAAGCTTAAATACATATAAACAAAATAATATTGATTTTTAGCATTTAAAGAACCTTTAAAACTATTGATAAAAAACATTTTTAGTTTCCTATTGGAGCTTGTCATTTATTTTCAACTAAAGAATATCAACATCATAATTAAATACACTGGAATCTCATCTTACTACTGGCTTGGATGTTCACATTCTGAGTGGGACCATCTCCTATAAGGAATCACATTAATATGTGACCTACTAGGAGCCATGTATCTTTTTAATGAATTTATGATAAAGTTAAATAATTAAATTAAATACCAATTAAGCCAAACCTCTTTATTTATTTATTTATTTAGAGAGAGAGAGAGAAAGAAAAAAAATATGAGTGGGGGAGGGGCAAAGAGTGGGGGAGAGAGAGAATCCCAAGCAGGATCCTCGCTATCAGTGCAGATCTCAACATGGGGCTTGATCTCATGACCCTGAGATCATGACCTGAGCCAAAATCAAGAGTTGGACGCTTAACCAACTGAGCCACCCAGGTGCCCCAAGCCAAACCTCTTTTAATATGTGTGTTTTTTGTGTCTTTGCATATACTCATAATTATTTTAAGTTGTGAACATTCTGTTTTCATAGCAAGCATGAGTTCCTTTAGAGTAGTGAATTTGAACTTTGGGTTTAATTTTAAGTGGAGATTTGGTTCTAAAGGAAGTTTGTCCCATTGTTGTGGCCTCATATACACACTTACAAATGCACAAGTAAACTGAATCCCAACCATAATTAATCCTCCAGCTCATCTCCCTAGAGTTAGGTTACCTTAGACTGAGATGGTTACCTAACCAGTGTCTTGGATCCGCTGTGACATATGACATTTAGAGGGCAAGGCATGGTGGTCTAGAAGGAATAGGAATCAGGGCATCTGAGTTCTAGCCCCAGCTCTGCTGCCAGGTTGCTTCATATAAAAGTACCACACACCTTAGTGTTTGATGGCCTAGACAAATCCACACATTTTATGACTCATATCAATCATTCCGTTTCTTCTCTTGGTTTTGTATCACATCTGATGACTAGGGAAATCCCAACTTCAGAATACAAACTTAGCATGGCAATCAAGTATTATTTTTCAAGTATATTTTACCGTAAGAGTAAGAATCGAAGTGACATACCTCTGGTGACAGTCAGTCTTTATTTATTTAAAACTTGAAGTGTTTTGGTGTTGTGTTGTGGGGTTTTTTTGTGTGTCAGTTTTCAAAAGCATCTGGCAACTGCTTTCCATTTTACAGCATTGCCCAAGGACTTTCAGTCCGTTTTTAATGACTTTTGCTGAAATTACTTATTTGTCTACTTAAAACAAAACACAAAAGATGCCCTTTAAGCTTTCCCACATGCATGAGAAATCTTTTGTTCAAAACCGATATATTCCAGTCAGGCCAAAAACATTACATGGGAAATTAACACACATGAAACACCTGACATATTTTTGTTAATGGAATGACCTTCTGAACAAATGGCAAGGGTCATGTAGCACTTATAACTGCCCATCAGGGTGCCCAAAAGGATAACACAGAAATAATTTTTGTGAAAAATGAGTATTGCTTGTTTAAACAAAGGTTGTGTGTAAATCCATTTTCAATTTTCTATTCTTTTTTTTCCCCATTCTTTGCTATGTTAAGGGTAATATGCATTAAATATACATTCATGTATATATATATATATATATATATATATATATATATACACACACACACACGTGTATGTATGTGTATATATATACATATGTATATGCATTAAATATACATTCATATATATATATATATATATATATATATATATATATATATATATGAGTCATTTCACATTAGAAGAGCATTGGAAATTTTTAAATACACTAATCAAACTAGAGTACAAATATGTAGAATTAGCTTGATGCTTCATTATTCTACACTAAAAAAAATACCATAAAATTAGCAATCTACCTATGGCATAAGGTGGTTTGCATGTCCACATAGATTTAACAGTTTATGCACTTTATGCATACACCTCAATATTATTAAAAATGTACATGCCTATAATTATACGTATGGGTAATATATTCTCCAGATAATTAAAATGTACCTCATTAAGTAGTAAAATGTTAAGAAAATTTAAAAATATTGTGATAGTAAATTTTCTGCATTGTTTTCATCTTCTCCTTTTTCATAAAAAATTGAATAAAACCAAAGCTTTTAATAATTCATTATATTCAGCATGACTTAATTTGCATCATAATACAATGCCATTGAAAAAGTATAGAATTTGTCCCTCGTACACTGCCCAAACTCTTCTCATTTCTTATTTTTGCCTACTTTTAAGATTACTGTCTCTTCCTCCTACACAAAAAAACCCTTTTGATTATCATTTTTGTTGTTGTTGTCTTCATGCCTTATTCTAGAAGATGAACACAAACACACTCCCACACAAATACCCACACATATGCTTACTCTCCCTTTCCCCACTAGCACGTCCTTTATACTTGTCACTTCAGCAAATAGTTCAGAGGCTAGAAGATCAAGTAATTAGGCTTGTGAGAATAGTGTCTAAGACTAATGGAGGTAGACTTTGGTCAGCACAATTTTTAGGATATAGATATTATGAAATCCAATGTAACTGCTCAGGCAACTCTTATTTCCTAATTCTCTGTTAGCTTCTGAATTTGTGGGCCACCAGTGCTCCACATTTCTGCTGAGAATTCCCATCTCACAGATAATTCTGCTACCTGTTCCTTTCTTCTCTTCTCAACAGTTTTTCTTCTTTCTTGTCTTTTCTGCCCCCTGTCACTCTTCCAGTACTTCTTGCTTCCATGAGAAGAGTCTGTAGCCATCCAGAATTAAGGCCTGTCCTGATTTACCCAACACCCTGGATATGACTTTGTCAGCTGAGATAGGTATTGCTGGGGACTCTGTGACAGATGAGTCACTGGAGTCCTATTTGAGTTTGACTTCACTCCAGGGGCCAGTAAGAAGTAGTTAAGATTCTTAGCTTTATAGTTAAAGAATCTCACTACTTAGAAGTTTTGGTGAAGTTAGAAAGCATCTCTGAGCCTCAGTTTCCTCATATATACAACATATTGATAAATATACCACATTAGGTATTTATGAGGACTAATGAAACAAAGCATATAAAACATACTTGGCTCACAAAATTCAGAGTTGAACACATAGTAAGTGTGCTAGTTACTAATACTAGTATGCCAATTGATTTTATTACGATCATGATTATTATATTTCCACCAAGAAGATGATGGCTAGTTATCTACAAAATATACACATACACAGAATAGGGTTGTTTTTTTTTTTTTAGAAAAAAAAATTTTAACAAAAATTTTAGTTAAAATTATAATGTAGCAAGTGAATGATGTTCAAGTGTTCTCTTATACCAGGATTAGAGGGACTGTGGGGAAAAGAATAGTAGATTTTTTTAAAAAGAAGCTTTTAGCTACTTACCCAAAGACTTCAGGTGTACTCTATATAGTACATATATACACATAAATACATATAATATAAATATGCTACATTAAACTGTATGTAATTGCCATTTTTGTAGGTTAAACCAATCATGCTGAGATGTCAACCCCCAGATATTTAGGTTCATATGCGTATCTTTTATATAAAATAAAGTGCCAACTTGGAAATTTTCAGTTCAGAAGCCTCAAGCTTTTATGTATTTAAGTAGCTATACACATGTGATATGTATTTATAGAGTCACTGGTAAGTTTTGCTCACCTTCATACCCACCCACACAATATTGAAATGTTGAATATTGCCTGTAAACCTTTTAATTTTCCACACCCTAGAAATGTAAGGTATTATCTTCTCCTATTTCTAAAAGTCCTTTCAAATAAATTAGGAACCTAGAGAGCATCTTCAAATGGCTTTTCCATGAGATGCCCACACACCTGGCTGAAAAGAACAGAATCTAATCAATCAGTTGTTTGCTTGTTTGCACCTTATCAGATATGGTGATTTACTTATCCATATGCTCAGTTAACTTCACTAACCTGTCACATTGAAAAATTATGGATTTAGGGTCAGTTCCTGTACTGTGCTCTCTGTAGTGATGATGGTCTAATAAGTAACATAAGGATTATCCTTAAACCAATAACTTGATCCACATATATTCTGATGTTTGCTAAATACTAGAGGTAGGAGTCATTAACCACATCTAAGATTTTAAAGGAATAAAGAATTTATCCCTTTAAAGCAACTTATTAGGAAATTAGTAGAATCAAGGCCTTCAGCTTTTTACATTGTTTTTGGTAGCAAAGGCTAATTGCCTTCTGTGTTCTGTACTAGGTTTCCTGTGACTCAGAATTACCAATTCCACATTCCAGGAAGTTTATTCTTGAGGGTTCATCTGAATTGAAGTGACCCTCCTCCTAAGCTTTATGGTTCTTCCCTCCAGTCAGCCCAGTGGCAGACATGCCATCTGGATTGAAATTCATTGGGCAAATAAAAGGCAGAGCCAGATAAAGTCAACAGTTGCTACAATCAGGGTCTCAGGTGTCTTATTGACTGAATGTTGGCTGGTGAAAGACATACATGCACCTGCTTGTGTTCCTATTCTTTCCCTTTAGATCATGGAGATTAGCCTATAGAGATAAGGCTAAATGAAAAGAATGAATAATGATTCTTTCCTGAGACTTTCTAGATTTATTTGCTGATATTGGTGTGCATAAAGTCTTTAAATTGCCATACCAGGCTTTTAAAATTAAGTTCAGATAAATGTTTTACACGTTTTATTCACTCAACTGTTCTCTCTTCTGGACAGCCTTTCCCAAGTTTACCTGACAGATAGAATATATTCTCCCTAAATATTCCCAATGAATTTGACACATATATCCAAAATAAAAATTGTGCATTATCTCTCTTTGGTGCTGTAGTTAAGCTGCTAACATCATAGCTCTAGAAGCTGTTGCTAGTCATCTTGTGACCAGGTAGAGAGTCATCAGCTGAGTCAAAAAGAAAAAAAAAAGGCACGAAACCAGTTCCTGTTCACATTCTTTGAAACCTGGTTATGCTTTACCTAAAACTCGGTTCTAGATTGTTTATGATTGAATAAATTAACTTTTTGCTTAAGGTAGCTTGAATTGAGTTCTCCTCTACATGGAAGGTACTAATCATGGATACAGCTATCATGAGTTATCATGGAAGACCTACTAATGAAAGACCTACTATGTATAGTAGGTCTTGTAGGTCTTTCTCCCATCACACTGTGATTGCGTTAAGAGAAGATTGTGGTTTTCTTATGTTTGTATCTTTACTGTCTAGGAAAAGTCATGCACGTAGAAGATGTTCAATCAATATTTGTTGAGTAAATTAATATAGCATAGATTAAACTAAGAGGGGACAGGAGGCAAGCTTTTAAATTGAAAAACCAATTAAAAAGCCACAGTCTATTTGTTTTATATTTAGGCTTTCATTATTTTTTAACTGATGGCAGCTGAGGGAGAGTAGTGGGACTAGTTAGGAAAAGAGAGAACACAGAATTTGGAAGGAAATATTAAGCAACATTAAGCAAATGAAAGTTGAGGTAGCAGTAGGAGCTGCCCAATAGACAAACAGAAATATGGATCTGGAGGTCAAGAGAGATGCAAACATACAATGTCAAAATGCTTATATCTTAGAAAGCTTTTATGTAGGAGTTTGAAGCCATGACAGATAGCTTGCAAAAAGAGCAAATGTATAAGAAATAGAGATCTGAGAGTAGAATCTAGTCAATATGTATATGGTAGGTGAAGAGAGGAAGGGAACTCAATGAAGATGAAAGGGAAAGGACAATTAGAGAATAGTAAAGGGACCAAGAGACATCAACACAAAAGGCAAGGGAAAAGATAGGCAAAGCCGGCTTCTGTAGTATGGGTGAATAAGGTGGAGGAAATATCAAATGACTTTGGTCTTCTTAGTAAACCATAAAACAAGGTCATGTATAAAGAATGAGAGATGATAGAAGTAAGATTTAGCCTTGGAAAAGTGGAAAGGTCTGAAGTACACTTTTCAGGAAGTATAATAGAAAATCTATTAGAAAGGACCAAGGGTTTGACCGAGCAGCATGGAGAACATAGCTGCATTTAGAAAACACGCATTTGGATGTCATTAAATAGCCTCATTTTAGTGTTTGCCATCTGGAAGCAGGGGTGAGAGAATGAAAAAATGTCCTTCCTTGAGTTGGAATTTATCCATGCAAGGGATTAGTAGAGGAAAGGACAGTGGGTGGAGAGCACCAGAATTCCACCTGAACTGTTTTTAATGCCTGACTCTGTGATAGAAGTTAGGAAGAAAGGAAAGCAAGGAAGTCTTAGTAAGGGACTGATAGTAATGGTGGGCATCCAGACTCAATTAGTGGAAAGACAGACTAATTAAGAATTAAGGAATGGAAGAGGAAAAGAAAACAGTGTGTGATCAAAGAGGGAACTTTTAGATATAAAGATTAATTTTTTAATTCATGCTTTTAAACCAGTCTGTTATTATAAAAAATTTAAACTACCCTGACAGATAGATTAACACCTCAATAAGGTTTCCAGTTCACTCCCCCTGGCTCTGTCCAGTTGATGCTTGTTATATCCTCCGCCACCATGTTTTCCATATCCATCTCTTGTCACTTACCATGAATTCCTCCAGATATCATCTTCTATTTTTATTAATTTTATTATTAATTTATTTTTTATTAATTTTATTAATTTATTAATTTTTTGAAACTCAAGATCTCCTATAAAAATGTATCCTTAGTTCTGACACTTGTAATGTTCATTGAATTCATCTTTTTATTGTTTTCCTATGTTTTAAAATGTTTACTATGTGCCCAGTTTTATAATATGTAGCTGTACATCTCTAGTAATTAACAAAGAAAATAATTAGTCATGCAAATTAAAGTTATGGAATTAAAACCTTTATTAACAATGGGTTATTAAATACATTTCATCTGAAATAATCTTTAAATTTTAACTGTTCAGAGGAAGTTTATATATGCAGCAAGATTAGATTACCTGGTTTTTTTTTTAAGACTTTAACAATAGTATGATGTGATGCAGTCGATGAATAAAATAAACAAGTTAGCCAACTCTGACAAGGAGAGGCCAGTTCAATATAATCCTAATGTAACCAATCAATTGTAACTCCCTAATATTTGGGCAGCTATAATGTTGGATTTGAGGGTGGAAGATCACCACTCCATTGGCTAGACTTGGTGGCCTTTCCCAGCCTGCTAGTGTCCCTTCTATAAGAGAGAATAATAATATAGTGTTGCCATTAATCATATTATTATTATTACTGTAACATTAATAATAACTACCACTTCTTCAGTTCTTAATATAATTCAGTCACTCTGTTCTGAGTAACATAATTCATACACTTGCCTCGGAGACATGTATAACTGCTCCACTTTGTAGTTTATAGAAGGGACCTTTTCCAAACAATAGTATATAGTACAAATGTCAAAGGAGAGCTGTGTACAGAGCTCTTAAACTGATTTTAAATCCTTCAATACTCTAAACTATGGCCTGGATCAAGCTTTCAAGCATAATATTTACTAATTAATAAGTAATCAAATATAAGAAGTCCAATTTTTCTGGAAAGAATGACTATTTCTTCTGCAAAGAGTGTGTTTCTATTTTTCAAATAGAACTTCATATTTCAAGAAAATGAAATATCTTCATAAGGTTATGTTGCCATTGCAACAACAAGAACTCCACAGTATAACCATAGTACTATCTGTACATTTTATGGTGGAATACTCAAAGCATTTTTCCAGTTATAAGACTTATATTCACGGTTTGGACATCACTTTTATACGATTAGTTTCCGGAAAAATAAAGTAATACTCAACGTTTTTCTTTTTTCTCTGTTATTGAAAATGTGTGTGGGTTTCCCTTTTCCCACACAAGGGCCTCTTCACCCACATCTTCCTGAAATGGAAAAGAAAAGAGGAGTGGGTGACAGAGAAGTGGGAAGGGTGCATATTCTCACTGCATAACTAAAGGGAGAGCAGGAAGTGGTCTATTCAGTAAGAGAAGCATTTTCTCCTTAGATAAGTGACTTTCTCCATTTCTTACCCAAAAAAGAAAACTGGGTTTACCGTTGAATTCCTCTTGACCACATCTTCCTGTGTTCATCTTCACAAAGGAGCTTAAATTTTTTTGGCATTTCTTTACATCCCCCCCCTTTTTTTTGCATCTAATTTAGTTATTTTCAACTTTTTTCAACAGATTAAACATTTGGAATTTAGGGAGGTTTTGTTTAGTAGTCCATTAACTTAAAATAAGCAAGCACAAATGAACTGTGTTGATGTTTTTCAGAATATTACCTTTACATAACCCATCAACACACCCATTACAATTAAAGAGGGCTTTTGAACAAGCATTTATATATTCATTTTAAATTGCTATTTGCATACATTCTGTGCAGTGCTTCTTCACTGTCATATGAATGTGTAGTCTTCTGATTACTTATTCTGTGTTGATATTGCAGCTGTAATTATTTATTAAGTAGGCAAAACCATTAGCACAGATATGAGCTATACAGAAAACCATGACACTATTAAAAGTTATAATTCTGTATTTTTGTTATGGTAGTGTATCTGAGTGGATGTTTTATTTCCTTTAAATATAATTATTTTTGAAAGTTTGAAGTATTTATACTGAGATAGTCATTCTTTGCACCAATTTAGACTTCCTAATTAATCACCTATAATTACCTATAAATTAGTACATTACCTATAAATTACCTATCAGTTAATAACCTCATGCATCTTACATTTAAATCAGGCTAGTGTTTTAGATTGTTAGAGCATGTAAAATCAATTTTAAAACATTTTTAAATAATATACCTTTGATATTCTCAGTATAAAAGGCCATCGTGACTCAAAGTGATTGAAAGCAGGTATTTATTAAATAACATGAGACTTTAAGGTCAAGATGATAAGATAATCCTAAAAAAAACTTCTTGAAGGGGTTAATGCAACAAATTACTAACATATATATTTATTAGAAAATACTAATTATAAATATTTTATACATATGCCATGTGTATCTTTAGCAAAGGACTACTAAATATGAGTCATTTTTGTATTTTTATTTCACTAATGAGAACTTCATAATGGATGAAGTTCAATGAATAAACTTAAGTTCTCAGGAGAGCCTCTCTAATTAAATTTCCTTTTCCATTTGACTTCCACCCTTCACTGAACTCTTCCCTTATATAAGTTCATTTCAAACCTTACTCATTTGTGTTCTTTTATATGTGTTTTATTGGCCTGATAGTTTAACTTCAGGCATTATATAAAAACCAAAGTTCAGTTCCCTTTTGTTTCTAGGTAAATTAGGTTAGAGGCTCTTTTCTACTTTCTAAATCTAATTATTTAAAAAAAATTTTCAAATAAAAATTTCTAGGAGCTTATCAGTCTAAAGCCACAGAAAAACAATACTACCTACTTTAGCATTTTAAACCTCCATACTGTATTTTTATGTTTGAATTTGTGATCTTTATCTCTTCCTCCTCCAAAAATGCTCTAGCATTTTTTAAAAGTTTCCTATGAAATGTAGGTGAGAACATTTTAGAAATTTTGCAAGAAAATTGACATAATTATTGCCAGTTAGAGGTGTTACACCATTACGTCATTTGTCCCTTGAATTGATATTCTAGAAGTTATAGAGAAAAACAGGATTTAAGTAATTAAGCAAAATATAAAAAAGTGTTCAGTTAGAAATGGCTCTACAGATTTTTCCATTACTTTTGTAATTTTGTGAGTCAGGTCAGATATATTATTGTCTTCATGATTTATTTGTCGGTAAATGCAATATTGACATTTGTTTGGAGGAAATAAAGGCTTGCTTAGTTATAGTTGGAGTCCATTTGGGTACTAATGGTACTGATATTCTTGTTCACATATTGCAATTTTTTTTTTTGCAGTTTTACTAAAGGGAGGAAAAAAAGAGGAAGAGAAACCATTTAGAGACTGTGCAGATGTATATCAAGCTGGTTTTAATAAAAGTGGAATCTACACTATTTATATTAATAATATGCCAGAACCCAAAAAGGTAAAACCAGAAGTGTTTGTTTACGAGATGTAAAGCAGATCCTAGTTGAATTGCTGAATAATCAGATTGATTTGTGGGCTTGTTAAACTGAAAATATATATGCCTGAGCTCTTTTCTCCCAAAGATACTGTTTGCCAGGTCCATAAAAGATGAAAACCCTATTGTACAGACCTCCCCCAACCCCACACCTCCTGTCCCTCTTTCACAAAGTTTTCTATTTATCCTCTGTTCATTTCTGGGATGTCCCATTGCTCATAAATGCTTGCCTTGCATAGATTACATGTTGAAGTAGTATGCACTTCAAGTACATGGAGAAGAGTTAGGAGCAATCTTCAAAGCCCCAAGGACCCAGATGGCACATATCATGTACAGTCCAGATGCTTGTAGAGGGGGAGCCAGGGTCATATAACTGTTTGCAGAATCATTGCTCCTATTAGGGTGGGAGAAACGTATTCTATCTTAACTCACAATCTTGATAGGATTTGCTTTTCATGTTTACCTAAAAGAGTAGGTTGGATGATAGGATTCATCAGTATGTTGAATAAGATCCAAAGTAAACTTTGAAGCAAACACTATGTTCCTGCTGTCATATCTCCTTTATATATGCTTTTCCCCTATTTATTCATTAAATCATCCATCCATTCCTTCACTCAATACATATTCAGTGAGTGTCATTCATCAGTCCCTGCCTAGGGACACAATATAGAACAAACAGATCCCACTGTAGTGGTGAAGACAGACAGTTACACAGATAATTACAACATACTGTGGAGATGTAGGGATTGAGACAGTCTGTTTGAAGCAGAATATATGGAGAGCCTTGAGGAGAGCCATGCTCTTTGACATGTAAAAGCTTTATGTAGCCCAAGGTGCCAAGAGGGACCCAAAGCTCCAGGAAGACCACCTGCCTTTGTAATGTTCCATGCTCAAAAGATGAAACAACTTTCCTCTTCTCTTTGCCCCACCTAAATTACCAGTCCCATGTCCTCATTTCCTGTGGATACTGAGCAAGTGTTCTTAGAAGGCCTTTCCTAATTCCCTCAAGCAGCTTTGAATGACTTTCTCACCAGCAGGGTTCTACAAGGCAAGGACTGTGCCTTTTTTGTCTTTGATTTTCTGGGACCCAGCACATTGTCTGGCACATAGCAAGTCTTCAGTAAATATGTGTTTGAATGAATGAATAAATGACCTTCTGATGATAATACCAACACTTCCATGTAGTATACAGTAAGTCAGTCTAATTTAGTCTTCTTGATTATTAGTCTCTTTCGATGGGTGAAAGAAATGCATCTTAGAGACCAGTGTGCCAGATGTTACATCATTGTCAAGAGCAGAGTCTGGACTCTCCCAACATCCTGTCTCTCCTCATTTCAGTAAGGATTAGTGGTTGAAGTTAGCTCAGTGTTTTTTGTTTTTTTTTCCATTTCCTCGGACAAAAATTTCTTCTAAAAGAGTCCTTTC
Source organism: Panthera leo (assembly GCF_018350215.1). Lineage (NCBI taxonomy): Eukaryota > Metazoa > Chordata > Mammalia > Carnivora > Felidae > Panthera > Panthera leo. The sequence continues at coordinate 52,346,904 of NC_056695.1, read as the reverse complement.
ATGCTGTTCTATAATGAGGAAGTTGGGGGGGGGAGTTCCATACATTGCTACCTGGGCCACCCACCAAAGAAGTTTAGTTTCACCTGTTTTTCATTTGGGGCTTCTGTGCAAAACCTCACTTAAATTAAGTGCTCCATGGATTAAAAGGGGGAAAAAAACTGTGAGGTACAATGGTGACTCTGGTAGTAAAGAGAAGAGGGTAACTTATTGTAAAGGGAAACATTTTGAATCCTTTGGATCTTATGATAATGAAGCCTTCTTACTATACTTGCTGATATCTTAAAAGAATACTTAAGCGTAAATTCAATTGGTATTGAATTTACACATGTATACACATCCACATACTCACACACCATCCATAGTAGTGTTTAAGTGTATCAGAAACTGTCCTGGGAGAGAGGAGTGGAGCTAACAGAAATACTCTATAATTTACCTACAGTATTCCCCAAGACCTGAAAGAATCCCCAAATTATTGTCAGTTCCACTAAAATAGAATTTGACTATAACAATAAAGTTATCTAAAAATATTAAGTGACCTTCCTTTAGACATCTAATGATTCTATGACATATATGAATATAAAAATAAAACAAGTTTTAAGGTTTTTAGATTAACATTCACACTTTCAGAATCCTTTTCACTCTATCACCCAGTACTGTCACATGGCCCCAGGTTTTGGCAGAGAGGACATTACAAATAAAGTTTTGATCATTTCATGTATTTTAATTCATGTATAACTACCAGCAGTTTGAGATACAAATGATGCACAGGCTATTTCAGAATCACTGCTCCTGTTAGGGTGGAAGAAAAATATACTATCTTAACTCATAATCTTGAACAAATTTGCTTTTAATATTTACATAAAAGAGTGGGTTGGAGAATTCAGTTCACTAGTTCACTGGCTGACTTCTGTGTTGGTTTCATCAGGATAGCATGATTTCAACCTACACCTCTGCAAAATGGTGGATTTTGCATGTGATGGAGCTTCAGGGTTGTTCCTGAATAAATTACATCTAAAATATTAAATTCACAAGTGCCAAATATCTGCTTAGTCAAGCTTTAAGGTTTGGGCCTAAGAAAAAATAATAGCCTGAGCAAGTTAGCAATAATATCAGTATAAACGTATAAGAGGCAAATTTTTATCACTGTGGAGACAGCCCCAGAGGAGGGAAGTTCACATGTTGTCTGGTCAGGACTATCATGAGATTTTAGTTTTATTGGAAATATCAGAGCATAGTGAGAGAAAACGATCACTGAACAGAAAGGAGAAAGACTTGGGCTTTCTTCTTGACTTGGGTGTTCCTTCCTTTGTTTTATTTTTTCCCCTTTATGATCACAGGTCCTCTCACAAGTACTAATGCAGTTCTATTATGGAAACTTTAGATTGATAAACCTGTGCTTTTTCATACATAGCAATTTTTTAAAATCTCATTTAGCATGGCATTAGTAAGAAAAATTATTGTATGACATTTCCCTAGTATAATTTAGAAGCTGGTCAATACAGGAATTCAAATGCATTCACAGTTTGCCAGGTCTATTCTAAACACTTTAGATGTAAAAACTCATTTGTTGACTCTTTTCAATAACTCTATGGGATAGGTGCTCCCATTGTCCCAATTTTAGAAAAATAACTTGCCCAAATCACATAGTAAGTATCGAACACAGGCTTTGTAATAAAGGCATCAACTCCAGACAGTATCTCTTGGGGGCAGTGGTGGGGGGGGGGGGGGCGGAGGGGAGTACAGCGGAGAGGGAGCTAAGTAAGATAATTGTGTTTGTTTTCTTGGTGACTAAAGTTGCACCATTTATATTTTTTTAATATGAACCTATGTGAGTGACACCTGAGAGGGTTTATTATCATAAAATTGATTCATGTTCTGATTATAAGCCACCCTGCTCCTTTCTACCTTATAATCTCACTTTGTTCTCCTATGTTGATATAAATCACTGGAATTCTCTTATAAAAATGCTTGGAAAATGCATCAGATGTTCACTCTTCTGAGTAGATTGTGCTTTGTAGATCTAAAATTCGGTGCTACCTTTGGATATGCTTGGCACAATCTTTGCTTATTGTAATGCTTGCAGAAACTCTAGCTCTAGCAAGGGTAAGAAACTTAAGGCCAGCCTATAAAAATAAAACAAAAAGTTCATATATGTAAGATACGGGATATGGACCAATCAACAAAATTGAGCTATTAGGCAGTTGACACAAACTATTACAAAGTGTTCATCTCTTAGGCAGAGTAAGAGTTGCAAGCATACAGAATTGTTTTATAGTTATTTTTCGGACATCACTCCCTTCCAAGAAATAATGTCTGCAAAGATCAGTGTTATCTTTTCAAATGAGATGTAGAAGTCAAAGGCAGTTTCCTAGGACTATTTAATTTTTCAAGCAGACAAAATATGAGGATCAGATCATTCATGTATTTATTTTTTAGTTTTGTGTTTCTAATGACTGTGGTTATTTTTCTCTCTGAATTATCTTCAATGCATAGTAGTAGGAAGTAGGATTTTTCCCTTCATTTCATGAATTTCTAAAACCAAATTCTTTATAGCCAGTTTAGTTTAATCCAAAAAACCAAACCATTAAATCATAACTCTGCTTATTGTAAAATATTAATAATTTGTTTCTGAATTATAAGTCCCCTAATTCTTGGGAAAGGACCATAGCAAATGTGTTGAGCCTCTTTTTATTTAAGTTTATGGAAAAATAATTAACATCCTCAAGCCTAATCATTCCAACTTGTATGGAGCATAAAACCATAAGAACTATGTGAATCAAATTTCCTTTTTTTGTTTGGGTTTAAATCTCTGTATTATGTTAAAAGGTATTTAATGCTTGAAAGCTTTGACCTTGCCTGGGATAGGAGCCAGTTCAATCTTTTCTTGGATAGAGTTAATCCCAAGTCATATGATCAATAAATACAACAGGCATTGTAAATGTAGTAGGGCCCTTGTCTCCAGGAAGGACACCACCAGATAGCACAGACCACACAATATTGGCGAATGAACTTTTCAAGTCCTTTCATGTCAAATCTTTTGAAACCAACCACCTATTTTCTTAAACTTCCTTCATCTGTTAAGCATAGGCTTTTTTGTTTTTCTTCTGACTAGAAATAACATGTTTGGTGTTTTTTGTTTTTTGTTTTTTTTTTCTTGGCTATAGTGAATCCAACTTCTTAAATAGATATATAATAAAAAGTAGCATGCTCAAAAATTAGTGGTGTCAATATTATTATATTTATATTAGATATTATATTACTATATTAATTATAAGTATATAAAATATATAAACTATATTAATATAACATATTATTCAGCTGGTAATCATAAGGACAATTTATTGAACTGCCATGGATTTTGACTTTGTACATTTCATATTCTTATTATAAACAATAAATTGTATGCAATGGTAATTATAATAGTAATCTATAGTATGATATGTAAGATATTACAGAAAATATGTGCTGTAATATGTAAGATATTATACAGATTATATAATGCATAATGTAAACACATACTATCTCCTATGTAAAATACATCTATGAGATGAGAGTAATGACAAAGCCTATTATGTGCCAGGCACTATTTGAAAAATTCTACATGCACTGACTCATTCAGTCTTTGCAAAGATCTAAGCAATAGAGAGAAAAGAGTGGAGATTTGAACACAGGCAATTTGGCACCCAGGTCCCAGCCCCTAACCAATATGTGATTCATCTCTATTGTGATCATAGTCCACAATGGCAACTATTATCATTGCTGTTATTATGAAGTCAGAATAAGAATTGTGGAGCATATGTCCAACCTGTTACCTTCTCTGCACCTCAGCTTCCAACCTAGTAATCTGCCTGAGTAACCTCTCTCTCTCCATGTAGCTCTGACTCTCTCTGGTCTTTATCTAAGAAGTGCTTGTAGAACATCTTAACATTCTCAAGTTACTGAATACATTTGTTTAAAAGGAAATTTCTTTGTCTAAAATTTGTGAATGATTTTAAAACTTTGTCTTGGCTTTTAATAACATAGATAATAGTAATAACAAAACTGTGAAGAATAGTTTTCTCTACTCAACATATATTTACAAATGTAGTTATTCCTTTCCCTGAGTATATAAGTTTGCACACACAGTTTAGCAAACTTCCAGGCAATCAGTGTCCATTAAAAAATAAAAATCTGGAAAAAATTCTGGCAGGGTAAACCAATTAAGGCAGGGTAAAACTTTAAGAAACAAATGACACTAGGGGTGCCTGGGTGGCTCAGCCAGTTGAGTGTCCAACTTCGGCTCAGGTCATGATCTCGTGGTTTGTGAGTTCGAGCCCCGCGTCGGGCTCTGTGCTGACAGCTCAGAGCCTGGACCTTGCTTCGGATTATGTGTCTTCCTCTCTCTCTGCCCCTCTCCCGCTCTTTCTCTCTCTCAAAAATAAATAAACATTAAAAATTTTAAAAAAAGAAACAAATGACACTAGTTTCCTCTAGCGAAATGTTTCCTTGACACTTTCACTTACTCTTATTAAATATCACCAGTAAAATTCCACCTTGGCCACTTGAAGCACCACCTGTGCCTTCTTTAACCTGTGCCATCTGGATTTTATTATCATTGGAATCCTGCAGTTGTCTCCTCAAGGTCACAAATGACTCCTTCATTTTAAATTTAAGTGTGCATTTTCTTAATCCTTATTTCTCTTGACTTCTCTGGAATATTTGATTAAGTGGATCACTTCCCCGAATCAAAATCTATCCCCAACTTTCACTGCATTCTGTTGATCAGGTTTTCCTATTTTATCTTTCCTTCTTGCATCTTCATTTATTCAACAGATACTCATTTAGTACATGCTATAGGCTAGGCCCCGTTCTAGGCAGTGGAGACAGTGACAAATAAGATGAAGTCCCTGCCTACCTAAAGGTTATTGATGTATTTTACCTCCATCAACCCATTCTTGGATCCTTCTCCTTCCCCACAGATACATGTTTTTCCACCTTTTACTTCTTCAAATAATCCCTTTTCATGCTCTTAGCCACTGCTTTTAAACAGATTACTCCCAGTATAATTTTGAATTAGGTAGACATGAGGTTCAAATCCTAGATCCAGTACTTCTTATTAATAATAGCCATTAGTAAGTTACTGAAACACTCTAAGCACTGTTTTTTTCATCTGAAAAATAGAGATAATAATCATATCTATGTCATTATTGTGAGATAAGTTAGAAAATACGTATATAGTGTTTAAATTATCTAGCACTTAACAGCAAGCATGCTATTGTTATTGGTGATTGCTTTCTTATTCCTTTAGTCTCTTACCCATACTCTTATCCTTGTGGTCAACCTCCACTAGATCGTTTGCAGCTGTTCATTAAACCACCCCCTCCTTTTGGATGACTATGCTACCTCAAATTCTATGTGTCTTTTCTTGTATGTTAGCTCTCCACTTAAATTGTTCATTTAGATCACTGTCTGTATCTTCTTCAGGTCACTAGAGTTGAAAATTATGAACTCCTACATCTCCATAAGCCTACAGGAACAATCACTATTGAAACTTTTAGGCATTTTGAGGACAAGATCCAGTTTTTCTTCATCATAGTATACCCAAGTGTAACACAGAATCAATGCCCCAAAATGCTGTTTGAGTAAAAACTAAGTGAATGAATCAGTTAGAATTGGGGAGGAGGAAAGAGTAGCTAGAGGTTGGGTTGAGGCCAAAGAGTGGGTACAGATTGGTTAAGGGATTAGTAGAAGGGGAACCTTGGGACAGGGAGTGGAATTTCAACTTATAATCTTGGATGTGGGTCAATTCCTAGGGACAATAAAGATACACTGATGGGTGACTGTTGTGAAATTAGAGGAAGAGCCCTCTGGAGAGCAGTTTGCTTAATTTATATGCTCCCAAAGAGGCATCTGTCTCGTAGTTCCTTTCACTCTGAGGAAGTACATGGACAATTTGTCCTTTGAATGACAGTTGTTGCCATTGTTTTCATACCCCTTAGCCGTTTGTGCTCCAGACTGAGGGCTTCAGGGAAAACGCTTGAGGTTTTTCCTTTACTCAGACTTATCACTGTGCCCACACAGCCTGTCTGCCACTGTTGCATCATATCTATACCTTTAGCCAGACTCCACAATGCATTAGCGGTCAACTGCCAGGGGAATGGTGTTCTCCATGTCTAGGACCTTGAATAATCAAACTGCCACATCCCCACTACATCAATTACAGTGATTACTCTCTGAAGATAATCCTGTTACAGATATGTTTCTCTCCCTGGGTGGACTCTGGGGGAAATGAATCAATTTCTAAATAAATACTATTGTTTTAGAGTAATTGAAATGAGTATAAGTCTTTGATAGCATTGGCTAACTTTCCACAGGGGGAAGAAATGCTTGTCACACTCAAAAGGAATATAGTATGTCATATTCTCCTATTATTGTTCATGACAAAAGTTTAAGCAAATAATATGTTCTCCATATGCTGTGGACCAAATTTTGCCTCTAATGTAATACTGAACCATCAAGACTAATGATTGTAGTATGTAACTATACAGGAGTTAATGTGCAATGAAATATGTAATAGCTAAATATATATGATTTTTAATTATCTTTTCAAATCCATTATTATTATTATTATTATTATTATTATATCACCATTTCAATTAAATATTTAAGAATTCTGAGTCTTATGTTTTGGCAATAAAGTGGTCTGTAATTTTAGAAACCTAGATAGCATTTTTTAAAATTGAACATGCTTAAGTGCCTATTACCATTCAAGATAAAACTTCTTAAAAATTTTTTTATAATCTGACACTGAGACAATTTTCAGCTCACTGATTTAAATTTTTACAGGCAATTTAAGTAATATGATGGAACGTAATCAGAAACAATTCTAATATAAAACTAAATACCCAATAAGATAGCTAAACCAAGATTTTTCACATAGTAATTTTTATTTAATTTATCTGTGGGCCTACCTATCCTGTTTCTGGTTTTGAAACATATTTGATGCTCTTTTCTTTAAAGCAGACATAATTTTCACTTGACTTTGTTCTACCTATCTCTATCAGGTATTTTGCAATATGGATCTTAATGGGGGAGGTTGGACCGTAATACAACATCGCGAAGATGGAAGTCTGGATTTCCAAAGAGGTTGGAAAGATTATAAAATGGTAAGATGGAGGAATTTAGTTTTTTGATGTTTTATCATGAGGTTACCTTCACCACACTGTGTGATAAGCCCTTGTACTTTTAGGTGTTTTTTCAGTTATTTTAAAAATAAAATGATACATTAGTCACATTATTTTTATTAAACACAAAACACTCATAAATCATTTTCAGTAAATGATTTCCATATGTGCATCAGAAAGAAAAATGTATTACTGAAATTATTTGGTGAACTGTTATGTATTATCTGGATTTGTTCCTGGTTGAATGAGGGTGGGGAAAGCTAGAACTCAGACCCAGGTTGAGTACATGATCCAGGTCAAAGGAGGTGTGCATGGCTCTGGATTATGGAGAGGTGCTTCCAGTGGCCTCACTCATGTAGCTGGCAAGTTGTTGCTGGGTGCTGACTAAGAGCTCCTTCGTGTGGCTGGGTTGGGCTTCTCCCAGTATGGTGATCCAGGGTTATCAGACTTCTTATGTGACAGTTGGCATCCCTCAAGCACAAAAATAAATCTTTTTAAGGTTTATTAGACCCAGAAATGGTACTGTATCACTTCTACTGCTTCCTTTGGTTAAAGTTAATGAGAGGGCCAGTCTACATTCAAGATTCAAGGAGTACACAAGGGTGTGAACTGTGAAGCATGGTTCACTGGGGTCTCCAGAATTGTAGCAGACATCACTGGTCACCATCACTATCATCGTAGCTAATCTTTCTAATGCTTAATATGACACAGCCCTATACATAAATTCTTATTCATTTTTTATATCAAACCTATTAGCTGTCTCCATTTTAAGAGGAAAGTCAGCAAGCTGGGAGATCAACTTTTTGAAGATAATATAGTAGATAGTTTATATTTTTTTAATCTTTATTTTTGAGAGAGAGAGAGAGAAAGAGAGAGAGAGAGAGTGAGAGTGGGGGAGGAGCAGAGAGAGAGGGAGGCACAGAATCCAAAGCAGGCTCCAGGCTCCACACTGTCAGCACAGAGCCCGATGTGGGGCTCCAACTCAAGAACCGTGAGATCATGACCTGAGCCAAAGTCAGACACTCAACCAACTGAGCCACCCAGGCGCTCCTATAGTAGATACTTTAAATAATGCACAATCCAATAGTCATAGAGTCAATGCCTACTAAATTAACTATTAAAATCTGCTGACAGAATGTCAAGATGCAATAATGGAAGAGGCTTCCATTTATGGACTAATTCCATAATTTACATCTAAATGTTCTGGGTAATTCTTGTTTTGACTAGCTTTTGACAAATTCCCCTCTCAGAAGGTTAAAGAAAAGGTGAAGAGAAATGTATGAGTCTAAGCTCTGTCTTAATATTCTTATAGAAAATGTGTGAAAACTGTAGCTAATAGACATCACACTGTACACATTAGTAGGTTCATAGTTGGTCAAATGACAGTTAAAATGATTTGAATAAGTGAAGGGCATCTCTTGTGGTGTCTCTGTGTCTACTATATTTATTATCAGATACATAGTTGAATACTCTGAATGTAGGTTAATAAAGTTTAGAGTTATACAAAGTTGGAACCTTAATGTCTTCAAAAAAGCATGAATTCAAGGTAGAAAGGAAAGCTACAGCCAACAAGATAGAATTCTACAGAGATAAATGTAGTCTTCCACCTAGACCAAAAATACACAAAATTAAGTAAGAGTATAGGATGAAAGTGACAAATTAGCTTAAGAACCTGGTATTTAAAGGATGGATAGATTTACCTGACTATAAGCTCATTTTGTGTTGTTAGCTATTAAAAACCAAGACCAGTGTGCTCAGTCTATTTAATAGTTTATAGTCTCAAAAAATGCAGACTCACTGGTGTCTACTGTAGTCTGATTCCATCATTAATAATGCTTTAAGTTCTTGTGGATTTTGAACAAGTGAACTTATCCTATAAGGTGCAAGCACTGAATGGATGGGGCTGTAACCTGAAGGGAAAGCAAAGCATTTAGGTATAAACTGTCTGATAGCTATTTAAATTGACTGGGTGGAGATAGGTGGTACTAGAGCCTGCTCCTTACCGTGTGGTCCAGAAACCAGCAGCACTAGCATTGTCTGGGAGCTTCTGAGAAATGCAGCATCTCAAGCTCCATCCCTGAGTTAGAATCTAAATTTTAACACTGCTTTAAAGAAGGAAGCCCCATAATGAGTGGAAGAACATTCCAGAGAGGCAAAATTTGACCGAGTATGAACAAAAGTCTCTGATGATTCTTTCCAACATGAATGGACCGCCTATTAAGTGGTGAAGACCTCTCTTCAGTGGAAACACTCCAGTAGAATGTAAATCACCAGATTATAACAGAGAATATTAGTTCCACTTCAAGGTCTCTTTCTACTTATGTGATTCTAAGAACATATGGGAAACATTTCATCTAAATTCTCAAAAAAAGGGGCCTTGCATTATGTCTGTATCAACAGTTTGAATCTTCACCCTGCCATTTGCAAATGGAGTGTTTTTGGCAAATCATTTAACCTATACCTAACTTACCAGTTAAAAGGGGACATTAATGATAATACCTCACCTGCCTTGCAGGGATGTTGTGAGGATTAGATATAAATAAAACACTTGACATACTACATTTTCAATAAACAGTAGTTATTACCCAAGAATAAGACATCAAAGAGTGCAAAATTTTTACTTGCCAAAAATATTATTTTGCAAACTATCTTATCTCAGGATTATTTAAACCACTAAAACGGAATGTGAAGAAGTCATCTGAGAATCAGACTGTAGATACAGGTTCAGGCAAATCTGAAAAACATTATTATTAATATCAATGATAATAGAAAAATGAATATAAAGTGATCATCATGGTGACTTTCCATAATGCTGAATTATTATTTGTAAGCACCTGCTGCCTTGGCAAACTAGACACATTAAGTAAGACAGACTGACCTGAAGTATGGCAATGATTCATGTCTTATAAGTATTTATGTATTTAAGCAACTTTTTTCGATGTTTGACTGAGACTGAATTATTCTTTAATTATAGCTTTGAGGAAGTTTACCTCTCCCCCCCCCCCCTTTTTTTAAATACAAAGACTATCCTATTTCATTCAAACTAGAACAGTTTATCAGCTGAGTGTCAATTCTACATGGTCAGAAAATTGAGAGAAGTGTCAAAATCTGAAACATTTTGGCAAAAATGAGTCTGACTGATTTTTTGTTTTAATTGAGAGAATTCATCACATGTCACAACTTGGTTAACTTTCACCAAAACACATGGTAGAAAGTGTTCCCATTGTTTTCCTCCAGAGATTTTTACCTCTGGACAAAATAAGGACTCCCAACAAGAATGGATGTAGGTTCCTTCCGCCAACTCTTCTCAGTCACACCCACTTCTGTTCCTAACATCAGAAGAGCTGGCTGCTAGGGTGTTGGATCCTTTGGGAAAACACAAACTTCTTGGCATGCCCCACCTCCTCCTCAATCTCTACGAGTCTACTGTTATACACTAAGATGCTTCACCTCTTTCTTGAGTGCTGAGTACAGAAATAAAATTTCATCCTGCCTTCCTTTCTGCCTCGCCTCTCTCCTTCCCTTTATTCTGGTTGATATCTATGGGCTGCCTTTTGCCTCATAAGGTTTCCAGAACAATATGTTAAAATTATCAGCACATGAATTACAAATTCATATTGTAATTTATTATTTTTAAACCTCTCTCACCAGGGAAGATTTGCAACTTATTTGATTCTTAACATTGACTTTAAGCCTACAAAAGCCTTTTACCTGAGCTTTGTTTTCACTTAACCTTCCTTATGAGGGGATTCAGCAAAATCTGGTTTATGGATTTGTAAAGATGTTTGCAGAGAGGGAAGTCTGCAGTGGGCCTTTTTAATGAGGCACTTAGGGAACCATTTTAACTCTTTCAAGCCAGGAGGATACCATTTAGTGGCCTCCAGCAATGGCACTTATCAGCAGTACTTTTGCATATATAAAGCCCAGTCAGCTTGGAATTCCAAATAGTACTCTAGTGGCCTAACTTTATGGAAGGTAGTGACTAATGCCCTGGAGACAACCTGGCTTTGTATTGAAAACAATTACCCCATAAACAGAACTTCCTACGGACACAAATATTCGGTCTGAGCACCATACCTTCTGGGAGTTCTTTGAGCACCATACCTTCTTAGAGCTCTTTGTTTCTGGAAAGAAATTAAGAACATATTTTCAACTGCTTTTTAACATCTTCACATTAAAAAGAGAAAAATATATATAAGAAATTTAAAATGTTGAAGTAAATCATTCTTTTGATCTTTCTTGGGATGAATGTCTCAGCAGTTACAGGAAGAGATACATGATTGAATTGTGTATTAAAGCACCTCTGAAAAGCCATAGATCAGTAACCCTGCCTTCATATCTGTTTTCTTTAATCATTTGTATGGAAAAAAGATGAAACCCGTAAAATACATCGACTGTGTCTGGTTTCAATTGTGTTTCAGCTATAGAAAGTCAACACTTCCTAGAAGCATTATCCGACAAAAAAAAAAAAAAAAGCAACAAAGTATAGAGACAATTATTTTATTAACTTGGGAACATACAACCAAAACTGAATATTTCTGCAGGTCTTGGCCAAAATTAATGAATATTGATCTTTCCTCTGTGTGTATTTTTTTTTTTAACAATATGCAGTTTTTAAGGCCAACTTTAAGTATTAGATTAGGTTAAATTCCAGTGTCTGTTTTTGCCTTTCATTAAAGGGCTAAAAGAGGAAGAACATTGATTAACAATCTATCTGAAATTTTACATGTGATTGTGATTGAAGTAACTAAACATAATAGTTTCCATGAAAAGATATGACCTAGCATTGTCGGGTTTTTATTACTATTTTTTATTCTTTTGATAAAGACTTGCTGCTTTTTTAGTGTTAGCACTAAAATTTGTATAAGCTTTTATTTTTATTTATACAGATGTTACAGGTTCTTTGGAGTAAAATATAGACCTATGGTAATCCGGTATGTGTATGATAAAGTATGAGCCTGTTTTTTTTGGATGTGGCCATCTCTATATTTTAGGGATCAACATACTTTTTTTTCAAGGACAGTCCCATAATACATTATCAAATTGTGTCTCCTGATATGGAGCTCCATATGAAGATGAGGTTTTATGCCTTTCTCTTTCCTGTGTACCATTCAGATAATTTCATCTGGTTACTATATTCTTCCTCATTTGCATTCAGAATAGCTGTTCCACATCATAATTATATGATTCCCCACCTATGGTACAAAGCAGACTCATCCATGGAACCTTTCAAAAACGTACATATCTCTAAGCACACCCCAGACATATTGAGTCAGAACCTCCATGTGGGAACCAAGTCATCTTATTTTTAAAAAGCTCCACAGCTGGTTCTGATATGCACTCCTGGTTGAAAGCAACTGTCAAAGCTATGAATTTATTGGCATGAGTTTAAAATCTCAAAAATTACCTCTTTTGCAGTTCTTAAAACTTATGAGATATAGACAGAAAGAGATGAAAAGAACTAGGACTAAGGGACAGTTGGAGGACACAGCTTCTCTCTCCATTAGGAAGCAGAAGTAAAAATAAGAGAGTAGTCTACACTTTGGTTTATGTCAGCCAGTGTCAACCAGTTGGTTTTAATTTCTTATTTACTTTTTCTTTATTTTTAAAAATGTTTATTTACTTATTTTGAGAGAGAGAGAAAGCACACGCAAACTGGGGAGGGGCCGAGAGAGAGAGAGGAGAGAGCGAATCCTATACAGGTTCTGTGCTGTCAGTGTGGAGCCTGAAACGGGGCTTGATCCCATGAACCATGAGATCATGACCTGAGCTGAAGTCAGGAGTCGGACACTTAACTGACTGAGCCACACAGGCACCCCTAATTTCTTATTTAATAATTCTTGGATTAAAATGACAGTACTTATTTATATAAACCCAACACTCAACTTGCCGTAAGAATACATTAGTTCCTAGCATCTAAAAACCTTTTAAATAATTGTTTCAGTATCCCCTTATTCATTTCCAGGCTAAGACATAGTCCTGGATTGTTTTTGTTCCCTTTTGCATACAGAGTAGAATGAAACCTGCTTCTCCTCAAATAGCTCACAGTCTGGTGGGAGAGAGGCAAGTAAACAGAACATTACTATGTATTGTGATATATCCTTTAACTATAATAACAACTAGATTTTTGTTGTTCTCATGTATCAGCATTGAGCTAAATGCTTTCAATATATTATTTCTCTCTCACAACCTTATATATGGAAACGACATTTTTAATCCCTGTTTTGCAGATAAGGAAACTGAGGCTAAAAACTAATAATCGGAGGTTCCACAGCAAATATGAGACAGAGCAATGCTTCAAATTGGAGCAGAGATAGGGAGTAGAAGATATTTAATCAAAGCCAAGCCTTTATTTCTAGGCATTAGATCTGTAGTCTGCCTGATAAACTATACAATAGACAGTTTACTAATGTGGGAACCCATTTTCCCTTCTTTGACTTATTTTTCATCTTCATGATGAAACAGTGTTTTCTGCATGGCTGCCCTTAGCTTTTAGAAAGTTCCCTCCCTACCCTCCCTCTCTAACAGTCATTTTGATTCATTGTAGCCGAACATCTTGTTCCCACCATGCGCCATGTTTAGACAGTTTATCTGGCAAGGTGCATGGAATAGAATTTTTATTTATAAAACCAAATTTTGTTGTTTTCCTTTCAGTTGCTTCTTCTCTTTTCACTCAGAAAAAGCAAACTGTTTAGGAAGGGATGTTAAGCTCCACTCAGAGGAGGTACAAGTCTGCGTGCCATGCTGGGGACAGAGGCTCTCATAGGAATGACACTAATCTGTTTTTTGAGGCTCACTGGAGATCACTGCCCTTTTTCCCTAGGGAAGCTGAGCAGTTTTATCCCTGCAGTGCTTTCAGCAGCATGGAAATATGTGACCTAAAACTTAACACTTCATCATTCCCAGCTTCCTTATTCACATTTAGTATAATTGCTGAATCCCTTCTAACTGCGCACCAGAGGGAATCCTCAAGTGGCTAGAGAGTTGACGCGTCTAAGCTGAGAAGAAAATGCAAGGAAAAATCCCAGCAGTCTTCTTTCTCCTCCCAGTGGCTGCTGCAACTGAGAATGTGCTAATTCTTTGACTTTCAGTGCCCTGTAGCTTTTTGTTTTGCTTATTCATTGGAGAAGGTAAGCTTCACTCTTCTTTCTGGTATGTAGCCTTGCTGCCACGAAAATGTGTAAAATTCTTAGCACATCCTAAATTGCTCTGATATTCTCTGCCACTGTGGAACTTTGGCAAAGTATGACTTGTGCATCTCAGAAACAGAGAAGCAGGGGAGCACTGGAATACTGACTTCTGGGGGTCCTATGTCTTTGCTCTGAGCTACAGGACCTCAGGGGAGAATATATGCTTCAGGGGAGCATATACCAGTACAATTTGAATGAAGAGTGTTGAGTTAATTAAAAACTAAGTTAAATTTGGGAATAATCTTAAAACTGTGCTTCTATATGTTAATGAATTTTGTTTTAATTTTAAGTATAAAATTATATATTCATTTACACATTATTGAAAATGTAGGGCCAGAGTCTGGAATTCTGGGTCAGTGGTTCTTTTTTAGAACTTTCCCATAATTAAATGCATCAAAGTTCTACCTTCTGTTTTTTTGTTTTTGTTTTTATTTTGTGTTTTGTTTTCACTAGAGCAAATAAGACACCTGCAAAGCAACGTAAGTTAAAATCTTCTAATGTTTTATTATTTTTCTAGTCTTTTGGAGTAATTGTAACAAACATAACTCTAAAGTATTTTTTTAGTGATTTGCTTTTATTGAGCAAACCTAATATTTAAATTAGGTTTTATCAAAAACAAAACAGAACAAAACAAATGGCTCTTTTCCCACTAATACTTAACTTATTTACATAACATTATAAATCTTATCAGAACAATAATAGAACAGGCATAAATGGTTTGGGGACCCAACACTACTGATGTTTAGTAAGTAACTCAATTGGCAGAGACAGTAGCACACAAATGTATTTAATGCATTTAGTATCCTCTGGGCATACATGCGCACACACACACACATATACATGCATACATAAACTTATATATTTTAAGTTCATTTATTTTGAGAGAGAAAGAGAGAGCACACACAAGCAGGGGAAGGGCAGAGAGAGGGAGAGAGATAATCCCAAACAGTCTCTGCACTGTCCGCATAGAGCCCGATGCATGGCTCAAACTCATGAACCATAAGATCACGACCTGAGCCAAAATCAGGAGTCTGGCACTTAAACTGAGCCACGCAGGTGTGGCAATCAATATATGTCAAATAAGGAGTGTGTTAAGTTTGTTAAAGGAGAAATCCGTTAAGAATACTTCTACTATAGTTATAATTCTATAAAGTTGATATACATTAAATTTGAAAAAAAAAACAAGATTTTCAGATTCTATCGTCTGTATTGGGAAAATGAGAATTGCTGTGATTATCTCAGTACTACCGTCACACTTCTTAAAAGTAAAACCTTTGTAAATGATTGCCTCCGTTAACAGAATGTTTCTTTCTGAAACATCAGCGTGTATATCCTGCTATGCTGGAGGTGTGTCTTTCAGATATCAACGTGCCTGGGACAAATGGGGAGGTTGTTTGGACATAGATTCATGGGGCTGGTTCTCAAATATTTTGATTCTCTGTGCAGCCAGGAAATTTTTTTTTTTCAGCCAGAGCTCCAGTGATCATGATTCAGTGGGCACTTTAAACAACAAGAATTATGTTGTTTT
Source organism: Panthera leo (assembly GCF_018350215.1). Taxonomy (NCBI): domain Eukaryota; kingdom Metazoa; phylum Chordata; class Mammalia; order Carnivora; family Felidae; genus Panthera; species Panthera leo. The sequence continues at coordinate 52,331,023 of NC_056695.1, read as the reverse complement.
TGTTTGTTTGTTTGTTTGTTTGTTTTGTTTGTTTTGTTTTTAAATGCTCAGAAGTGTTTTGTCAGTGCAGTACGAGCTAAGGCACAGCATGTTGTCTCCAGGAGCTTCAGGGGCAGGAGGATACCAGAGAAGCAAGCCCTCTTCGGAGCTGGGCATACAGGCTCCCTTTTGGCCTGGGTGCTGGGCTTCAGACCCTAGCCTCAGAAGAGCCAAGGCTGTGTTGAAGAGGTTGATGTGAGTGGAGCTGACTGTGATGAGTGTTGATTTCAGGCCCAGGCTCTGGAGCAGTTTTACCTGCATCTCTGGCCCAGCCACAACAAGGTCCCTGATGGTGCCAGGGCCCAGGGCCATTGTAATCTGCTTGAACTTCACCTCGATTCAGCTGTCTGCTGGGCCTTGCTCACCTCCAGCTCCAGCTGGGCCCAGGGACAGACCAGTTCTAGCTCTCGCACTTCCTGTACCCACTGGAGCTCCACCTTCATCTCAATGGCAAAAGCCTCTCCTTTCAACTTGGCCTGCAGCACAGTGCCTTCTTCCTGGATGTGCAGGGTCTCTGCATGGGGCTCAGCCCTCGCCTTGGTAGTTCCACTGCTCTCCACAACAGTGCTCAGAGCCTCCACTCCAAGAATTATGTTTAATTACTTCTCTGAATGTCATTAAATGCTATAGTGTTTTCCTCCCTCCTTCCCTCCCTTCTTCAAACTTCAATAAAGCATATGGAGTACTGGGTGTATGCTAACACTCTGTAGTCTTTGAGGCTTCACAGATATAGCACAGCTTCTGTCCTCAAGGAGCTCACGGTTTGGTCAGTAAGACAAACATGCAGTTCAAGAATTACATTAAACTTCAAGCGTTGCCAAAGAATACTTTTTGAGGATTCGAAAACTGAATATCCTAATCTAGAATGTCAGTAGTTTCACATCACCAACAATGAGAGTTGGCTTTCCTTGGGGGACCACTTCTTTTTTTTCACCCACAAAGAAACTATTTTTGAACATTTAACAACCGTGACTGGAATTGCCCTAACGAAAATAAGAGCCATGTTAAGATTCAGGTGCAAAGCAGCCAGCTAGGCTCACTCACTAGCTCTTACATGTCAACCTTCTGCCTCAAAACCCAAATCCATAACGAGAGAGCATTTAAATGATTCCCGTCCTGGGTTTACAGGTTTGCTTATTAACATTTAAAAATGAAAATGTTAAAGCTAGAAAAGTCAAAGGTCTAGTAGTAATATGTTTAAGTTATTATCTGAGTATAATTTGACTCCTGAAAAATAATAACAGCAACAACAACAAAAACAATAATAATATTGTTAAATATCTTGTCCAAGAATATCCTGATAGTATTCATTGAAAACGTTTGAATTGTGTTCAAAATGCTCCATTAGCTAGTATTTTAGAAACATTTCCAAAAGCAGTCTGTGACTGAGAAGTGTTTACTGGTGAAACCTATTAACCAGATGCATTTAATCTGAAATCATCTGACCTATACAGATTCGAATATCAGCCTTTACTGTAATAAGAATTAGACATAAGGCTCAATGGAGAGAAATGTAGCAGAAAAGTATTGAGTCACTAATTGGAAAAAAGTGTGAAAAATGTCTTTCCCTTTAAAGAAAGTTGTATTATTATTTAGAATATAGTTAACACTGAACATGATAAGAGGTTTTGTCTGAAGTAACCGCTGCATCTCTATCTTCTTTTGTAGGGGTTTGGAAATCCCTCTGGTGAATACTGGCTGGGGAATGAGTTTATTTTTGCCATAACCAGTCAGAGGCAGTACACACTAAGAATCGAGCTAATGGACTGGGAAGGAAACCGAGCCTATTCACAATACGACCGATTCCACATAGGAAATGAAAAGCAAAACTACAGGTAAGTCCTCCTTCGACTTAGGGCCCAACTGTCCTGGGCCTCGCCACTGACTAGTTTCAGGGGAAAGATGTGAAAGACAGAGTGATGAGAGCCATCCTTCAGAATGAGAATTAGGTCATCTAGGCCTTTGGTAGGGATACAAAAATCTCAGTAAAGGCTTCTTAAAAGCTTTAAATTTGAATTTTCACAGACTATTTTGATGTTGGCTCAGATACTAGAGGATGAAGAATTAAGTCAAGCACAATAGTGTTGTTGTGGTTTTTATTGCTGTTATTGTGGTGAAATAGGTGCAGTGAATTCATACCTATGAAACTGATGGCAGAGAATTGACTCAAACTCAGTGGCTTGGAATAAGTACTCCTTTCTATGATTTTTCTACTTACATTTTATTCACCTTTCCTAAATTGTTATTTTTTCACATTATTTTGAAAGTGACAAAGAGGAGGTATAAGTTTATGTTTTTATATGACTTATGTAAAAGATAAGGTGAGGCATAATTTAGAATTTTTTGGAAAATAATGTAAAGGCAAGAATAAATTCAAATAATGGCATCAATGTACACAATACATCATTGTAGATGTACAAATTGACAAATTCTACACTTTCTTGTTAACATCCTGATTTTTTTTTCAGCAGCTTGTACACTGTCCAAAAAAAAAAAAATTAAAAGATGGCTAAGCAAGTAATGCAGGATGATAAATTCATTCCCCAAACCCTTATTGTGTTACTTCTATGTTATAGGAACCCTACCAGGCACTGGTAATTTTTCAGTCGGTGATAAGGTCTCTAGTCTCCTAGACCTCACAGTCCAGCTTTGTAACTAGCTAGGTCACTAAATAACTGGCTGGCATTCCTTGACAACAGGGAACATATTTCCATTACTTTTATATCACTACCTATTAATGCAATACTTGGCACATATAAATCCTTAATAATTGCGTGTGACAGTTTCATAATCCGCAAATTAGTGTTGCAGTGATTTTTAACTCTCCATATTGTAGCTACTCTACCTCAGTCTTGGAAACGTGATTGTGTGCATTAAAGGGTTGGCACATAGCTTCAAGCAAAATGCAGTGATAGCAACTAAAGCCTTCTGCTGTTTTTCCAACCTGTGTGGCCCTCTTATAGTTCCACGCTTTCTGCTGCTTGTGTCTTTTTGAGGCATGCTATTCTCTAAGGGTTTGAATCCACAACATTTTCATGAACATATCTCATTTTATTTTAATGGATTATATAGGGGATTGGATCCTTAGAGACATAAGGATCATTTTTTTAAACAAACAGTGATGATGTCACAACAGTGGGATAAGAAATAGATCTAAAGAGTTTTCATCATCTCATGGGAGGGTAGTGAGGGTGTACCTAATGACAACTCAAGAAACCAAAGAAGAGACATTTATAAAATGCAATGGAGTGTAAGAAGATGTGTTTCCAAGGAGGTCAATATTTGGGGAGTTTTATAACAAGAGAAACCACTGTAAAACATCAGGGGTACTCTTATGTAAATGTTTTGACCTGAAACTTGAAACTATATGGAACTTGGCTAATGTCAGACAGCTTGACAATAGGACTAGCAAATAATTAGTCTAGTCTTTTTCTAGGCTCCTGAAGAATTTGCTTTGGTTCCTTTCCAAAATGTCTCTCAGTTCTTTGTAGGTGTGTGTGTGTGTGTGTGTGTGTGTGTGTGTGTGTGTGTGTTTGCATGCATACACATGTGCTTGTGAGGCTGGGGTGGTGTTAAGACAAAGAGTGCATGGACAGGTTTAGGAAGATTGTCAGAAACCAAAGTAGGCTTCAGGGTGCATGGTATGAATGTCATTCTGGCATCTGTGTGAGGAAGGAGCACTTACTTCCTCTTAGAATGCCCCACTGCCCTCATTGATCATTTCCTGTCCCTACGATGTATGATTCTGATCTTCACCCATATGATGCAGATTTATGATTGAAAAGCAAGTCTTCCCAGATAGAGTAAGGCATGCACTCTGGGATCCCCATTTTTCTTTCTTGAGAGAATTGTGAACCTTGATAGGCACGCTGCTGTAGTAAAGTTGGTGGCTCTGGCCCTCTCTCTCGGCAGGACCCAGCAGAAAATAATTCTGTAACCATCACCTTCTCATGCAGTTGAGTATAAGATTCATATTGGCATCAAATGGGAAATTAGAATTCATTAAAACATAATGCCTTTTCTGGTGAAAGCTTGCTTAAAATAAGCACACTATGAAATGGTCCTATTTACTCTTTCGAAGAAAATCAGACAGAAGCCTGAAAAGGGAGTACACCCTTGTGACTCCCCTCCCCACCTGTGTCATCACTCACTCAAGTCCAATAACACCAGGTGTGCCTGAAGTTAGAGCCCAGAAGTCCGACTTTGCCTCTGCTTCTCATCCACTTATTTCTCTTTCTTCTGAATTAAGAAGGAATTTTTTAATTTCAGTGATAATTCATTAAAAGGATTAACACTAGCATTTGTGTAGTGTTTTATAATTTATGAAATGGTTTTTAACACTTTAAGCATTCAGTCTTCACACTGAAGTTTTGAGGTAGGTATTACTAGACACATTTTAAATATGAAGGAAATGAGGCTTTGGTCAACTGACCTGCTCAAACTCAAGTAAATATCAACTAAAAACAGAACTATGGAATTCATATTAGGATTTTGGTTTCTTTTTTTTAAATTTTTCAATATTTTTTCCTCCTCCAAATTAAATTCAGATGATTTTTTGAGATTTTTTTTTTTAAGTATTCTATCTTAACAAATTTTATTTTGGAAACTTATAATAGCTGTGGTCATAATGTATAAATCTAAGTTTAAAATTTTTTTCTCATGCTCTGGACACAAACTGATAAAAGTAAGTGTTGTTGAATGGATACATAAGCTTACAAATGTACATAGAATACACACACTTTCCTTTTATTCTCTAAGGAAACTCCAAATGATTTTCTCAGATAGAAAATAAAATCTATGGAACCCAGGAGAATATATATAAGGAAAAAATAATGTGAGAGTGTCATGATAAACATATCATGTAAAATAACACACAATTAGTGTGAAATTATTAAATACTTCCTCTAGAGAGGTAGTATTATTATTCAGGTCCTCATCATCTAACACCCAAACTATTGTACAGCTTTCCTGCCTCCAATCTTGATGCTCTCAAATATATCATCCACACTATTATTGGGATGGTTTTTCTAAAAGATAATCTGACTTTGGTTTCTGCCCTCCTTCATATATTTCATCAATGTTCAAGTATCTACAGATTAAAGTCTGTCAGTAATATACTTTCCCAACAACTATCAGCTTTCACTAATACACTCTCCCAAAAACCTCACCTGACCAGATACTCCTCATTATGATTATGTTCCAGAAACTACTTGCAATTTCCCTAAACCTTCTGTGTCTCTGGTTATGTTATATTGGCACCCACACATATAAACTTGACTTAGATACATCTTATAAACCCGTAAGATTCTCCTTTATATCAGGAAGTTTTCCCCAATACATGTTATGGTATGTGTTGTGATGAACTCACTCCTAGCCTCCCTTCAGAACTATAGTGCTCCTTCTCTCACCTTCCAGGAATGTTGCTGGTTTACAGCCTGTAGCCAGGGTCCCCTTCCTGAGCATTGCCTGTGGCTGAAGAAAGTCACATCACCCGAGGTCACTGTCCTGCAGACAGATTGCATCCAATGACAGGAGTATATAAAGGACCCCTTGCCCCAGTTTGGGACAATTCTGAAGGGCCATCCCAGGTTCAGAATTCCACTTGGGATTAGCCAAACCCTCTACTGTAACTGTGTGTGAATTCATCCTCTCTCTGTTCAGTATTGCTTTCTTCATTCTTCCATGGGGATTGATCCTGAGAGCCCTCCTTTATAAATCTCCCTACACTGATCTCCTCAAGAAATGCATCATCTTCACATAGGCCAGTTTGGATGTTTTGTGCTCCCATAGATCCCTAATGGGTCTGTGACGAACTATCCAGTATCCACATTCTATTATAAGTCATTAATAAGTATTTATTAAATAACTGTGCTTATTTCCCTTTTCTACTATTTCTAAGCTTCTTGAGAATAGGAACCATTTTCATCAAAATTCAAGATAATATATCTAAGTTAGCAAAAATGTTAAGAGATAGTTAATAACTAATATTTGGTGAGCAGATACTATGCATCAGACACCTTGTTTTCACTTGAAAAAATAGGCATGGTACACGGTCACAGGTACTGAGATGAGTAGAAGTTATTTGAGGTTCATTATCATAAGTGTGCACCATATGGCCATCCCTCAATAAAAGGAAATACAGAAGTCAATTTCTAGAACTAAATACACTCAAAGCACATATTCTAACAGACAAAATTTGTTTCTTCTGATCCTATTTCTGTCTTTAATAATTTGAATGTTCATGAGCATTATCTTATCTCTTATTCTCAATTTTCTGTCCTATAAATTAAGTGTTTGTAAAGTTGCAGCTGAAAAATTATTTTCTAGAATGGAATTACTTTTCTGTATATATTTCTTTTTTATTTTATGCCCCTTTATTTCTTTGATAAATTTGGTCTCTCTAATAAATACTTCAGTAAGAGGAAATATCAAATTGCTGGAAACCAGTTTAGGGCTTACAGTGACCTTTTAGTTCTCATGAAAACTTTGATGGCCCTAATACTCGGAGTTTAAAAAGCAAATACACAACTACCCCCACCACAACAAATGCTTTAAAAATAACAGATTAATTGGGGCACCTGGGTGGCTCAGTTGGTTAAGCGTCCGACTTCAGCTCAGGTTATGATCTCACAGTTTGTGAGTTCGAGCCCCACGTCGAGCTCTGTGCTGACAGCTCAGAGCCTGGAACCTGCTTCAGATTTTGTGTCTCCCTCTCTCTCTGCCCCTCCCCTGCTCATGCTCTGCCTCTCTCTGTCTCTCAATAATAAATAAACATTAAAAAAAATTTAAATAACAGATTAATTGTGGGTGTGGCGAGATACTGTGATCTATTGGAAAGTGTTTTGGAATAGGAATCAGAAGATGTGGAAGCTATTAAATAGTGAAGTCTGGCTTCCATGTCCATAAAACCAAGTTGGTTGTATCCATGTTCAGAAAACAGAGCTATGATAAGCACTGTGGAAATAAGAGCTTTGTTATACAGATTACACCTTGCACAACTGTGAGATGAACTGGGATAGTGAAGGTCTGAAAGGTGAAGGTCCCAGCATAGCAGTGGACCAGCTGGAGCTTGCAGGGAAATCCAAGAAAACAAGCATGTCCAGCCACCAGAGGAGGACCACAAAGGGGGAGATCTAAGGAACTATGTCACTTCAGGGTAGCTATGCTACCAATCAAGCATCCGTTGACAGGTCTGGGACTCTTGACAGCATGGGAAGGCAGGCTGGATGCAGAGTGGAAAAGGACAAGCTGGGAACTGACAGGCATCTCTTCTATATTGACTGATGGTCAGATGCAGGCCTCTGCTTCCTCCCACCTTCCAAATCTCACACCAAGTCCTCTTTTGGCGAACAAGGAGGGATATCCTGGGAAACATAGTTCCCAGATTAACCAAGTTGACAGTAGTTTAATCTAGCTATATAACGTAGGCAATTTACATGTTACTTTAATACCTCAGTTCTGTCATCTTTAAGTGGGAATAATGCCCTCTCTCCTATCATCCTCACCATTTGTTATGGAGATCCAATCAAAAAGAGTATGCAAACATACTTTGTATTGGACAAATTTAAATGCCATGCAACTATAAAAAAATTTACATATTTTTATTTCAATTTGCATCACACCCAAGAAATTTATTACTGGTTTTGATAAGAAAATTAATTATATTCTGTATTGAAATCCATATTCCACTGTCCCAGAAATGTTTTACTGATTGGAATTTTTGTCTATTTGTTAATTTGGCTTCAAGACCCAGTCCAGGTTCACTCATTTCATCTGTGATCTCTTCAGTCAACTTTTACTTAGAATAGTCTACCACATACCTACCATAAATATTTTTAAAGAATCCCAGTCAATGTTCCTCAGAAATGTCTCTTTCTGGATTCACCTTATTATTTCTTCCTGATGAGATTCAAATTAAATCTTTTTGGTGAGAATGCTGTATAAACAATATTATGTACTTCCCATTTTATCACATCCAAAGGTACAAAGAGTTAATTTGTCCCATTATTGGTTTGGCTAAGTTTAATTCACTTAAGGTTTTGTTTTCATTTTTGCAATGGAATATGTAATCTCTTAAAGAAAATTCTTACAAAATACAATGTATAAAACCCATAAAGCTTATCCGTTTTGGTTAAAGTGTGGGGACCTACTACAATATCCTTTTGGCCCTTTCATTGCTAGTACCTCAGATGTTTGTAAAGCATAGTTTAAAAAGTGTTGTATTATATTATTATAGCTAAAAAAGTAAAGATTTACCAATTGGAGAAAATTTAGTTGTGCTACTTTAATGTAGACGAAGAAAAAGAAAATTACATGAAAAAATTTCAGCGTTGTTAGAAAGGCACAGTTTATTGAACATGTTTTATTACACAAGTGATTTTGCATGTTAATTTTTTTTCTACTCTTGGTTACACTTTGTTCCCTAAAGTTAATTCTTTTATCTTACCATGGTATTAACTGGATTATTAAATCCTTTATCACAGATAGTATAATGACAAGCTTAAAGGTAACCCCTCTTTGAACCAACAGAAAATCTCTATTAGTAAAGTATGAATGATAATGTTTAACCATTTACAATGTTCATCTTATAATTACAATCTTACTATAATATTGATGCTCAGTTTAAGAATATTCTCCATATTTTATTATCTCCATGTAATTTGTTGGGGATGAATGATACCTTCAGGGTGAAACTATTTCTGTGTTAAAGCCTTGTTCTGAAGAGATTCCACATGAAGAGATGAATGGAATGTTTGGGGAAAAAATTGTCAAAAAAACCCTTAAAAATAATTTAGCCATTAAATATCTTTCTGCACAAAATTTACTTTTGGCCAACATCTTCATTGGGGAAGAGTTTGATGTAATGGGTAAAGCCTTGTATTGGGAATTAAGAGCCATGAATTCTAGCCTTGGATCTGTAGTTATTTTCTGAATGACCTTGGACAAGTTACTTCACTTTTCCAAGTCTCAGGTCCTCAGAAGTAAAATAAGAAGGTAAGAATGAAATCTTTCCAATTCCAAAATCTTATTTTTTTTTATCATTAAAATACTCCCATGTCATGTATGTATTTCAAGGACAAATTAGTGTAGAGTGAAAAGAATTCTCTAGAGTCTCCCACATAAATTTAAGCCCTGCATTTTTGTAGGTATTGCAAAACTTGTTTTACTCTCTGTAGTGAAATGTTTTTCATTTCTCTGATCCTCTGGGCTATACAGTCCTGGCTAGAACCAGTAGCAGATGTGTTGAAATACCAAGAAGAAAGTTATTTTTTACAGCACTTCTGGACTGATCAAGGTAGAAAAAAAAATAGGGAATCCTCTGGCTGTTTCTACCCTCTTGAATTTTTAGCCTAGATTGCAAACTCAAGGCTTTAAGTCATTTTATTTGTATTTCCAAATAATGTCTCCAATGTGGGAGTTATCTTACTATATTTAGACTACAATTTTTGTTATAGTTCCTTCCTGAAACAGAGAAAAAAATGTTTTATTCAACAAAATTTGTATTTTATACTCTGACCGAGACAAAATATTCAAAAGGAGAAAAGAATGATCTTACAAAGTCACTTTGTAACTCTCCACGTCTTCTAATGGTCAGGAAAATCCCTTGATTTTATTAAAGTAGATTAATTCCAGTTTCTAGAGTCCTGGATTTTTCTAAGCTGACAAAACAAATGTCCCAGTCCTGTTAGGTTTAAGATTCCCAGAGGATTCCTGCTCTAGAAAAACTAATGCTGGGATTCGGACAGTTGCTATTCTAGAAACTTCTAGGTTGGTGAGAGTTGTTAGAAGCAGCTAGCTCTGCCTCAAGGAAATAGTCTAGAGAGATGTCCTGTGATCCCACTACTGGGAGTCCTCCTAGTGCTGTCCACTACTGAAAAAATAAAAGCTCTGTTTTCAAGGAATAAAATATTTGTTATGTTCTAGTATGTGCTATCCTAGGATAAAATATCCACAGGGATTTCAGCAGTCAGATATGTATGTGTGTTTACACATGTGCCTACACATGTGTGATGAGGATAGGGGAAGGAGCAGATAATAGACAAACAGGCAGTTACAATACCATGAACACAGTGAGTTCACCGATAAAGACAAGTATGGCATGAATAGGGGGATCTAACCAATTTGGGAAGCTGAGGAGACTTCCACAGGGTAGCCTAAGTTGACATACAAATGGCAAATTGGAATTAGCTAGAAAAATAGTCAAAATTGGAGATAGAAGAGGGAATAGCATATGTTAAGCCTCATAAATAAGACCTGGTATGTCTTGCTAGGCCTATGGTTAGATTGATGTAAATGGTTAGCTTTTGCCTAAGCATGGAGTATAAGGGGACAGGAACAAAGCATAATGCTAAGAGCAAAGAGGACAGCCACACAACTCGTAATATGGAAGAGATTTAGGACTGGCAGCTAGTGATAGCTTCTGAGGGCAGCTCATTTGAAATGGTCTTTCATATTTCAGTCATTTTTTTTTTCACTCAGTGTTTTGATCAATTTCATCCAATAAATATGAACAACAACAATATGCAAGGCATTATGAGTGAAACAAAACCCACAGAACTCAACCCCTATTCTTTAAGAGCTTCAAAACTCTGTGGCTGACTTGATTTTCATTATCCTTCAAGCCTCAGCTTGATCTGAAGAGTTATGCTTCCTGCATTGGATAAGAACCCCTTTCTTTCTGCTGTCACTGTGCTCTGTGCATATCTTTATCAGACTCCTTATTACACTGGATTGTAATTGACTATTATTTGGCTCTTCCGTAGATTGCCCCCTCTAGGAGTGCAGGGATCTTTCCACAAGGTTTGACATGTGACTGGAAAGGAAGCGCTGTCTAATAAATATATGAAAGACATATCAACAAGGATTTTTGGTTGTTGTTCATTCAACAGACAGCTGGCTACTATTTGGCATTTATTGATCTAGATGCTGGAAATCAGAGATCAACAAGTCAAAATTCCTGCCCTCAGACGTTTATGGTTTAGAGTGACGGCATATGCCAATTTCCGTGTAAGACTTTCATAAAGTGCTATGTCCTTTAGGTTTTGGTTTGTTGCTTGGATGAGATTCATTTCCCTCATCTATTCAACTCTAGGCTCTTCTGTTTTGTTTTGTTTTGTTTTGTTTTCTTTACCTGTAAATGATATGCAAGAATTTCTGTATTGTATGATGCCAAGCAAATGAAATACGATATTAACAAAATAGAAAGACAACGTACCTTGTTTTGTAGGCCAACTGATCTTGAAAAAGGATACTGTGTTGTTGACACTGATAGGTAGTTTTTTTGGCTACAAGAACTAGGTTCTCTGCCTACAATTTTGATAACTGCCACTAGGTGACAGTAAACATTGATTTTATAGAATTCATCATGGATGAATAACTGAGAGCTTAATGAAAATTACAAGATTTAGTTAATTATACTTTTTGAGTAGAAACTTCAAAATTGTGACAATGAAAGTATAAAATATTTATTACTCTGTAACTTATAATTTTTTTCTCTCTAGATGATTTATTTCTTTTCTAAGAGTCTTTACCCATTTCAATCATAAACATCGTAAAAGCATTATAAATAATTATGCCAAGTATCAATAAATATCAACATTAAATGCATCAACTACAAATCTTGTTTAATAGTAGCATCATAACATTCAGCTTTAATATTAAATAAAGTATCCAGCTAAATATTTAAAATATCTGCAAAGTGCTTAGATATGTCTCTTGGTGCTAACAAACAAAGGCCAGGGTTTATGCTGATATGCTTATTCTCTATTGAAAGAATCAAAAGTACTATTTTATTACCTGGCTCAGTTAGAAATTCAACTAAATAGCTGCATAAAGATTTTAGTTTTATTCATATTTAGGCTTCAACTTCCTTTCCCTCACATACCTTCCTAATCAATTGTAGAGAGAACTTTCTAAGTCTGATCATTATATACAAATTTGAAGGTCACATCATTGTTATAAAAGAACTATTTCAATGAACTCTGCTTTAAAAATAATAGATGTGATTAAAGATCAAATGAATAGTTGGTACCTATTTATAATCTGATTCTTAAAGTACACCTTGTGTTCCTAGCAGAAGAATTACATCTGAATGGTGTATGTTTCATTGACATCTTCTAATCCAGAAGATACTCTAATTATGAGAAACATCAAGTCAATATTTCCTTTAAAAACAATAATTTCAAAGATGCAGTTGTCTAATATACATTATTATTCTGTTCATTTCTTAACTGAGTATAATTTTGCTTTAATCTGTATAACTTCACTAAAACTACTCTCTTAAAAGTTACTATAATTATTTTGAAATCAGAGCCTGCGTTCATTTATTTGCCGAGCCAGCTAGTCATCAAAAATTTATCATGTTGCTAATATTTCCCTGATACTATTTAGTTGTTTCCAAACGTGAGTGTGCATATAGTCAACTAGGGTGTTTGTTTAAAGTGTAGATTTCTGGGTTCCATATCCAGAGATTCTGATCTTGATATAAGGCCTAGATCTGTCAGTGTTACCAAATCCACCCAGGTGATGTTGATGCAGAACTAAAACTTTAATGACTCTAAGAGGAGACACCATCCTTGCTGGTCTTGTGGTGCTGATAGTTTAGAAGATAGAAGAAAACATGATATAGCTGGCTTCAAACAAAAGTTGCAGCTGCAGTATGTTGTAGCATGTCTTTATTTTTTTAATCAAAGAATCATGGACCTTTTTAAAAAAAATGATGGCACTATGGATCTTCTCCCCAGAATAACTGAAAAAACTGAATTTTGTTTATATTTCTGTGTGATTCAACTCCACACTCAAAGTCCATGGGTAAGAACACTTGGAATTAGACTCTAGTTGGGCAATAAAGAAAAGTGGTCTATTCAGCTGGGGTTGAGGATGGATGAGATACATTGGAGGAGATTAAAGGGTACCAGGAAAGGCTTCACAGAGGAAATCCTTGGGGATTTGTGAAATGTGAGTAGGTGTTCAAGGAGAAAGTATGGAGGATGATGGCAGAAAGAGAAAGGTCATAAGATTCCAGCCAAAGAGGCAACGTGGACAAAGACCCAGAGATGGGAGAGAGCCTGCACCAGTTAGAAAATAGCAAGTATCTCATATGTGGGAGTTCACTGTGCTACAGAAAACAGAAGGCCATGTTCCATGATAAGGAGTTTGGATACTATCTTATACTAATTTTGAAGAGAAATAAGCACACTGATGATTTTGGTCAACAGAAGAATCTGCTTATGCACACTGGAGCCTTATTTGTAGAACTTATAGCAACACATTATCCAAGTACAACAAGAGAAAGTATTTCCTCTTTGCAAAGAAACCTCAGACAATGCCTCTCAATGGTTTTCAGCATTCTACTCACCCTTTCCCCTCTGTCTTCCCCTAGGGGATGCTGGAAAGAAAGTTTGTTGCTGCTCTTTAAACAGACATTAAAATGAGAACAAACCTACCTCCCTTGAACTTGCTTATGCTAAAAAAATCACCAATTTCAATCACAAATTTTACAAGGTCTTGACTTAATTTGGGGGGAAAAAAGCAAACCCATAAACTCTTTTAGATGGCCATGGTCTTTTGGGCACAAGAAGGGTGTCCAGTCAGCGATCCACTCATGGGGAGCTGACTCTGTCAGCCACACATGACCCCAGGGGAATTGAAGTATGTTTAAGGGACTGTTTGTATTTTTTAGAGAGGTCTTAGTGCCATATAATTCATTTGGCACTCATTTTTTTTCTACATATTCTTAGAAAAGGGGAGGAATACTGGAAGAACTTCGCTGTATTTAGAACTAAAACTAGAGAATGAGTACAGTGTGTATTTATGAACTTTGGAAAGTATAGTTTCATGGTCACAGACTTCATGAAAATTATCTTTACATGTACAGAATAGAGTGTACTCTCTCAGCACTATGAAGAGGCACAGAAATAACAGTGTGCGAGTTCTCTATTTTCCGTAATTACAGGAAGAATTTTTCCTGAGTTTTGAACACAGGCAACCTTCATGCCATTGAGAAACTTTGAAAACTGTATTTTACTGGACTTTGGAACCGGGATAGCTGGTAACAGTGTTTCCAGTGTGAAGACCTTGAGGAGATTTGGGTGGCTGATAAACTCATTTTTACAGAGTTCTACATTATATTAATATTTGCAAATCAAGGGAGAGACATTAAAATGTATGCTGTGAAAACAAATAGGTGGAAACTTACCATGCAATTTATGCATGTATAATGAAAACCAATCAGAAACAGAGAACAAATAAAACTGGAAATTTATCTTTCTCAATCAGAGCACAGATTCCAACATGACCAACATTATCTCAAACATTTTTCACTTAAACATCTTCCACTAAACATGATCAAAACTAAATAACAGCTACCTCAGGGCACCTGAGGCTTAAGAAGCAAATATAACACACTCCTTCTTAGCATAATGGTTAGTTTGATATACAGCAATGCTGCCAATTACTCAATAATCCAATTCCATCTAAGAACAAATGACACCAATTCAGGAAGATTGAATATGATGAAGAAAGCTGTTGGGGAGGAAGGTTGACAATTACAGGATGAGTTACTATGGGTGATCATTTTCAGGGATTTTTTCCCCAGTATCAATTATGAGTAAAGAAAGGGGAAAAAAAATCACATGCTGGATTCAGCCAATAAAGCACCCTATTATGTCAAAAGAAACATAAGATTCTCAAAAAGTTGAAATTTTAATTTATAAAGAATAAACATTTGAACTAAAGGATCATTTTTCAGGCATCTGGGTTAAAAATAATATAGGCCTGGGGTGCCAGGGTGGCTCAGTAGGTTAAGTGTCTGACTTCAGCTCAGGTCATGATCTCATGGTTTGTGAGTTCAAGCCCCACGTCGGGCTCTGTGCTGACAGCTTGGAGCCTGGAGCCTGCTTCAGATTCTGTGTCTCCCTCTCTCTCTGCTCCTTCCCCACTCATGCTCTCTCTCTCTCTCTCTCTTTCTCTCTCTCTCTCTCAAAAATAAATAAACATTAAAAAAATAATATGGACCTTAAACTAGGTAGTTAGTCAGCAAGTTTCTTGTCCTTTGTACTTAGTATTCTGCTTGCTCTATATAGAATGAGAATAATTTTCAAAGGAAATGGCACCTTATGAATTTGAGAAAATTTCATTTTTAATTTCTCCAGCTTACTACCTACATGCACGTTTTTAATTAGCTACATCTCTATCTCGTTCTTTTCATCACTCTCCATATGTTTATGTATATCTATCAATATCATATATATTTTAATTTAGATTTATTCATATAACTTATGTTTCCTGAGCTACTGTGTATTTTATGGTTATTGGTTAGGGAAGTTTGATTCCCTAAGTTGTAACAATCCTTTAAGGATTTTATATGTATCACCTCATTTAATCTTCAGGACAGTATTAAAAGAACATAATACTTTTTAGAGCCATTTTACAGACGAGGCAACTGAGGATCACAAAGATTAGCTAGGTTGCAAACCCAGAAAGTTAAGTTCCAAACTCTATTCTGTTATTCTAATTCTGGAGGCACACATGTACATGACATAATCTTACTCTTCAGAAGCGAATATTTTATTTATCCATTTGTGTGTGTGTGTGTGTGGAGTATGAGGAGAGAAAGGAAAGAAAGAAGAATTTTTACTAATGACTTTATTGTTATCCATTTTCTTCATTCATACATATTTTGTACCACACCACCTATAGCTGTTTGATCTTTATGTCTTTTTAAGCATCTTTAAATCTCTGTCATATTCTTCATTTTTGACGAGTCAAACTTCACATTATTAGGTCTTTAATCACCCTACTTGCACCCTCTTTTCTTTTGAAACTTCTTTTGAACTTTTCCTTCTACATATAGATTTATATCTATGAATGTAGATCATCGCCATGTAGCTGTCTATTGTAGGATGTATTCGCTTATATTTTCATACGTGGACTGACTTTTTTTAGATATTTTCCTATCATTGTCTCACATACTCCTTGACAGGCTCTTGCAAACAAATAAATAATTATGTTCACTTACGGAGTAAGACAATATAGCTCCAACTTTTGAAAAACAGTGTTGTACATAATGACACTGACTTAATAGAGCCTCCTCCAACAGAGATCACAGCCCTAGATCCAACATTGGAAAACAAACCTTCTGTCCTCTAACAAACAAGGTAAAGATTTTTTTTTAATTTTTAAGTTTATTTATCTATTTGTAGAGAGATAGAGATGAGAGAGAGAGAGAGAGAGAGAGAACACAAGTGAGGCAGGGACAGAGAGAGAGGGAGAGAGAGAGAATCCCAAGCAGGCAGGCTGTGTGCTGTCAGTGCAGAGCCCAGTGCAGGGCTCAAACCCATGAACCATGAAATCACAACCTGAGGCAAAATCAAGAGTCGGATGCCGACTAAGCCACCCAGGAACCCTAAGGTAAAGCTTTTGAAACAGATTTCTAAATGAATATCTAGGCTCCAGAGGGAATTATGCAATAGAGACACATGTACAGATATAGATCCCTTTGTAAACTCAATGGTCTCATTTCTCATATGGACTCCCCAGTATTTATTTCAATGGGTTATTTCATGAGCTATTTCTTCAAATATCAACATATACAAATGAATTACATCCTCATTATAGCAGTATCCCAATATAATTTCATCAGATTATTAAAGTCATTAATATTGGGCAAATTTCACATCAGAAAATAAATGCCCAGGGGGCTTGAATTGTAAAACATAATTAAATTATAGAGTTAAAATGTTATTACATGTAAGCCATATCTTGAATGGGTAAAACTTAAATTCTAAACAATTTTAACTTAGTTCATAATTGACTCAAATATTTATTGTATGCCTGTTGTGTTTACAGTATATGGAGTTTATAAAGATGGCTGGCTTATAATATGGTAAGGAAGCGAAAGCACACATGTAGATAATAATACTACAGTACGCAAAATGAGATGTGCCACAAGAGAAGCAATTTATCTATGGAATGACAAGTTAGAGGAGAAGGAAGAGAGGAGGCATCCTCTGCAATATTTGTGCTTGTCTTGAAGATTGGCTCATTTTGGAATTGTGAAGATAGGGAGAAAGTTACCAAATCAGTAAAGCTCTCATCATTTAAAAGAACAAGATACACTAGACAGTCCCGAACTAGAGAGAATAAAATGTTTATCTCAAAAATACTATTTTGAAAAAAAGATACTATATATATATATATATATATATATATATATATATATATATAATATAGGACTCAAGTCTCCCCTTGTGGTAAGATAAATTTATATTCTTTCCTGTATCTCGGGGTTTCCAGACTTAGTAATTTCCACTAGAACTTTATATACTTAACAAAAGGGCGTTTAAAACATAAAGAATTTCAGCTTCAAATACTAATATAATAAAAGGAATAAAATCTATCTTAAATGTTTAGTATC